>NC_043702.1:160465449-160612235 GCF_006229205.1 Suricata suricatta
ATGTCAGCCATAAGAAATAGCCATACATTTTTCTTCTGGGAGCTTTCCATACAAATAACTTTTGCCCAATTTCAAAGATTTCATTTTATTTGTTTCTACTTGCTTTATTTGAGTTCTTTATACATTGTGACTCATTCTGCATTATGAATCATCATAATCCATCTCCTGGATTATTATGATTGTCTCTAACTGATCTTCCTTTCTTCCATTCTTGTTCCATGACCACCTTTTCCAATCAACACATACACACATGCATGCGTGCACACACACACACACAAACACATACACACACACACACACACACACAAATACACACACACTACGGTCTATTCCAAAATAATAGCTGGAGTGATCCAATCAAAAGGCAATGCCAGTCATGTCCCTCCTCTTTTTGATACTCACCAAAGGCTTCCTGTCTTACTGTAAATAAAAGTCAAAATCACCACAGTAGTCTACAATATCCTAAATAACCCAGTTTCCACTAAGTCTTTCATTTCCTCTTATGCTTGCCCTCCCTTTGTCCACTCTGACTCTTCAGGAATTTTTCTTCCCTCTGCCTGGGAATTTCTTCCCCAGGTATCTTAGCATGGTTTCATGTCACATCTTCTATGGGTCTTTTTTTCCAATTCAACTTCACTAAGAAGCTTATTCTGATTGGTCTATTAACAATTCTAACCACCCCTCTGCTGTATCTATTGCCATAGCCCTCATCAACTCCAGCCTTCCCTACGTTCAATCATTTATTTACTTCACATTTTCATCCCCTAAAATGGAAGCCCAGAAAGTAATTGCTTCATTCTAAGAACTCAACAAACATTGTGGAATATTTAATGTTGATACTTTATTTATATAAGTATTTCAAATATTTTCTCCCAGTTTGTTGTATGCCTTTTACCCTTAAGTTGTCATTTTTTTAACCATCTTGTGGGCTAAAATGAAAAGATTAAACATTTTTAAATATTCTTCATTTCTTCTAGAATTCCTGACTTAATTAGAAAATATTTCCCTATCCACAAAATAACAAAAAGTAGTCTTCAATATTTCCTTCTAGCATATTCATGTTTTTTTTAACATCTAAAATTTTAGTCTGGATGATTTCACTTCCCATTGAAAAATGATGACAGCCTAATAAAAATCTTTCTACATTTCCTCTAAAAACTGTTCTGATCCAGAAGGAGAGCAAATCTAAAGATATCCATACTCTAACCTACAGAGTCACTAGAAAACAGAGAATACTAAAAATGGAAATATGTTAAGTGGAGAAACTAAACCAGGGCCGTCAGCACCAGAGTTCACACTGGGATTAATAATAAGATAGACAATGAACAGAAAACACATAAAATCATCCCCTGAAAGCTAGTCCCTTCTTGAATAAAGAAACAGAAAACAGGATTTGAGCCTATTGGGTCAGCACTGGCTACCAAGAGGAAAAGAAAGGGCAATCTGTGGAATGCACTGTGTCTGGGGAAGAGCAGGGTCACTTGTCACTTAAAGAGGCCACATTTCTTAGAACCAAAGAACAAAACAAACAGGAAATTAAGAATTCAACAGACACAAAAGAGATTCATAAAATCAGAGAATACACAAACCACCCACAGAAAGCACCATCAAACAAATAAACCATCTTTCACTGAAACAACACGATGTGTCTCTCCTGAAGCAAGAAACCTACCAAATGACCCCAAACCTGCACCCCACTGGCATACCCTTGTTATTTCAGAACAAGGATATTGCAAGACATTTCAAGATGATTGAAAATTATCAGGTAATATCCATATAAAGCTACTGTATGAGCAACCACAAAAACATTTTAACCCAATGAAAATTCTTCTCTCGAAATCTAAGTAGAGAGAGAGAAGGAAATTGCAATACTACTTCCCAGCATGAATGACAGAGCTGCCAGAAAGCATTTGTAGGTAAGGAAAAAAGAAATGTTCAATCAGAATTTCAACGTCTCAGAATCCACATGGATATATAAAATATACAAAGAAAATCTACAACTCAGTAATAAAAAGTCAAAAACAATCCCGTGAAACTAGAACATTTAAGCAGACACTTGACTAAAAGCAAAAACAAAAAAAAAAACAAAACACAAAAAACAAAAAACAGAAAAACTCTGATATGCAAACAACAAAGGATAACACGAGGGGTGGGTCAGTTGGTTGAGCGTCTGACTTTGGCTCAGGTCATGATCTCATGGTTCATGGGCTTGGTCTCCACATAGGGCTGTGTGCTGACAGCTCAGAGCCTGGAACCTGCTTAAGATTCTGTGTCTCCCTCTTTCTCTGACCCTCCCCTGCTCATGCTCTTTCTCTCTCAAAAATAAATAAACATTTGAAAACAAATTTAAAAAACAAAGGATCACAGAAAGATGCTCAATTCATCAATAACTAGGGAAATGCAAATTAAAACATCAACTCTCACAGGAATGAATGCTAAAATTAAAAACAATAAATTCTGCACTCACTAGAGAATGGCTAAAATTTTAAAAAATTAAAATAAAAAAATCAAAATCCTACTAAGCATGATGCAATTGGAACTCTCGCTTTGCTGATGTAAGTTTAGGATAGAAACACATTTTGAAAAACAGTGTAGCATTTTCTTACTAAGTGAAACATTTACTTAGACTATGACCCATTCTATGGCTTGCCTTTTCATTCTCTTAGAATCTTCTGAATATGCTAAATTCATCTTTTTTAAATTGGTAATGCTTTTGTATCCATCATCGAGATACTTTCTCATTTTTCATCTTTAAGTTCTGTAATTTTAGCTTTTATTTTTAGCCCTGTGATACTATCTCAATTTAATTTGCACATATGATATGAGGTAGGAGTCAAGCTTCATTTTTTTCCCCACATCACTCCAGCTCTTCAATATCAATTTGTTGAAAAGACTGTATTTTCCCCATGGAATTGCCTTAACTCCTTAAAATTTCATAGACTCTGAAAGTTTGAGCTTATTTCTAATAGATTTGCTGGTACTTACACAAATATTGCAAAGCCTTAATCATTGTGGCTTTGTTGTAAATCTTGGACTCAAATAGCATTAAGTTTGCTGCATTTATTATGCACTATTCAATATTGTTTTGGAATATTTTACATTTGTGTTTCCTTTTAACTTGTACAATGAACTTGCGAATTTCTCAAAAAAGCTTACTGGAATTTTGAATGGAATTAAATTAAATCTACAGATTGACTTGAAATGGTTTTTATGACTAAATTTTGCTTTTATAACAATATTTTATTTTTCAATCACTATTATGGCAAATTTTTACTCATTTAGGTTTAATTTGATTTTCCTGTTATTTATGTTTTATAGTTTTGAGTGTAGAATTTTCCATTTACTTTGTTAAATTTATTTTTAAGTATATTGTTTTGAATTTTCTATTAAATGCTGTTTCACACTTTTAATTGTTTATTACTAGTATGTTTGACTCATTTTATTTACATTGACATTCTATACTGCAATCTTTCTGAGTTTGTCTTATTCTAGTACTTGTTTAGAGATTAAACATACATATATAATCATGGCAACTATAAATAAAGACATTTTTCTTATCTTTTTCAATATTTATTTATTATATTTTATTGCTTTATTGTAGTGGTTGAGACCACCAGTAAAATTTGAATGCTCACTTGATTCCCATCTTGAAGAAAAGCATGCAAAATTTCACTATTATATCTCTCAGCCATAGGGTATTTATAGCAGTCATTTATCTAAGAAAAATTCCTACTTTTTCGACAGTTTTCATTACAAGTAAGTGTTAAATACATTTTGTCAGATGCTTTCTAAATCTGTGCTGAGATGATTTGCTATTTTGTTCTAATTCCTCTATTAATTTGATGAACCATGTTGGCTCAATTTTGAAAATAATCCAGAATCACCCCCCTTCCCATGCAGGCCTCCACCTCCCAATAATCTTGCAAGCCAACTTTGGGCTTTGTTCTCTGGTTCTATTTCATTGATACATGATATTATCATAAATATCTTCATATTTCTTATTATTTTGGTTTGATTTATTCTTTTGTTAGTGTTGTTCAAAAGAAACTCGGAAAATCTTTTTCTTCTGAGAGAACCACTTAATCTATACATTTTTCTCAGAACACTACTTTAGCTACATTCCAAAATCTGATCTGCTGTACATTTGTTTTTTAACTTTAAATTTTTTCAATTTTTAAAATTTCCCGTGTGATGTTTTTGACTCACGGGTTATTTAAATTGAGTTAATTTTAAATATTTAGAAATGTCCTAGATACCATCCAAATTGATTTCAAAACTAATTCCATACAGTGAGAGAATATACTCTATGAGTTCAGTCCTTTGAAACTTACTGAAATGTCTTTATTGTCCAGCATATACTTTCCATGTATATTTGAAAAGGATGAGTATTTTGCAGTTTGGGATCTAGTGTTCAATAAATATCATTTAAAGTTTTGGTAGTGTGGTTTTTCTATATTCTTACATATTTAAAAAATCCTCTTCCATCGATTATTAATAGTCATTTACAAATCTTCAAACAGGGTACTGAATTTGTCTATTATCTCTTAGTGTGTTTGGTTTCATAGATTTTGCTTCACATATTCTGAAACTCTATTATTACACGCAAACACATTTAAGATATTTTCTTCTTGAAGGATTGACTATTATTGTGAAATATGTTTTATTTCTGGTAAAACTACTAGTCTTGAAGATAACTTGTTTGATGCAAATATTTCCACTACCATTTTCTGATAAAAAGTATTTTGTGTTTCAATTTTCCATCCTTTTACTTTTAACCCATCTGTTATTTTATATTTAAAGTGCATCTCTTTTAAACATTATATATTTGAATCTTGACCTTTTAGCCACTCTGATAACCTCTGCCTTATCACTCGTGTGTTATGAACATTTATATTCAATGCAGTTATCAATCAGTTTAAATTTACGTTTCCCATCTTACTATTTGTCTTCTTCTTACGATTTTTTTAATTTTTTTTTTGCATTTGTTCTGTATTCTTTTATTGTGACTCCCCTTCCTTGTTGCAGATTAGGGGAGTTATTTTAACATGCCATTTTATTTCTGTCCTCATTTCTTTAGCTATGTTTTTAGAAATGGTTACTCTAGGGACCATCATATGCACTCTTATAATATTCTATGACAAATTAATATTCTACCATCTCACATATAAGATCTCTGTACTTCTATATACCATCTTCCAATCTTTGGTGCTACTTTTGTCATGAATTTACTTTTTAATTTATTTATTTTTTTATTTAATAGTTTATTGTCAAATTGTTTTCCATATAACACCCAGTGAATTTACTTCTACGTATGTGTGAAATGCAGCATATATTTATATTTTGCTTTTGCCACTCAAGTATCATTTAAAAATTAAGAAAATTTTTTCTAATCATTCAAAAAAATAAATGTTTTTTACTCATCCTTTATTTTTCCACCATATTTGAGTTTTTACCTGGTATTTTAGCATTTGCTGCAGTTCAGAACTATTCAAGAGGTATTAAATCAGTTACTGTTTATCATAAAATGTCTCCCAACTTCATATTTCAAAGATATTTTCACTGAATACAGAATTCAAGTTGGCTTTCGTTGTTGTTGTTTTCAAAGATATTCTACTACTTCTGAAATGTTCGCCATGATCATTCTTTTCATTACATGCATGTGTCTTTTTGTCTCCTCCATCTGGTTTACTTTTTTAAAAAATCTATTGTTTGCAGTGACTTGACTGCAATATATCTAAGATGTGGCTCTCATTGTATTTACCCTGCTTGGGATTCCCTGAGCTTCTCTGATTTGCAGGTTGCTGTTTTCTTTCTTTTCTTCCTAAAACCCTCCCCTCTATGTATGTTAGAACTTCCGATATTGGCCCACAGGCTACTGATCCTCTGTTTATTTTTTAATCTTTTTTCCTGTTTTTATTTCACATTTATCTGGTTCAAATTTATTTTCTTTTGTATGCCATCTGCTGTGAAGTCCATCCAATATTTTATTGTATAATTTTACTTTTTAAATGTAGTTTTTATTTTAGCCCTCTTTAGAACTATCATTTCTCTTCTAAAATATTCTATTCTTCATCTATTATATGCAGCTTTACCTTTAAGTTCTTTTAAATACTTATAATATTACCTAAAATTTTTTTGCATTCTAATTTCAATAATTTGGTCATCTGAGGATACACCTCTGCTCACTGTGTTGAACTAAAATTGGGCTTTAATTAGACTGAGTTCACCTGAAATTAGCCTCTCTAGCAATGACTGGTGATGTCACTGTTTTGATCTTATCTGTATTTAAGCTGGCAAGAAATTGGGTTAAAATTATAGATAGATATTTTTAGCTCATTTTTTGATTACATTCCTTCATAATTCCAGCATCCCATCAGTGCAAGAATTCATAAGAGTCCATTTCTAAGCCCTCCTCAACAGGGACTTTCTGGGCAAAATATGAGTTAGACAAGAGTAGGAATTGGGGGCTCTTTGTTTTGACATTTGGACCTGTTCTTCATCTCATTTCATCTCTCCTGGACACATTGTTGGCTAAGGCTGATTTCTCCTTGATCCTGAAGATTCTCCCCATATAACTCAGGCTTGCTTCTCTAGGGCCAAATCCCCACCCTCAGATATAGAAACTTTCACAGTTCTCTGATCAACTATGAAACATTCGTTTCTCCCAAAATTCAGTTCATCCAGGGTTTTCTGCATTACATGCTGCTTGACAGCCTCATAGAAAAGGATTTATTTATTTAGCTTAGGTTTTTCTTGTTACAATGGGAGTGAAAGTCTTTCTCCGTCTTCTACATCCAAATTAGAAGCACACGTTCCTATTAATTGCACAAGTGATTTTGTGAGAATAGGAAAGCAACAATTAGATAGATGTTTCTCTTGAATCCAGTCAACTGTAGACTATTCTATTAATTACATATTTTTAACAGAATACCTTGGATTTCATAGGAGACAGTATTATTTAAAAAATGATTATTTGATCATCTTAAGCTGAAAGAAGTTATCAACCCAAAGTGTTAAGATGAAGATGAAGGACATTCAAACCTGGTCCTATCACTAAACTCTCCTTCAGATGCACAACATAATCAGATCCACTGATACTAAAACCAGATGTGCCAGGAACCATAGAAGGTAAGTAGGTACAGCTTAAGCAACAGTGACTTATCTCTGATGCAAACCACATTGTTTGACTCACATTCAGTAAAAAAGTATAATAACCAAGATATGACTCAATTTTTAAAAATCTATTAAAGTAAAAGATGTTTTATTAGACTGCTATATTAATTTGGTCAACCCTTTACAAACAACTGCTGAAGAAACAAATTAAATATGTTAATGCAATAGTCAAGGTATATTTTGTCAGGAAATTAACTGGAGTATGGAGAATCATGTCTTGACGCATACATTCCTAAATTTAAAATAAAACTCTTCACAAAATTAGTGTATTCTATATTTTCTTATCCTTGTTCTCATAAAGAAAGCAAAATCTCTTGGTTTCATTGTCAAATATCTCTTATGCTTCATTCCCACTCAAGCCAATTGCTTGGAGATGGATTTCTCACAGCCTGTTTGGTACATCAGGGAATGTAAAACTTCAGTTTCATATATAAGAAACTCTTGCTATATAGCTTAATTTGAATTATGCAAATAAGTTCTAAATTGGAAAAGGTTTTTCTTTTTACTTGGCTGCCATTAGATGGTGCTAAAAATGTCTCCATTAATAAAATATTTATGGTAACCAGCCCTACAAATACATGAATAACAAAATATCCACTGACTATACTTGACAAAATAACAATTGAAAACTAATTTGAAAATATGATAAATGTTCTAGATTTAATCCCCAAAGAGCTAACACTTTATTAGAATGCCAGAATTTTATCTTATTTACTAAAGCATATTATTTCTTAATTTTTTAATTAAATTATTCATCAGCTATCGCCACTAAAGAACTTAGGGAACATTACATCAGCATTCTAAAAATTACATTGAAAGTACGGATCAAGATAATAAGTAGGGGAATGCTAAAGAAAAAACAAGAAGAAAGAGTTTTACTGCGTAGGAAGTCTGTGGAAACTGTACTTAATTCTAATCATAAGACAAAGAATACTGTCTTTCATCTTTTAAAGTAATCTCCATTTCCTCCTACAAACAGTGAAAAACGGATGAATGTCATTGTTATAAGGACTAATCACATATTTTATTCCCCAAATAATAAAGATACAAGGCAGAAATGTTACCAGATACTTTTTGAAACATGCATACACCAAGACCTTTATTTCCTGCCCAGAATAGGCCTCAGTTCCTCCATCTTATATGGAGGTACTGGATTAGATGATTTTGAAAATCTTGCAGGAATGTGTGAATTTATAAATGAACTGGATTTTCATCTAATGCCTTTTCATTTCTGACTTTATTGCAAGAGACTTCTCAAGTTGCTTAATTTTCTTTCCATATCTTATCTAAAGTCTTGCAACCATTGTTAGGCAAAATATTTCCAGAATAATGAGGAGATTTGGCCAGGCATATCTGGGAGACCCCATCTGGCATTAGATGAAAATTGAGATCTTATTCTAATTTTAATTTGTATTTTTAGGCTGAATACTAAAGTTGAATATTTTTCATCATAGATCTTCATTTGAGAATTTCCAAAATTCTCCGCCAGTTTTCCTTTAGAAGGTGGGTTGTTTCTCTTCACAACTAGTGTGTAAGTGCTCTTTTCTTATTAAAAGGTATCATTTCACTCTCACATATATTACAGCCACTTGCTTTCTTTATTATTTCTAGGTTATCTTTTAAATGTTATTTTTAATACAAAAAAGGTACCATTATTTTTGTTTTAAAGTCAATTTTTTTAAATAATTGTGTCTCCCTTTCTCTGCCTTAATAATTAGGTCTTTGAACTCAAAAATTATTTCTTATATATATATTTTTTGTTCCTTGCCATATTTTTATGTTTAACATTATATTCTATTTACAATCTATTCTGGGATATCGTGTGAGATAGGGATATATTCTAGTTTTTTTCCATAGACATTTACAAACTTACTAAATAATGCATTCCATTAGCAGGAACTTTGTGTTACTTACTTCTGCATTTTCAACATCTTAAGCAATAGCTGGCACATAATAGATGCTCAAAAATATTTGCTGAATGAATGTTTAATGATTGAAATCCATCTGTATGGATGGAAACCCATATTAAAGTCTACTCTCTTGAGTTCAGTCCTTTTACCTTCTATTTTCTTCCACTGGTGTATATTTGTCGTAAAAGAATACCATATTAGTATTTCATAATATTCCTAATACCTGACCATTTATTCTTTTTCTCAGCATTCGTTTCTACTGTTAGCCATCCTTCTATTTTTCTTTTTTTTAAATGTTTCTTTTTGAGACACACACACACACACACACACACACACACACACACATATACACACACACACACACAGAGTACTAGTGGGGGAGGAGCAGAGAGAAAGAGAGGGAGACCCAGAAACTGAAGGAGGCTCCAGGCTCTGAGCTGTCAGCACAGAGCTCAATGTGGGACTCGAACTCATGGACCTTGAGATCAACACCTGAGCCGAAGTCGGACGCGTAACCAATTGAGGCACCCAGGTGCCCCTGTCCTTCTATTTTTCTATTTTAACTATTCATTCAGGTTTAAAACTAACACTAATTTTAAGTTTCTATTTTCTCTTTTCCTTAAATTGATCTTGTACATGTCTTTTTAGGTTTATATAAAGTTTTGTACACCTTATTGTCATTATGAATAAAATAGCTTTGCAATTTGTAATGGCTGAGTCATGGAAAATTTTTCTGCATTTATTTTTAATTAATCATTTTATGGTAATATTATTAATTATAATAGGTTTCAGCATTCTCTCTTTTTTATTTTTAAAAATTTTTTTTAAATGTTTTATTTAGTTTTGATACAGAGAGAGACAGAGCATGAGAGGGGGAGGGGCAGAAAGAGAAGGAGACACAGAATCTGAAGCAGGCGCCAGGCTCTGAGCTAGCGGTCAGCACAGAGCCTAACGCGGGGCTCGAACCCACAAACATGAGATCTGACCTGAGCCGAAGTCGGAGGTTTAACTGACTGAGCCACCCAGGTGCCCCAACTCTCTCTTTTTTTTTTTTAAATATACACTTATATTTTTTCTGGAAAAAATAATTTTGTCTATTCCTTTGCAACAGTCATACCTCTTATTTCTGTCTCAACACACGGGCTATATTTTTCAAAATAATATTAAATAGCAGTATAGATGATAATCATTATTTATTGTTCCTGACTTAATAAGAACTGATATCATATTTTACCCACTAAGTAGAACAGTGAACGTAGGTTTGTCTGATCATTATCTATTGTTTCAGGTAACTCTACTTCTATAAGATTTTTCACATATTTTTATGCTTTCTTTTCGCATATTTTCTTGAACAGCAATTCTGTGGAAGGTAGACAGAGCTAAACATGACTATGATGCATTTCCAAAATGGAGAAAGAATAGTCAAAGAATGTTTTCCTCAAGAAATGCTTTGGGCAACTAGTAAACCTTGGAGAAATGGAATTCCCAAGGGAGAACTCCACTAATGCAAATGTTCTTATTATCAAAAGCAATCAACAAGTCTAAGGTTGTCAAGGGCAACAAAAGTCACCAAGAAACAGCACAGAGAGTTCCCTCTCCTGAATAGCTTTAATCTTAACTACAAACATAGAAGTACAGCCCTACATTGTAGAAGTTTTGGGTAATATTTGATATGGTTTATATCTATTTATATAGAACTGCTATATCTATGTGGATCCCTCCACTGATCTCCAGATTATATCCCCCAAATTGCTCTTGCATACCAAAATATTTATATAATCATTAACACAAAATCAGAAATTCACAAGGACAAATATATTATGAGAAAAGTGCTAATATTAATCAAAATGCTTCTACTAATATCAACTATAAATTGTTATCCCTCCTTTTTATATATACTATATATATATTCAATTCCATTCACCATAACAGGTAAAATATTTCCTCTATTATATAAATGCATTCCATTTTGAGCACATTTTATAAAACTTCTGTGTGTTAAAATCATGGGAGTATAAAATAGAAATCGAATGTTATTAAATGACAAATGAATTATGAATTATAATCTATACATAATAATTATGTTATAGAGCAAAAGAGAGAAAACACAGCATGTGTTTTGGTTTTCTAAAATAAGTAATATGCTTTACCTTGATGTCCTGTAAACTGGTTCCTATTTTAAGAAGTGACTCTAGCAAATGAAGTGCTTAAGCTTAGGTTAAAAAATGTTAGCTATGAAAATAACTTTTAATAAAATGAATTTTTATCACAATTTTTTGTATTTATAGAATTGAAAGAAACTTTTGGACCTATATCTATAATACATATTAGTTTTTCTTTACTGATTTATACTTCAAAGGAGATCTAGGTAAATGAATATGTATATATGTAAACATATATAATTCATATATACAGCTGCACATTTACATATATACACATATACATACATATTCCATGGTATTAAATTTATATTGAATCACATTGAATAAAAGGGATTTTAAAACTTTACTTTAAATATACTAAGTATATTAAATATTAAATATTCTGCTTTATTTTGTAAAACAAGCATTGTGGACAAACCATCAAATTCTACTCACTTGCAGCATTACTATAATTGCTAAATAACCTTGACCTTGCAATGATTCCAGTGTCTTTCATGTCAAGGCTAATGGCTGAAAGTTTTCAGTGACCTCAAGCACCATTAAAGAAATTTGCTTTGGGGTTTCTACACCAAAGCCTCCCTAGTAATAACCTCAGTGGATCGCAAGCAATTGGGCCAATATGAAAATATATTTCAGACTCTTTGGAAGCTTAGTAGGATCCCAGAAATGGAATAAAACATAGACCAAAGTTCTTGTTTCACAGTCCAATAATCTACTGTTAGTTCAAAATGAAGCCAAAGTATCTACTGATTCTGCCTCTACATTTTGAAGATAATGTTATAACCACTTGATCCTATCATTTATAGGATAGGATTCTATGTGTAAAAGAATCCACAATGATGGAGCTGGCTATATTTCAACATCATGACAAATGAAAAACAAAATCAGGTAAACAAAAACATCCTAATGACTCAGAGGCTTTGGTAGATGAACATTTAATCCATATGAAATGTGAAGTGTGCTGACATAATCACACCATATCATCTCTTATACATATAGAGAATAGGGATACTCCTAAAGGCTTATGGATACTAATTTAGCATAACCACAAAACCACAAAACCCATGGCCAGTCTATCCCTATCCTACTTGACTTGACTTGCTCAGAAGCAGGGCACAGGAAAGTCTATGCCTAGAATCACATTGTCTCTTGCAGTCTTCCACAGATCCAGCAACCACGGTTTGTTAAGGATCAAGTGCTTTACTAGAATAACATTTTAGGGGACCTTCCAGAAAGGATATTTTACTAAAAGGGACCAGTCTTCTCCTTCCAGGAAAATGAATATCTAATCTATAAATGTGGTCTCACTTGAAGAT
Organism: Suricata suricatta; assembly: GCF_006229205.1. Classification (NCBI taxonomy): domain Eukaryota; kingdom Metazoa; phylum Chordata; class Mammalia; order Carnivora; family Herpestidae; genus Suricata; species Suricata suricatta. The sequence continues at coordinate 160,478,011 of NC_043702.1, forward strand.
TTATTATCTCCAAAGATGTTTTGAAAATACTAGGATGCTAATGATTGCACGTTGAATGAATGAAAGAATAAAATCCCACAATCCTCTTAGTAGCCTGTGCCATTATATAATCGTTCTTATTGCTGCAAAGTGGTTCCTTAGATGTAATTGAGTACATTCAATCTGCAACTTAATTTCATTTTCAATAATTCACACTATTATGGGACTTGAAGAAAATAGATCAGCATGGTAACAATGTATATATTTGAATTTGGTTATTAATTCATTCCTAATAGTGACACTAAAATAATAAATAAATTCAATTCAGTAAAACTAAGTCAAATTTGTTTTAAAAAGTCATCAGAAATATTTGCTTGTGTGCAAACCTATTTATGCATGAATCTTTTATGTTTTAATCAGTTAATATAATTTCATCTCCTCTCAAACCACTTAAAATATAATAACTACTTTTGGAGAAAGAAATGAGAAGAGGAAAAAAGAAAATGTAAAAAGGAATTGACAATATCTACTATGTCTTAAAAGGATACAGTATAGGACCCATCCATCCCTCTACCTGGCTAAACAGGAGGTAGCTGCCGGGCCCTCACCTGGTCTCCAATTTATATCATGATGGAGTTAAAACATTTTTGTTTTCTTCCAAAGGTCGTATACTGTTTTGTTAAGACAAGTCTTTGGTGTAACTCCAAAGACAAGAGAATCTGATGTTTGGCATACAGGTTAAAATACATACTAGAGGCAGACTGCTTGGGTTCAAATATCAACTCTAGAACTTATTCACTTGTTACCATGGACAAATTATTTTCACCTTTCTGCACTTATTTTCCTCATGTATCAATGAGAATAATGATATTTCCTTCTTTGACAAGGTTCCTGGGAAGTTGAGTTAATATGTACAAAGCCCAATTAAGTATTTGGCCCAATGTAAGTATTAGCTATTATTTGTTCTTACACTTTAAAATTTTATCTATTATTTTTAAGTAGGATCCATGCCCAACATGGGGTGCACACTCATGACCCTGAAATCAAGAATCACATGCTCTGCCGACTGAGCCAATCAGGTTTCCCCAGCTACCATTATTAAAGCCCCTTTAGTTTGCTTGCTTTCAGAGGCCCTTGATTCAGTATCAACTAGCAATAAGAGAGGGCTATAGCCTACTTTTAATTTACACATTATAAAACATAAAGCCTATAACTAGAAACGCTTTGAATACCTGCACAACTCCAAGAAAGGTGGGGAGTCTACACCTAGAACAACCTCAGGGCTTCTCTGTGAGAACAAAAGCTTCTGCATCCTCACCTACACAATCCACCTTCTCACAGGCACACAGTTCTTTCCTATACAGAACCATAGTTCTGTGTGAAATTATGGGAGGTTCTTACTCTACCTCAGAGATGTATATTGAGTGTTCATACAGACAGTGTATATCATTGGGAATACTAACATAAAAAAGATGTGACAATGACTCCCCAAGAACTTAGATTTTACAGATTATATTTGGTTTTCGTGTTTCCTTAATTTTTATATTAGAGGGAGGGAGGAAGAGAGGAGAGTGGGCGAGCACAAGAGGGGTAAAAGGGCAGAGATGGAAAGAGAGAATGTTAAACAGACCACAATCAGCACTGAGCCCAATGCAGGGCTCAATCCCAAGATGCTGGGATCATGACCTGAGCCGAGATCAAGAGTTGGACACTCAACTGACTAAGCCATCCAGGAGCCCCTGTTTTTGCTTTTATCTTTAGTCAACATGTTTCTTCCTTGCTTTCTGAAAATCCAGACCAAAACCAATTCCTGATCTCCCTATCAAGGAATGGACCAATGGGTCCTTGTAACCACCCTTTGAGGACCTCAGCAACAGCTCCCCCGGATGATACCTATTGAAAGCAAGTTTCTCTGCATGTATTCGTGGCTGTGTCAATTCAGGACAAAACAGCAATGTCTCATTTCTCCAGTTTTCTAGACCACTGATGAGAAACACTGTTAACAGCAGTGTGAAGAAAGGATGAACAAGCCGTGTGGCTTCTTACAAAATAAGGACTGGCTACATTCTAAGAAAGTCTGGTTGTGTCTTTACTATACAGAAGTAAAGAAAGGGCTGAGATATCGTGTGGCAAATAGATTTCTGTTCCATTTCACTTATTATGATGGTCTTATATGAAATATTAAAATAAAGCTTATTTATAAGAAGAAGCTCTCCAAAACTCCATCACTAAATAGTCCAGTAATCACTAAGTAGCCATGTATTCAATTTGGTAACGGTCTGATTAAACAGTTCTCTAGTACACTAAAAACCATAGAGGTGAAATAAAACATTAGAGGCAAATGATTTTACCCAATGGTGCATTTTCTCTCTGTTTCTAGGCCTTACCCTTGAAAAATAAGTCAAACACTGGTATATTTCAGTAGAATTTCGTTGCTTAGTTTTTTAAGTGTAGGTTGGCTAGTCTAATATAAGGTTAAAGAGTTTATAAAGACCAGTTTCCCCTAAATATGTTGCTTTAAATGCCTACAACTTAATTTCACACATGTGAATTATGTGAAAGAAGATATATTTGAATTAAGTCAAATAGTCTATATGTGAGATTTTAAAGAAATATTTAAAAAATTTTTATATGATCCCTACTTAAAGAAAATTGAGCATGTTTGCCACTTTCCTGCATTTACAGAAGCTCTTCTCATTACAAAGAGACTATCTTCTGAAGGTCTGTTAGCAGATCCATTGGTCCCACAGATACACTCATGATTCAAGCTACTAATAATAGTGCCATCTGTTGGTAGCAGGTAATGCTCATTTATTTGCTTTTATCCTATGGTGCAGTTTTGTTCATATCTGTTGAAATCCTTAGGTTGAAAAGAGCTTCTCTCCTATAAAATGGTTATTTCCAAGTACAGATACAATAGAATGGATTTACTTTGCTCAAGACACGGCTGAGAGCCAGGTACCTATTACATATTCACTTGATTTTATATTGAAAAAATAAAAAAAAAATCAAACATTTCCTCAATATAGATTTGAGGTAAAGCAAGCATAAGAAAGCAGATATATACATTTTATAGTCTTTCAAGATATTTGAACCTGAAAATGCTGGTTTTGTTTCAGATATTATAAATGACACTTAACATTTGTCGATTAGATTGAGAAATAAGTTGTTTAAAGTTCAGGACAGCTAATAAAGCATATTAGATTAAATTTTAAAATGGGCTTCAACATGACTATATGACAGGGTAAGATCAACAAGTAAAACTTTTACAGTTTCACCTCCCCAAACATTATTGAATCTTTCATTATTCAACATGTAATGAATGATAGTTTTATTGAAATAGATAGACTTAAAATGGTAGTATTTTATAAAGTACTAAATATTTAGTTACAATGGTAATGCAATGGGAAGAGAGCCTAGGATGTAACTTTCATACTTAAACAGATCCTTTGATTATCTGTCAAAGCTAATAACATATATTAGTTTCAAAATAAACATATAATGTATTTGTCAATGGTTGGTATTATTTAAAAACATTTCATTGTAAGACTAATAATATTATGGCAAAACTGCTGAAAGATTAACTAGGTTAAACCAAAAAGTTGAATGAGCTAATCTTTACTAATGATAAATGTATGAATAAACAAGTAAATAGAAAAGTATAGAATGTAATATTTTATGCCCTAAATTTAGAAGTAATTGAAAATGGAAATCATTTTGATTTAAATTTTGCTGTTTTATGCCCTACTTTAAAATAACTAATTTGGTACCTGCTTTTATTTTATTTTTTTTTTGCCACCCTATTATACTCACCACTGGTAAAACAAACAGGACATTTTAGCTTTAATCTTCTTACTACATAACCCAAATAACTTCAGTCATGTTTGCATTAATGCTGCATTAATCATGTTGTTGCGTATTAATGAGTTTTCAGGCTATGCTAATTACTGTCATAGATTCTGCAGCAGCCCATTAAATATACAAATTACAGAATTAAAGAGCCAGAGCTCTTCATGATTAATCTCTAAATGGAGAAAAACTAATGGTGTCTGTACAAAGTTTCTCTCTACTTTTGGCCGAGTGAGCCCAATGAACAATCAATTAGACGATTTGAAGAATAAGAAACTCACGTATTATATAATTTTATGTGGGTGCTTCATTACAATAGTGGACATTGCTTTATAGTTTGTAAAAATTCCACAACTTTTACTTGCCTACTGCCCTGAATATTGGTTACAGTGTCGTTCGATATTGAACATAATTTAGAAGAAGATAAGTTCATATTGAATCCATTCCAGTGAGTATCTAAAATATCAAAAGGGCTATATGAAAGAGCATTTTCATCTAAAAGGAACTGTCATAAAAAGATAACAAACTCAAAAATTTTAAAAACATGTAGGGTTATCACAGAGCAAAACCATAATGCTATATTGGTCTACATGAAGTCTGCATGATATCATGGAGGGAAGCTATGGGGCAGAGCAGAGCAGATCTGGAGTGAAAGATGGGACCAATGTAGACATTTTTACATGGGTGAGTAGGTGGTATAATATCCAGATGCAAGACTAGAAAAAAGTATAGTTCCTCATTACATGGGCTGAGTACAGCAGTAAGTTGGTATTCAAAACATGCCAGGGACATAACACAGAGGCATAGGACAAAGAAAAAGGAAAGAAATATAGGGCTAAAATAGAGAGATCTAGACAGACAGGCACAACTCTCTTCATACACCAATAGGTGAAATTTTTCCAGACAAACTACACAATTTGGTACAAGGGATGTATGTGCTGTAAGAATCTAGAGTCCAAAGAAGAGTGCAGAAGGAGATTCGTGTCTCAGAGAGAAGCCTGGTAAGAGCTAGACAGCAATACAGGTTCTAGGGTACTGGGCAGGTTTCCAAGAACATACAAGGAGTTAATTACCAACACCAAGAAAGAATATAGGACTGATGGTCATGGGTCTTGGTAGGGGGCCCTTTGTCAAAAGTGTGCCCAAAGTCAAGGCCAGATTTTCCAGCAAAATTGACTTCCTGAGGCATCTTAAAGCATGAGTCTGAATCTTCCAGGTGAATTAAATACTGGCCCCAAGGAATGGGATTAGGTGAGTCTAAAGGTAGAGGTAACATGGCTCCAGCCCTGTAAAGAAATGCTTATAGAACAGGAGTTAGAGCATGTGCCTGTCTCTTGCCACACAACTAGACTATCAAGGTCAAATGTGCTAATGTAATATATCATCATAATCTTGGGTCCAAAAGATTATAAAAGATCCAAAAGATATAGATCCAAAAAGATATAGAAGATCCAAAAAGATATAGAAGTTTATAGAACACAGGAGTCAGAGCATGTGCCTGTCTCTTGCTACACAACTAGACTATCAAGGTCAAATGTGCTAACGTAATATATCATCATAATCTTGGGTCCAAAAAAGGCCAGGAATTTCGTTTTCCACAGACAGGAGAAAAGAACAAAGGAAATAACTTCCACTTCCAAAGCTCTTACCTTAGGACACATGCTGAGCTGAATACTTTGTAAATGTTTTTCCCCTTCCCATTTCATTTATTCTCACGACAGAGATGAAAAAACAATTGAGGCCCAGAGAAATTATCCAGTACCAGAGAAGGTGCACTTACCAAAATAGAACTGAGTTTTTAAAAAAATATTTTCTTCTTCTCCTTGGTAAATAGCACAGTTTGGCTGAGCACAAGGGTCAACCACGGCTTATTGAGGGAAATAGAAAATTATATAAATGGGGAGGTAAAGGGTAAGCCCTTATCCCATAAAACAGAAATAAACAACTGAGGAAGGAGGACACTTGCTGATCCTATTCGTTGACAGTTGATGGACTTCATCTATGACACATGTTTAGGTAAACCTAGAAGCCTCTACCTCTTAAGCATTTCCAAGAGCAGCTACAATTGTTCTATCATAGAAGATACGCACCTTAAACCGTATACATAACCCATTATGTGTTTATTGAGGTGCTTCCATTGTTTCTACTTTTAAAGATGTATTTCTCATATGCTTTTTTCCTTTTCCCCCCAATATCGGATGTCTTTGAAAACAGGCAGAGTTACTGTGCTTCCCAAGTCATTTCTTTTTAAATCAGTTGCAATATTACCATGCACAATGGAAATTCAATCAATATGGCTGACTAACAAATCCAAATGCAAAATTATTAGCAAAAGACCAAGATTCAAACCAGGGTCTCATATATTACATATACACACACAAACACACAGAAAAACAAGAGCTAGGGCTTGGCTAGTCAAGCTAACTCTAAGTAAAACACCTAAGAAAGATTTTTTCCCCTGCTTTCAGACCATATCTTGTACAGAATAAGAATTGGTCGTATATGCTTTGTGACAGAGAAGCAGCAGAGTGACCCTATAGCCCATACTCATCTCCTACATTAATGACTCCACGGCTATAAACCAGGCTTGACTAAGTTCTATGAAGGAGACCTTCTCAGTATTCTAGATTTCCTTTCCCACACAAAGGTAAGACATCAATCAGCTGTGTTCTGAGGATCTTTTAGTCTGAATTGCTGATGTTCTGGGTGGTAATTTAAATGGAAACCTTTTGTAGCGTTAGCAGCAATTGTAGACACACAATTTTGCCCAGGCAGAAAGTAATTAAATTGATAGAGGAAAGAAACATGACTTGAACTGGATAAAATACAAATACATCAAAATTAAAGTCAGTGTAATGAGCTGAAACCCTGCAAATTCAGACAACAGCACATTAGCCAAAGCACAGAAACCCTCTCAGGCAGTATCAAAGCCGACAGAAAACACAATAACTTGGAAATCCTGAAGTAAGCAAGGGGACATATTGATTAGGTACTGCATAGACTGAACAGGAGAATAACTTAAAAAAAAAAAGGCTAATGAACGGGCCAGAGAAATACAATAGGCCGAACGAGAAATATAGCAAGAAGAAGAAGGGGGGAGAAAACACCTCCAGAGAGAAATACAACAAGACAAAGCAAAAGCTCAGCAAAAAAAAAATAGAGCAATTCCAGTTAGAAACTCAGCAAGAAATGCAAGTCATGGCAGAAATATAAGATCAAGATAAGAACATATTCAACCCAACACCAAGTTTTAAATCAGAACGACTCAGCAACAAATCTGCCAAATGCTAATGATTCAAACAAGGAGACAATAATTGAAAGTAAGAAATATACTGCATCTCGCCCAGTAATGTTCACAATGCCATTTCCCCTCATTATTGTTGATATGGTGACCTTCTCCTGAAGAGACACACCAAAAACTTAGTTTAATTAAGGGTTACCAATGTAGAGAAAGCGTTTTTCTTGTCTCTACTGAGAGACTGTGAATAGTAACACCTCATTTGTCTGGCATCATCAGGTTATAAGCATTCTGCATATCTAGGTTTCCAGCTAACGAAAGTGCATTCTTTTAAAAACAAAATTATTTTAATGCTTATAACAAAATCTTATAAAATGTCTAGTATATTTGCTTATGTTCTAGAGGATAATAAATTAATCCTTCTGTGACTTGATATGATCACGTATTACCAACAACTTTTTATAAAGCCTTGGCTAAGGATGGTATCGTCAGATGGTCTTGAGCCTTAATATCAAAATGTCTATGGACCTGCAAGAAATAAGATATCTGTATTTTTCGAGGATTCCTGCCTCTTCCTTTGTTATCATTGAATCTGGATTTATTTAAACCAAAAACAAAACAAACAAAACTTACAGATCCCTGTCAGCCAAGAAAGATAATTAAATGTCATTGTGTCCTCGCAATATTCTGGCCCCTTTTTAAAAGCCCCTCTTAACTCCCTGCTCTTTATCCTTAGCACTATGGGTTTCCAATCTGCCATGTTCTAGAAATAAAACATTGGACTTCTCTCTGAGGTAAGAGGAAATGAGGAACACGCACAGAAAAAATTAGGGAAACCGTGAAGAGCAAAATGAATGAGGAACGCTATACTGGGTAGTGCATACGTTTTTGTATCTGAGCTTTAAAAATATTTTTTTGAGGAGTGCCTAGATGGCTCAGTGGGTCAAGCTTCTGATTTTGGCCCAGGTCATTATCTCCTGGTTTATGGGTTTAAGCCCTGCATCAGGCTCTGTGGCCTGGGGCCTCCAGCCTGCTTCCGGATTCTGTGTTTCTCTCTCTCTGCCCCTCCCTCATTCACACTGTGTCTCTCAAAAATAAATAAACATTAAAAAACATTTTAAGTAAAAAATCCATTTTCATTATGCAATGTTCTTTTTGCCCAATTCCATACTTTTCAACCACATTCTAAATAGTCTAAGTTGCAGTAAAAGTAGCCTCTGGAAAGGCACACTGTTAATTTGTCAGTTTTTTTTATTTTTTTACTAATGGTCCCACCTCTTTAATCCTGCAGCCATGTTGGAAACCAAATTTCAAGACAAAGAGCTATGGTAGAAAAATCACTAGGCTGGAAGTTCTGAATATCAATAGAGAGTCTGCCCCTGAAATAAATTAATCACTGCAAATTTCTTGGCCTCCATCTCCTCATCTAGGGAGTAAGGGGTGGGACTAGTTATCTCTTCCACAAGGGCTTAATTCAATTAGCTGTTTGGCATCATGTAAACATCATCTGAGAATGGCCTAGGTCTTTCATCACTACAAGATAGATGCCAATTTAACAGACTCAAAAGCAAATGTTGTGTTGGGTTAATTTTTGCCACTTTGGAAATTTACACTTAAAAACTATTATGATGGGCATTCCCCTTTTTGAATTAGAAAGGCAATGTAAAGATTAAAAATATGGGTCTAATTTGTAAAAGACCACCTCTGATAGTCCCGCTGACTGCTTGTACACTCACACACTTACGGAAGAGGATGCCTGTATCCTTATGAACCACGGAAAGTCTTTCCTCCAATTAACAGTTGTTGAGACACTGCTGTGTCAGACATTCTTAGCACAGGTATTCAGTCATCTGTCCATATCATACCTATTTTATCCTTGGTTAATGAAAAGGGAAACTGAGGCCAAGATAGAATTGTCTAACTGAAATAGAAGTTATTGCTTTTAATAATTTGCAAAAAAAAAGCCTTGCAATAATAATATATTTGATCCATGATTATCTTACCAAATTTGATAAAACAATTTTACTTAACATTAAGACCTTTATTCCAGGCAGTATTCCATTTGTCTCATCTGTGGGAATAGTTATTATTTAAGAAAATCATCGTTTCTATTATAACAATCCAAAGGCATACAGGAAATGCAATGCATGATAATGTGATTGGCCAGCATAAGCTGTGCTGCTGTGATGTATGTTTAAACAAGGTGGCTCCAGAAATGTGCAGCTCTTCCTTTGCCAATCTTATAAGCAGCACTGCAGAGAAGTGCAATGGTTTTCAGACGTAACTATCTTAGCTGTAGCTATCTGTCACCGCAGAGGGAGTTTGCATGAAGAAACATTTTAAATGCTTGGGTGTTTCAATAGTCCAGATTGTTACTGTTAACTGCCTTCCAAGAACTGGAGGTCACTGCATTGTCGAACAATATCTATCAAAGCAATAAATAAATGGGAGAAAGGAGGGAAGATTTTAGGCTACGGTTGAGCTCTTTTTCATGGCATTAGAATTAAAAATTTCTTTTCCTAACATTGGTCAAGTTTTTTTCCACAAAGTATCTATGGGATAACTGAGATGCATAGAATGGCGTTTCCTTTCAAGGAAGTGAGGACTGTCTCTTTGGCCTCGGCATCCTGTTGGCAAATGTTTCGTGTGAGTGAGTTTGAAAGGAAAGGTCGTGTGATATTGAATCATCTATATGTATCCACTGAGATGTCTGTTATTGGATCCACTTCATCTCTCGTGGCCAGCCTTGGCAATGCGTCCTCTTCTTTATCTGATTTGTTTCATGAGAAAGCACTGAGGACAATGTTACCACCTCCTCTGCTGGCATTTATACAGAGACCTTCTAATATCCATCTGTGCTGCATTCTACTGACAAAATAATAAAGGTGATTCTGTAAAGTTACCCAAATGATATATTATTAAACAATCTAAAACTAAAAGAGAGAATTCAAATAAAGAATTGGGGAACCTAAAAATCAATGAGTAATGAATAAGCATCAAAGAATTCAAATTAAATGCTGTCATAGCAAAACTGTCAATTATTACACTTTTTCCCATTAATTTTGCTTTTATTTATAGGAGGACTTCTGTTCCTTTCCTAGGAGCCATTACAGAGCATCAGTATGGCAGAAGAATGATTGGAAAATACCAACCAGATTTGCTATCCATACCCTAAGAAAAAGATGCTGATTCAGAAGTCAGTGTATTTTTAAACTTTCAGTAGTTGTCAACCCAGAAGATGCAACTCACGATGAATAAACTCAGGGACTCTGGAACCTTTTGAGAACTTCACTGTAACCTAGAAATGAGTTGGGATATTAAATGTTGATAACTTTGGGCCAAGAATTTAAATAGCACCCTGAACAGTCTGATGAATTGACTACCATGAATAAAATATAAATAAATACTAGGGTAGAGACCTTGCATTGAAAGATTTTTTTCTAATTTTATTCTTTGCTTATTTTGACGAGATGCCATATAATTAAAAATTAATTGAATACATATGCCCAGCACTTATTAGGTTTCTTTCATCTAATTTATTTAATCTTAAAATCAACTGTAATTTAAATCTTGCTTTCCCTACTTTACAGATTAAGGCACTGAGGTTCAAAGTGTTTAATGCTAAAGGTAGAAAAGGTACATTTGAGTGACATTTAGTTGGCTCAGTCCGTTAAGCATCTGGCTCTGATTTCAGCTGCTCACGTCATGATCTCACAGACTGTAGGTTTGAGCTCCACATTGGGCTCCACACTGATAGTGCAGAGTCTGCTTAGGATTCTTTCTGTCTTCCTCTCTTTCTGCCCCTCCCCACTCATATTCTATCTCAAAAATAAATAAATAAACATTTTTTAAAAAGGATATATTTGAATCCATATCTTCTGACTCAAGTCCAGGCTCCTTTTTTTTCTTTAAGAGAACAGATTATTTCAGAAACAATTAATCTACAGAGCTATTTTGAAATTAGACTTCCAAAATTACAATGCTTTTCACATCACTGGCACTGAGCAAACATTGACTAGGTCCCATTTGAAACCAAATTAGAAGCAAACATCTCCTCCTAGCCTTCAAAAACTTCCAAACTTATAACTTTCTCAGAAGTCTCTTCCATTTCCCCCCAAAATGGTCAAAATAACCAGTGAAGGGGGCGCCTAAGTGGCTCAGCCAGTTAGGCATCTAACTCTTGATCTCAGCTCAGGTCATAACTCAGGGTCATAAGTTCAAGCCCTATGTCAGGCTCCATGGAGTCTATTAAACATTTTTTTTTTAAACAGAAAAGGACCTGTATTTTATCTAAACTGATCATCCTGTTCATCTTGCTATTTCTCAATCTTTCCCTTTGATTTCTCATCTAATACCTTTATCCATGATTGTCTTTCTCCCTAGAATACCATACTCAATCTATTTGTATCTTTAAAAATTTAAGACATGAACAGATACTTTTCCAAAGAAGATATCCAGATGGCTAACAGGCATATGAAAAAATGCTCAACATCACTCACTATCAGAGAAGTACAACTCAAAATCATGATGAGATACCACCTCACATCTGTCAGAGTGGCTAAAATGAACAACACAAGAAATAACAGTTGTTGACAAGGATGTGGAAAAAGGGGAACTCTTTTTCACTGTTGGTGGGAATGCAAACTGGTGTATCCACTTTGGGAACAATATAGAGGTTCCTCAAGAAACTAAAAATTGAATTACCTATGATCCAGTAATTACACCATTAGCTATTTACCCAAATGATACAAAAGTACAGATTTAAAGGGGTACATGCACCCCAATATTTATAGAAGCATTATCAACCATAGACACACTATGAAGAGAACCCAAATGTCCATCTACTGATGAATGGATAAAGATGTGGTATACATATATAAGGGAATATTACTCAGCCATCAAACTAATTAAATCTTGTCATTTGCAATGACATGGATGGAGCTAGAATGTATTATGCTAAGTGAAATAAGTCAATCAGAGAAACACAAATATAGGATTTCACTCATATGTGGAATTTAAGAAACAAAACAAGTGAACATATGGGAAGGAAGAGAGAAGAAGAGAGGAAAACAAACCACAAAAGACTCCTAATGATAGAGAATAAGCTATAATAAGAATAAGCTTAATGGAGGGAGGTGGGTGGGAGATGGGCTAGATGCATGATGGGAACTAAGGAGGGTACTTGTGATGAGCACTGGGTGTTATATGCAAGTGATGAATTGTTGACCTCTACTCCTGAAACCAAGGAGTATGTTAACTAACTAAAATTTAAATCTAAAAAAAAAAAATAACAAAAACTGGAAGTTTGAAACTTCTTTAAAAAATTGTACCTGTTCTTCATAGATAATGTCATTGCTATTTTCTTTCTAAAGCCCCTTTTGACAATTCTAATTGGATATAATTTATTGTTAATCATCAAAAACACTTGTATTTGTTATCATGTCAAGGACTCTTCTAAAGGCTTTATCCATTAATTTTTTATAATAGCTTTATCAGATAGAAATGGCAATTATCATTATCACCACCATTTAACATAGGATGGAACCAAAACTCAGACAGGTTAAGAGAGTTACAAAGTCACAGACCTAATAAAATAGTAGAAATGGTATTTGAACCCAAGAAATACAACCCAGAAATTTGAACCAGCCTTCTAGAATCCAAGTCTAGTACCATTCTACATACTAATTCTCATTCCTTTGACTGTGATATGACACATCTTATTCTGTATTTATATATTAATTTCATCTCTTCTCATAAACTTTGAGAGAAAGAGTATTATCTTACTTGCCTTTCCGACCCTTTGACCTTAGGAGATTTCTTTCAAAGAAAAGAAGACATAAATTTTAATTTTTCACTCTAATGCTTAGGACATTTTGTTTTCTTAAGGTGATTCAGCCAATTGTTTTTTCATATTGCCAACTCCTTTGTTTGGCACCAGAAAAAAAGGACAGAAATATGTTATACATATTTTATGTCTACCTTACAAATATTTGTGGTTTTTTAAAGCACTGGGTGTCTTACCAATTCTCCATGGCTTTCGGTGAAATTGAGTTGTTTTGAGAAGCAAAAATCATGAATTCCTACATAGCCAGCCCTCAGTCAACTATTGTGAATATAATACTTATACTCAACCTTGCTTTTCATAGCCTCCATCCTTTTTCTTCTCTTAGTCCTTGCCCTTGGCTATCAAGTTAGCCAGATACAAACAGGAATGTTTGAGCGACAGGGTTAATAGCCACTCTCTAGTCAATTTCTTTTGTTGAAGAAAAAGAGACAAACATTATTTCTAATACATGATTATAATTATATTGGAATATAATCCAACATATATAATATAAACTCCAATTTATAACTATAAGTGTATAATCGGTAACCTCACCACAACCCTACACTGTACCATGTTGTCCTCTGCTAACTTAGAAACATTCATGATGGTACTCCACTTGGAGAGTCCCTAGGGATGTATGGCACTTCAGATCATCTTTTCCTTTCCCTGTAATGAAAGCCTAGTCTCAACTGCTTAAAATCCAGAAAGAGCAGAAAGTCTAATCCATGTTAAATGTTAAAGACTGATAAAAGCTTAATGTGTTTTCTCTCCCAGTGGGCTAAGAATTCACTTTTAATGAGAAAAACATATCTTCATCCTCAAATTCCCAAAATATTGGTATGTGGAACCCTGCTAAGTGCAATGTTAAAATAAGTGCAGTGGTGGGGGTGGGGGGAGAAATAGAGTTCCAAGGTTAATGAAGTTTAGAAAATACTCAGTCTTTGAAATTCACAATGAATCTTTACTTGCATATTAAATAACCAAAGAAATCATGCGATAGCATCAACAAAATTGACCATAACAACAACAAATATCAGACTAACCTGATGTAACACACTGTTTTCTAAATTTATTTCAACATATTAAATATGTTTCGCATTCAGACCACTATTCCTTGGAATGGCAGTCTGGGAAGGACCAAACACTCTATAGGCTAAACAGTCTGTTTCAAGAGAATTATCTCTGTTACCCAAATGATACCCAAGTGGGAAGTCTCAAAGTCCGTCTACCTATAGAGCCAGCTGACATTTGTGCACTTACACCAAAAAAGACATAGGGGAGAGTCATTAAAAATGGGGTTTACGATAGTACTCAAAATGGAGAAATTGAGCACTTCAAAGCTCAGGAAACCAGAGCATAAGGTGTAGGCTCCTTCGCTGTGATTGTTGGCTGATGATCACTAAACCCAGGAGGAATCAGAAACTGAAGGAGGAGAAAGCACTGGGCTCACGCATGGAAATATAAGGCTCTAGTAAGGATAAGCTCTATTCCTGGGGCTCAGACATGGGGATGGTAAGCAATATTTGTTCCTATTTAATGTTTCAGAAACACATTATATCATTAACTTAAAAAGGAATTCAATTAGCACATAGGTCCATTTTTTTTTCATATTCTAGAGGGAGGAAAAGCTCTTTCAGAGCTTTATGTTGATTTTCATATTATTGCTTAAAATATGAATGATTACCATGTATATATCTGACTAATTCTGAATGATGATAATCAGGAAATCTCTTTTCCTTTTTTAGTAAACTCACTGATAGCTTAATTCCTTTTTTCTTATCCCTTTCACAGAATTGTGGATTTATGGAACACTGAATATTATGATAAATTACAATATTTGTATTATAATGAATCAGATGATTAAATCTATCATGTTGCTTACAGGGTATCTGCTCTGCATTGTACTCTCTCCTGCCCATGAACACTAATGCAGAGGGGTTTTTTTTTGTTACTCAGAAATACTGAGAGCTAAAAAAAATTTTAAATGCAATATGTTTTCTTTGCATATAAAAACATTCTTTTGAGCCTCAGATTATAATACCTAAAAATCAGAGCTGTTAATTTCCAAACCAAAGCAAAAGATGTACAATATAAAAGTTTTGAAAAATCCTTCCATGTTTTTCTATATTTTATACAAAATGAAGAGAAATTACACACAGTGATTGATTACACATGTAAAACCTTTAAATATATATTCCAACAGACATAGCCAAAATAAATGAGGGGGCAAATTTAGGAAACAAAAGGAACTAATTAATATGAAGAGGATAGCAATGTTCCAGGGAGCAGAACAGGACAAGGGACAGTTATTTTAAAGAAATTAAACAAAACCCCCTGAAATTCAAGTTAACTGTATTATTAGATAAAAGGTTATCATAACAACTATTTAGAGACTATAAACATAGCGTTTCGTATCATATGCATTTTTATCAAATCAATTTAAAGTCCACCTTTGAAGGAAAAATTTTAAAAAAGATAAAAATTGTCCACCTAATGAACAAACTTCACACTGTGCTTCTTTTGTCACAGTTGAATGCATTTCTGAGTATTTGTGGCTGAAACAGGACATTTGGTCCATAAAATGGATTGCATTGCCTTCAGAAATAAACATGTCCACAAAGCATATATTGACTTTACTGTAATTCGACACCATGATTATAAGAATTCTAAAATACAGGTGTCAAGAGTGGATGCAGGAGAAGAGCTAAGCTAAAATGAGACGGTGATTATGGGTGGTAGGCACAGTTCAGTAGCACACACAGTAGCATACAACTTCAAGTGGACTAGTCTAACTGTGGTTCTCCGGCCAGCAAGAACTGTATTCTCAAACTGGTGGGTCATAAGCTAGCCATCAGGATAGCTGTAGCTATCTGAAACAGAGAGACAGAGAACAGTAAGGAAGGAAATACTGCACACCATTACTATGGTTATAGAACAGAGAAAATCTACCATGAATACACGTCTTGGAGCCTGAGCTACATAGATTTAAAGACCACCTCTAAAATACACTACCTGCACAATTTAGGGCAAGTTACTTTTTATCTTCTCTGGATCTATCTTATACATTTGAGGAAAGGATTAATCAAAAAGGTACAAATGAACAACTTAGAACATTGTTGAGATGGAAAGTAAGCCATTATATTTAGTATAAGATGTCCAAGGACTTGCTACCATAGTAACTCAATCCTTTTTTCTATGTACAATCAATTTCATCTCTATTGTGATTTCTGATCTCGACTGTGATAAATTCATGCTGACTAAAGAATTTATCATCATCAACAAAATCAGCAAACATGTTAGAGCTAAAGGGCGGTCTTCCTTATTATTTTTTAATGGTTTTTTTAATTTATTTTTGAGAGACAGAGAGAGACAGTGTGAGCAGAGGAGGGTCAGAGAGAGAGGGGGACACAGAATCCGAAGCAGGCTCCAGGCTCTGAGCTAGCTGTCAGCACAGAGCCCGACGCGGGGCTCGAACCTACAAATCGTGAGATCATGACCTGAGCCGAAGCTGGATGCTCAATCTACTGAGCCACCCAGGCGCCCCAATCTTTCTTATTATTTACTGTGACTCCCATATTGTACAGTTAAGAAAATGCACCAAATGGGAAAATGACTACTGTCAGTGAATAACTTTTTTCACTGGTTTTGCACATATATGAAAACAACTGTGTAAGACTGGTACATAATCAGCGAGATACCTATTGATCCTTCAGGAAGATTAAATCATACAGCATTTCAATATGGTAAGCCTTATCAGAATAAACACAGTGAATAGCAGAAACATAAAACAAATAATTAGAATGTGTTTGTTGTGAGTCAGCATTTGTAGTCCAAAATTGATCTCCTTACATAATGAACAATGAATTTCTGTCAAAGTTACAATTACTGGTTATCTTTAGTATCTTTATAAAGAAATGCATGAAGTCCAGCATGTCATCTGTTTTATGTGATTATCGTATTACATTAGCTATGAAGACAATTGTGTACCTTTGGATACAATCAAAACAACATTCTTCCATATGAATACAATCATGAAGTCACTTAGAAAAATGTTGAACAGTAGCTCAAGTTGGTGATCTGCGGCTGTTGCTGTCTATGTACTAAAATCAGCAGGAGTTGATAATGAAACCATTATCTCCATGGTATTAATTTCTGCACCCAAGCATTCTGAGGGAAACTTAAAACAAAATCACTATCTATCTCTATAAATATTAGAAACTTCATGTTAAAATAAATGGTCCCGTTAATTATTTTCCATGTTCCAAAAGTATTTCAAATTAAAACACACAGCATCTCTGATTCAATACTAGTCATTAGATTTTTTGATATGTCATCCAATTGCTTTATTTAACTTACTATGTTCTTTGCAAATTCATAGTTTTCTCTTAAATTAAAAAAAAAGCAAACTTAAATGTGAGGAATCAGGGGTGGGAGTGTTTTAGTTCTCATTGTGATTAGGTTGTCTTTCTCTGTACCAAGCCAATGCTTTGGTTTCTCATCAGTCATGCATGGTGATTATTATAAGTTTAACTGGGTTTTTGAAAATTCATATGTTGAGTCTAACCCCCAGTATTTCGGAATATGGTCTTATTTGGAAATAAGGTCTTGATGCAGATGTAATTAGTTAAGATGAGCTCATATTGGAGTAAGATGGGTCCCTCCTTCAATATGACTATTCTCTTATAAAAAGAATGTCATGTGAAGAGAGAAACACACGCAAAGGGTGAGCATCATGTGAAGGTGAGGGCAGAGACTGGGGAGATACAGAAGTCGATGAATGTCAGCAAACCACCAGAAGCTGGGGCAAAGGCCTGGAGCAGATTCCTCCTCACAGCCAGTAGAAGAAATCAGGCATTGCAACATCTAAATCTCAGACTCCTAACCTCCAGAACTGTGAGACAATACATTTCTTTTGTTTAAGCTGCCAGTTTGTGGTGCTTTGCTATGGTAGCCCTAGCAAGTGAACACATGAATAATTATAAGAATAAATACTATGTTGTATGAGAAATTGCTGTAAGTCCCTAGGATACAAGAACAATATGCTTTGCACAATAATGTTTAAAATTTAGAATGTTAAAAATTGTGCTATACTATATAACATACATATAGAATATATAAGTTAAAAAGCACAAAGTTTTGTTCAATGGCAGAGTCATTGCAGAGAGAAATATTCATATAATTCATTTTGATTAGGACTCACACCCCCATAGGATGAATGACCCCGCTGAGAAGCAAGAAGAAATCCGACTTGAGAATTATGATACATAAAGGCCTCAGAACCATTAGACCTCAGAACCTCGACTTCTCAAAACCTCTGACCCAATTCTTATAAAACTCTTTGTTTGCATGTAAAATATGTGTCTTTGAACTGGGAAATTATGACCATTTGGAGATATGAGAGGGTCAGAATACTAATCCAAATTTAAATAATAAGTGACTATTTTGCCCTATTCATTTTACTTACAGAGTTTCATTCAGAATAAGAAATTATGTTTATAGAATCAAAAGGCAACCAGTTTACGGCAGCAATCTTGATCAAGCTAATTTTTCACATGTGTACAAATTTTGCTAATATGGTCGATTGACACCAATTAAAGAAAACATATTTTGGATTTGAAAAGGGACGAGGTGAAGGCTTTAATAGGGCAGGGCGTGTCAGATCCTCTGATAAGACATTGATGAAACCTTTACTTGGTGTTTCTAGTTTTAAGTAATTTCCCCCAAAGAAATTTTGGGTGTGTGATATGGAGAGAAAATGTGATGGCATCCGAACCAGGTTGTTCTAGGCAAACCGTATGTAAAGATTACCCTCATATTGTTATCAGACTGTACATGTTTTGCAAGCCTGTGGATACATTAGTAATCTTTGTAGAGGATAATGGCTAGTACCTAGCAGACCTCTTAACACACAGTTGTCCAAGTGAGCTAATCAACACTTCTGTGTGGCTCAAAAATGCAGCAGGCACAAAGAATCTCACAAATAAAACAAACACACACACAGTTTGGTTCAGCATGTACAAAACCTTGCAAAAATAAAACAAAAATCCACTCTCTTTGTCTTAGGTTAAAGAACCACTACTGTTAACCTAGTCAGTACAGCAACTGTGCCAACTGTACCCTTTTCCATGGGTGATGAGCTTTAATTACTTTTATCATGCACCTCCCTGAGGCCACAGGGAGGAAGAGCTTGCCATAATGTTTTTTTCTGCCTTTTATTTTTCCTGGCCTTTTCCAGAATACCAACTCCTTTCTTTTGGCTCATCCTTGCTTTTTATTGACCTTTTTTATTGACTTCTACCTGATCACTTGATGGACTTTTAATTTTTATTCGACTCTGTTCTAGCAATAACACGCAGACGTTATATAACCTTATTTTCTCCCTGCTTGGGACTCAGGGCAGAGTACCCTTCGGTGAGGGGCATGGCATCGATGCTGTCATTGGCCCGGAAAGATTTCAGGAAGACAGCACAGGCCTGGGATGGCCAAAGGATAAAACAGGCAGGGAACCAAAACAGCTGATGAATTTTCCTGGTTAAAAGGCAATATCAATAAGCTTTAAAAAGTATATAGGGTTTTCCTCTTGCTAAAGCAAACCTACAGCTACAGACCCCATGGCCACCTTAACACAAAATATAGCCAATGCGTCCATGATACCAGCTGTTTGCCTCCACCTTATTATTTATCTATGTTCTTCCAATTCTGATTATCTGCCCCCCTTTTTTTTCTTTCTTCATCCTCTTAGCTTCAGGAACTTCTTTAATTACCAACTGCTGAGGAATATCAGCCAAGGTCAGAAAGCAAGTGTGGAATTCCATCTTCCACATTCTGTCCATTTTTGCTTAGATCGGACTCTCAACTTGCCTGCAATTGCTCCCAGGGGCTTACATTTGCCCATGTCACCACTTTGAAACAGAATTCATCTCCCATGCCCTAGGCACAGGCTGTTAAAAAATCTTGAAGTTATAATGGACCCTTGAGTCACAGCTGACTCAAGGTGTTGAATTTTTCCCCCTTTTTAGAGGGAAAAAAAAAAAACGATAAAATTCATTTTCTTTCCCTCTAGTCCTGGGACTATAGGCCTGTGTGTTGCTATTAACTTATAGATTGACTGTTCAATATGCTTGATGATAACACTAATAACAGTCAGTGTTTTATCACCTGGAAAATAGACAAAGCAAGATCCTAACTTAGAACAGACCATAGTGTTGATGTTTATTTAGTCTTCCTAAAATGTACTTCTAAATAGATTCAGTTCAGTGAGTTCAAAACCTATCAGCCAGATTTTTGATAATATGATCCTGCTGTTCAGTACTTTTCCCGAGTTCTAATTTACATGAACACTGATTTGATCTCATGCTTTACCTAAAAAAGCTCTACAAAGCCATAGTCTATCTCTTTACGCTTCTCAATTTGGAGGAACACACGCAAAATTAATTAGGAGGTAATTAACCCACTTTATGAAAAATTCAAAATGAATTTCCTGCAAATAAGGGCTGCTATAAATGTTTTAAAATGAAACAGTAAGATTATTCTAATCCTTATCAAACTTGATCAAAGTCAACTTTTTTTGGATAATTTGAATTTCTTAATATGAGGTTTAGAAATAATGAGTTTATTTTATAATAAACTTTATAAGTTAGAAATATAAGTTTATTTTATAATAGACTTTAGGAAAATAAAATTTTCATTTTGTGGAATAAAAAATAATTAACATGAATTCCTGTTCACCTGCCACAGGAGGATACAGGCTCTACGAAGGCAGAGATTGTGGCTATTTTGTTCCCTGGTGCCATGCACAGTGCCTGGCAGATAATAGGTGTTCAGTAAATATTGGAAATAAAGTTGAGTGGTTTATGTGAAGTATTTATATAGAGTACTATGCCTCCTCAGCCTAAAGTCATGGATTGTGCCTTGTTTGCTTAGGCCTCTTGATGCTTTAACACAATGCCTGGTACTTTGTTGCTGTTCAATAAATACCTATTTAAAAAAAAAAAACAGAAAGAAAGAAAAGCTTTCCCATGACGGGGAGGGGAATGTATGAATAGAGCCATAATAAGGCCTGATTGTCCAAAACCCCCTCTCCCAGACTGCATTCTGATCTCATGCTTTGGGCCCTGAAATTGCCCCTAGAAGGCCTCTGAGTAAATGAGCATACAGTCCCGGGGAGGACAAGAAAGGCCCAGAAACATGTTGCTACTGCTGACATGTTATCAAAGTGACATCTGTCAGATTAGCGTACTGTCCAGACCAGAGGCCTGGAGGGATGGGCCACAAGACAGGTACATTTTAGCTGAAAAGAGTCAGGCAACCTGCCCCAAGCCAATCAGATGGAGGAGCAGGCCCCGGGGAAGAGTCCCCGGAAGAGCCCGGGAGCAGCCTTGGGCGGACATGATGGCTACAGGCTCCTGAGGGAGAAGGCGGCCACACTGCTCTGTGGAGACGCCAAAGGCGTTGGGCCCAGTGCGGTCTTTTCCTGGGCTTGGCTCTGCCTCCACAACAGAGGTTTCATCAGTAACAACATATGTCTTTTTTCCACAGATGAAATAGAATTGCTCCCTTAGGAGATTTACTTCTTTGCATTTTAAACTCTGTGACTAACTTAAAAAAAAATGGGGGCGGGGGCAGAGATCCCATTTACTCAAATTACAGTTTTCATTCTCCATCAACCTTCATAATATGGCAAATAGATCCTGTTCCTTGATGTGCTAAAAAAAATAAGACATGAAGTATATTATGCAACTTCCTGCAACTCTAATTAAGATTCTTACCACTTTGAACCTGCAATATACACACGTTAATCTCAGAAGAAAACAAAAATTAGAGCCTCCTCAACATTATGCACAGGGGGCCATTAAGCTTTCCTGTATCCTCCTAGTAAGCATCCCTCCTGGAGCCTTCCCACAGGAATGCCACTGGGGGGTACTCTGGGCTCTGTGGGGGAGGATGGCACCCTACGGAGCATTGCAGGAGTTTGTAGAGGCTGGAATTTTCTCTAACTCTCCTCCATTCCCTCTTCAGGCTCAGCATACATCCTGAGCGCCTTTCAATACAGCCTGTTCTCAAATTATTTCTGGGCACAATTTGTGTGCATAGTTCAAGGAGTCCAGTTTTCCCAGGTGCCATGAGGTTCTTGGCATCCAACCAAGTAGTTACCCTCCTTTGCTCAGAAAACAACTATCCTTATACAAATTATCATAATGGTCTGTGAGTCCGTGCCCTCCCCTGGACTTTGAGTTCCTTAGATTTTTCAGATCTCAGTGTCTGACATATTCCTATAGAACAGACTTCCCCACCCTGACTTCAAAGTTGATGCTAAGTTACAGCTTATAGTTTATTTCTTTGAACAGATCAAGGTGCTTTGACATCTGTTTTCTCATTTGATCCTCCTTGTCAGTTGGGCAATAAACAGAAGATATTACGGGTGAGAAACATGAAATTCATAGAAGATGAAATGGAAGTATCTCCACTACTCAGTAATGGTAGAAGGCAGAATCATTCCGTATCACACTATCTCTAGAGACTGTATTCAGTTCGGGAATGATTTCTCAAAGCTCTAATACCAAAAGGTTGAATCTCTTCTATAGTTGTGAATAGCAGAAGACAGATAATAGATGAAATAAAATAGATATAGGATCAATCATATTTCTTGTTCTTTTATGTAAACAAAATTGCTAGTTGGTCTGTATTTTATGCAGCAACCAAATCTCATCTCTGCTAATTAATCTGAGAAAACGAAACTCAGGAGACATAACTGGTACCTTAAAGACAAAAACCCCACATAAAACCCAACTGACTCAAAAACAATTTCCCACAAGGAAAATCCTATTACAAATGAAAAGGTAACAGGATTCTGCAGAAAAATATTGGCAGAAAATCTAAAGGAGTAGTTTCTAGTTTTGCTTGTCTGTTCCTGGACCACATACCAGTTTTGTCTAATTGGAGTGGGGGTGGGGGGTGCAAGGACATTTAGCTCTCTGAAATTCCATTTCCCTAGCAGATACTCCCCCTCTATTTCCTAAGATTGTTGGAAATAATTTAAAAAATTGTTTATACTTTATGCAAATGTAAACTCTTAATTATTAACCCCCTGGATTCAGAACTGATTTGTTTTCAATCTTACGTTCCTATGCCAATTTTAACTCCACAGCTTAATTACACTCAGTATCATAGAGTTTTAAATATTTAAATTTTACCTAATTTAATCTAATAATTTAACCTGAATTTTTCCCCACGTGTTTTAAACCCATTACTTCTTGAAGTGTCTGTGTTGACTAATGAGAAAAATAGGTCCCTCTCCTCTCCATAACCCTGTCTATGCATCTGTAAACAGTTATCATGTGTCCCCTCTGCCTTTTTCCTCTTAAGATTGAACATCCTCAGCTCTCTCAGCCTTTTCTTAGAGGCCCCATTTTCAAAGCCCTTCATCATTTTTTGTTGCTCTCTTTTGAAACCTCTGGCAAATTTGTCTATGTTTTAAAAAGTGTGCCATCCCAAATGGAACATGGTACTCCTATCAAGGGCTAAGGATTGCCGAGCGGAGTCCAATAATCACATTATTTATTTTATCCTTGACAATTCTGCTAATACAACACAAGGTAGCTGTTGCCTTTTTTCTTTCTCCTTCTTCCTTTTTTCTTTTTTTTTAAAGAGCATTATACTACTGACTTTTTCTAAGACATTAACTAGTGTAAATTAGAGCTCCTAAGGACAAGTATTAGTAAAATTAACTTACTAATCTTTCCTTTAGTCACATTACCTAGGGCAGGATTTCATAAATATTATGTGCTTAATAAACAGAGAGTGGTTCTGTGGATATTACTTGTATCTGCAAATGGTAACAAAATTTTTTTGATTTGATGAAAAATATTATCCTTCTTTTATGATCGAAACATACCAAAGACTAAAAAATCTACAAGGGACTCTTCTGGGATTATTTAAACACACACACAACACACACACACACACACACACACACACACACACACACACTAAAATTAGCCTTTTTTTTTTTTAATTAGCCTTTTAAAAGCAAGTAATTAAAGGTATGTCTAAGTGACTCAGTCGGTTATGAGTCCTTTTTCCACTCAGGTCATAATCTCATGTCTCATGAATTTCAGCCCCAAGTAGGCTCTGTGCTGATAGCTCAGAGCTTGGAGTCTGCTTCAGATTCTCTGTCTCCCTCTCTCTGCCCCTCCCCTGCTCACATGTGGGCACACGCTCTCTTTCTCCCTCTCTCAAAAATAAATACACATTAAAAAATTATAAAAGCAAGTAATTAGAATGATAGGCAAAAGTAGTTTTTACCAAATTTTGTTTACATATCTTTTCATTTACAATGAAGTTTCTGGAAATTCCACCAGCAAACCAGAAACACAAATCATGAAACTAATGACCAATTAACATAAAATCAATTACTATATGTAATGTGATAGATGACCTTATGGAATTTAGCTGGACTGTCAAACTCGCTTAATATTTGATTCTGCAGGACCAAATCTAGAGGAAATGTGAAAGGATTTGGCAAGGTCAGTGACTACAACCCAGGAAGCCTTGATCTTCTATTGTATCTGCTGAGCAGAAAAAAATCCAACCCGCTGTTCTAACTGTCAAAATACAAGCCAGGAACCCAGGAGCTATATCAGGATTCCTTTTGGGGGAACTAGTAAATGAAATAAAAATGTAATCTCATGCACATCAGGGATTAGTTTTAAAGGGATCTGAGGTACTGATGATACCCTTTTATACTGTAAGTATTAGGAACGTTTTATCTTATCAGACTGGCTAAGAATCTGTTGCCACAATGTTACACAGTGAGAAAGTATCAAGTGGATCAGTAACAATGTAGCTAATCTTCCTTAGCTATTCAGATGAGAAATAACCCATAGTTTTCAGAAGAGAGGGAAGAAAGATCAAGGAGAGAGGGAAAGAGTCTCCTATAATTTTATCCATCCCAGAATAAATTATGCATCCTGGACTTCAGATTTTAAGAAAGACT
Source organism: Suricata suricatta (assembly GCF_006229205.1). Classification (NCBI taxonomy): domain Eukaryota; kingdom Metazoa; phylum Chordata; class Mammalia; order Carnivora; family Herpestidae; genus Suricata; species Suricata suricatta. The sequence continues at coordinate 160,502,899 of NC_043702.1, forward strand.
TGGCAAACGTACCTTTAGTATGTTTTTTCATTGATAATATACAAAACCAAATAAACCATAAAAACCTTTCATCAAAGTTTTAAGAATATTTAAGAAATATTTAAGAATATCATTGGCTAGAGAAGCCTGGAAGGCTCAGTTGGTTAAGCATCTGACTTTGTCACAGGTCATGATCTCGCAATTTGTGGGTTCAAGCCCCATGGCAGGCTCCTGCTGACTGCTCAGAGCCTGGAGCCTGCTTCAGATACTGTCTCCCTCTCTCTTTGCCCCTCCCCCACTCATATCCTCTGTCTCTCTCTCTCTCTCAAAACTAAATAGTAATTTTTTTCAAGAAAGAGTATCATTGGCTAAAATAAATATGTATCTTTTGAAAACAAACCCCAAGAAATTGTGCTTGTTCAGTTATCAAGTATGTATTAGAAAGTTACACTATACTAGAGATTTCAGAAAGGGCCTAGAAATTATAAACTATATTTTAAAAACAGTTTACTCAGGTAGTAGGACAGAGAGATATAAAAATGATATAAACCAACCACCAATTTCAGCTTTTAGCCCACATGCCCATTGGTCAACATTTTATACTGGTAACCACTACCTAATTCATCAATCTTTCCTTGACTTTCAAGTTAGTCTTTTCTCTATGTTTTGAGTTATCAGTAATATTCCTAAATGTTTTCTCTTACACGTGCCCACAAAGCAGAGATAATGTTGCATGTTAGAGACAGGGGTGTGGGGGAAGGTGGAAGAAATCTCAGAATAAGATACTTACCGAAAGTTTTTAATGAGGCATTAACAGCTCTGTAAATTGAAGTTCTAATTTGCACAGTTTTATGAAGCAAACAAGGAGAGAACAGCATCAGACAGAGGCGCTGCTGGCTGCCTCCAACTCAACACATTTTAAGTGAGTGTCAAATTGATTTTGCGATACTTAATTATATTTCTCTAATTTTTTGACTACTGAATTTATAAGTATGCAGAAGAAATCGGTTTTCAGCAAACTAGTTTTCTCAGTTAAATGTAATAGCGTAGCACATTAACACCAATTACCTGAGCAATGAGAAATGCATTCCAGAGGTGCAACAGAATGAGAGCTGCACACTTGGATATGCATCTCATATTTTTATTGATTAAAGTTTTTCTTATGATGTAGTCCCTGAAAAATGGATGAGCTATAGTCGTTTGTGTTCATAAAAACTTGCGTCCAGTGTGAATGAAGTCAAAACAAATCCTATTCAGTAGAGAAAAAAAACATTATTTTGTTGACAGTGTAGAGATTCTTGCTGTCAGCATAGTTTAATAAAACTCATTTTCCTATACTTTAAAATATATTGTGTTGGGGCACCTGCTTGGCTCATTCGTTGAGTGTCTGACTTCAGCTCAGGTCATGATCTCACACTCTGTGAGTTCGAGTCCCACATTGGGCTCTGTGCTGACAGCTCAGAGCCTGGAGCTTGCTTCCGATTCTGTGTCTCCCTCTCTCTCTGCCCCTCCCGCACTCACACTCTGTCTCTCTCTCTCTCTCAAAAATAAATATTAAAAATTTTTTAAAATTCTTTAAAATATGTTGCAGATAACAGTTCATTTCAGTGAAATTTGGAGAATCGAGCCTAATCTAAAGTATATACATTGTTTATGTCTTTATTGAAAAGAGTTCAGGACCAATATATTAAATAATATAAAAGCTGGTTGATTTTTCTCTAAATAAAATTAAAGCAATTTTTCCATCACAGTTCAGATCAATGGTTCTCATTGTTGCAAGCATCAACTGGAAGTCTTTTTCTTTTACCTATTTTATTGAAGTATAAATTACATGCAGTAAACTACACATTTAAATTGTATAGTTCAATAAGTTTGGAGAGAGATACAGATCTGTAAAACCACCTCTATGATTACTACAGACCATTTCCATCACCCCTCTTTCTCAGCCTCAAGTAATCATTTATCTTTTTTGTCTCTATAGTTTGTATTTTTTAAGAATTACCATTATGTCCTTTTCTGCCTTATTTACTCAGCCTATCAACTGATATAACTTAGACTGATACACATTATTGTTTGCCTCAGTAGTATCAGTAGTTTATTATTTTGTGCTGTTGAGTAGTATTCCACTGTATGGACATACCACAGTGTATCTATCCATTCACCTATTGATGAATATATGTATTGTTCCCACACGGGGCCATGGTGAATATAGGGGCTATGAATATTTATGTACATGCCTTTTGTACAAATTCTTTCATTTCTTTTAGACAAAACCCTTGAGAAGAATTAGCTGGGTCACATAGTACACAAATGTCTAAGTGGGTAGATCTTGCGATCTTGTCAAAATGCAAATCTCTATTTCCTCAGAGATTAGGATCTCTTGTGGAATTCAGAATTTGCCTTTTTTTAACCCATTTTTCAGCCTAATTCTTATAACAAAGTTCTTCTAATATTTTGTGAGACATTTTGTTGAAAAAACGAATAGATGATTGAAATAGTCACCTTTAATCAGTCAATCTACTGATACAAGAAGTGGGTCAATCATGCATGCTTAAGATCACCACATTTAGGATTTTGAGCTTATTTTTATCTTTATAAGACCACAGTTCAGGTTGGGGGATGATGCCAAGTATGTTTTTAATTAGGGTTTTCCAAGTTGAATTGGCATTTCTATTAAGATTGTGACCAATTTAGTGGTAGTTAATTTTTTTTTGTTTTCTACTTTTTTTTTGCTCTTCAGTGAAATCATTTGATTTTTGTATATTGACTTTCATTCAGCATCTTTGCTAACTTCACTTATTAAGTTGAACAGTATATATATTATTTTGAATTCTGTATAATAATCATGACATCTGAAAATGAAAAGTTTACTTCTTCTTTGCTTGCTTGCTCTTTCTTTATTCCCTCTTTCTTTCTTTCTTTTTTTCTTTGCCTGCCTGCCTGCCTGCTGTATTTCTCTGGTACATCTAGTACAGTGTTGAATAAAAATGGTAATAGTGGGCTTCTTTGTTGTTTTCCTGACCTCTAGGGGAAAGCATTCAATATTTCACTATTAGTAGTAATTTATAAAAATGCACTCACCAGGATGTTTCCTCTCTAGTTTGCTGAGAATTTTATCATAAATAGATATTGTATTTATCTAATGTATTTATTGAATCTATGGGAATAATTTAGATTTCATCTTTATTAGGCAATGTGATGAATCACACAGTTTTCTTTATTTTCTTCATTATATTTTGTGCATTCTATTTTATTGATATTGGCTTTTATTTTTATTAAGTCCTCCCCTCAATTTTGGGGGAATTTTATTTGCCCTTTTATTTCTTTCTGGCTCCCTCTTGAGTTAGAAGTAGATCATTATTCTTTTTAACTATCCCTTTTCCTAATATATGCATTCAAACTTTTGTAGTTTAAGTCTAATACTATTCACTCCATCAGGAATGGAACTGAAATTCTATCTACTGAGATACTAATTTAGCTATGATTTTAGTTCTAGAATTCCTATTCTAATATACAACAATTCTCTGTCAAATTCTGCATCTTTTCATATATCTTCTTGACAATACTAACCATACTTATTTTCAAGTCTTTATGTATATATTCATGTGTAGTGTGTGTGTGTGTGTGTATAGTATGTATATAAATTATATATATATATATATATATATAGGACATATTAGACATATATATATCCAATAGATCTAGATTACTTCAGGATCAATTTTTATATTTTGTTTTATTTGGTTCTATTTCTTGGTATTCCTGGTAATTTTGGATTGAATATAAGATATAATATATAATTACAGACTCATTGATAATGTTATCTCCTATTAGCAAACATTGAAACATTTTTGCCACAAAGATAACCTTTATCCTATCAGAAGTTGAGATGGGTTGAGATGATGGGTTGAGAATGGTTGAGATGGGCTGAGGCTTTACTTCGGGCTTTGAAAAACCTTGCCTGTTTCTGGCTTTCTCTCACTCACAGGATTTCAATGGAAAGCCTGGTGTATTTACCAACCCCATACTCCATGGTAGGCCCTGAATGGTAATTTCTTGTATCTCAAGCCATGCTTTCATTTTCCCAAGAATATGCAATTTGGGAATGAGCAAACAAAACAGACAGAAAGAGCAAAGACAGTCTTACTAAATGGTTTTCCTTATTTCTGGGGCCTTAATCTCCCATGTCTTTGTAGTCCTAGTTATTCGGTACTGTCTTTAAACAATCATATTTTTAAGAAATTGTATCCAGTTCCTTTTCCTTTTTTTCTCTCAGCACGAGGATTTTTTTATAGCCTTCACAGCAGGAGACGCTCTGCCTCTCATAGCTAGAGACAGAGACCACCTGTAATTATTTAATTACATGTTTGAGGCATGATTTCATTGCAAGACTTTTAAGTTTCCTAAGGTTAGGGACTCTACCTGTTTTCCTCAGTCCTCTCTCTAAAATACTGATGATAGCATCTAGCAAATGCTGTGAAATGGAGAAAACTCTGCATATGATCTGATAAAATGATTGAGTTCTTTCATCTAAAGGTAGATATAGAAAGCAGAGCCAAAAGATTTGAAAACCTGTTGGCAGAAAATTGCAGGGGGAACGTGGTGAGATTTATTTGGTTTCTTCATAGTTTTAAAAGGATATAATGGTGCCATTATTATTTAGGGGCATATAGGGTAGGGATTGTACAAAGTCACATATTGAAAACTGTTAATCTTGAATAAGGCATTTACAGTGAAGAAGTAGGAGAAGAAATGTAAGTGATAGATTGAGAAGTGATTGTCATGAAGAAAGGGACATGCAGAGCATCTTATTTTTAAGAAGACTGATTCTGAAGAAAAGGGAGGAAACAACATTAGATTTACAAGTGCATGTTAAAATAGAAAGGTAGCCACTAAAAATGCAGAAATGAGATGTAGAGCACCTTTCTAGAGAAAGAAGAAAGGCAGCTAAAAACACAAAGGTCAGAAGTTCACAGATTACATAAAAGAAAGTTACTTATCAGAGAGAGATATAGTAGAGAGACGTTATGAAGGAGTATCATCAAGATTTATGGGGTTTGGGCACCTAAACTATATGTATGAAGGGAAAACCATATCATGTAAAATTCTGGATTAAAAGATGACAGTATACTTGAGAATATGCATGTGTAACAATGACCACAAATATATCATGTGCCAGTCCTTTACGGCGCTTCCTACACTAAAACCTTAGATAACCCATCTTACGGATGAGGACACTGAGCCACAAAGCTGGTGAGTGAGTCAGGCCAAGGGGCACACAGTATCTGGGGGAGTCAGACTGGAAACTCAGAGAATCTGACTCCAGAGCCTGCACTTTCCGGGCCACTGCCCTCCCTTACTCCTGCGCCAGAATACCAGCCTCAATATGTCCATCGCCCTTGAAATGGAATTCAATCAGTTTGATGCTGTTAATCCATCCATAGCATTGATCACTGTTGTTTATAAAGCACTTCCAAGATTAAAAGTGCTTTTTATTGTACTATATATGTTTATTATGACTGTCATCTTAAACCTATTGCAATAAGCCCTAATGATATGTATAGGTAAAAGTGTCAAAATATTCATTAACCTCAAAATTTAATAAGCCTAAGGAGATCCTGTGTCTAAGAGACGGGTAACACCTAGTTCTCAACAACACATGTGAGGGGCGTGGGGCAGAAAACAATTCCTGATACAGCACTCTAGCTGAAACAACTGACATAGAAGGACCATCAAGAAGAGTTTCTTTTTATCTCAAGTACCATATAGCATAAGACATACTTTCTTAACATATCTTAGGCCAATAGAATCAAAACACATGGAGTTACCACTAAGCTATCAAAACTTCCAACAAAGTAGGCCCCTCAAAACCATGTAAAATATTCAAATGCACCATGAACCTTACCATTAAGTCATTCTTACAGCCAAATAATCTCTCATACAGATTTCCCTTTTCTCCAACTCATTTAGCTAATTCTTTATTCAACAAACATTACATTGCACATGTGGTCCTATGCCGTGTAAGGACAAATGTTATAATGGAAAGAAATGGTCATCACTTCAGTCCTCTTGGGATCAAGGTAAGTGAACAAGCAATTCTAACAGAGTGTGGTAGGGATTAAAACAGAGTAACTCTCATTTTCTTTGGGGGTACATGGGAGAGGCTCCTAATCTAGATATGGCTACTGAGAGGTACAGCTCCACTGACACTTTAGTGACAGGTAGGATGAGGTCATGAAAAGAAGAAGAAGTACTTTCAAGGAAGGGATGGCAATCCCAGCAAAGGCATGGGTCTGGTCTAAGACCCAGGCATCTAAGAAGGCGTGGTGCGTTCAGACAACAGGGACTGAACGGCAGTCCCAGAGCTGGAGAGTAAACCAGGACATATATGGATGGGAAGATGAGGCTTAAGGGTACCCAGGAAAAAGTTCATGTGGGTCATCTCGACAGGAAACTACTGAAAGGTCTTAACCAAGAGAATGGCAAGACAGATTCTTCATTAGAAAAATAGTCTAGAAAAAGGGTGTTGTAAGGAGTCCCATACCACAGACCATAGGACCAGTGGATGGCTCTAAAAAATGTGTGAGAGGAAGAAGGGCCAGAGGAGGAACGATGGGTGGAATGGGAGAAAGGGTGTGAGAACTCATACTCAAGAAACTTCCCAGGTTTCTACGTCAGGCGATTGGGACTATTCACTTCGGCAGACATTGGTACACACAGAAAGATGAATGGATTGAAGGAGAGAAAAATAAAGAGAAACAGATGCCAACATAGAGGCATCTGCATTCATTTTCAATTTTCTGCCTGTATGGGAGGAAGGGTCATTACATCATTCATCCCCACAAACCTCCCATAAGTCTCTCTCTCTCTCCTTTATGAAATTCTCCCAGGATCCCCTGTGTCTGTGAGGTTGGCATTGCCACCATTGGCGGAATGTCTCTTCATGTGTTTATGTGTTTTTTCCCTCCCTTCCTCCTTATGCCTCTCTGTTCAAGTTGCACTTAGACCCAAAGGACTTAAGTGAGGCTGTTCCTTAGTCAAGTCAATGTACGTAATGGAGTTTCCCTTCTTGAATTTCTAAACGAACACCTGAGGGCCATGTCTGTGAGCTTCCTTCAGTGTACAAAACTCAACTGTCATCTGCATAATTGCACTTGAAGGCTCCCCACTCACACGAAACTCTTAGTGCATGATTTTGTAAAACATTTCTTCAGACCACCAGAACATAGTTTTGAAAGATATGGCATTTTGGCAACAATATTATTGGAATTCCAATCTGAGTAGAAATGAAATTAATCTATACTCTTCTGGAGGTGTTATACATTTATCCTAATGATTATAACAGTAAGCACAGATCTTTAAGCATCTTTAGTTTTTCCCAAAAAATATATACAAAATAATTCATTTTATTCTATTGTTTCATAGGGGTTAGTTTCTCTATTACTGCTGACTATGATGATTGTTTTTCTGCTCAAAATTCCTCTTTCTACCCATTTAAGGAAGAAAAGGAAACTAAAATTAATCTCTATTATATTGATGCTGAATGTCATTAAGAGTTGGAGACAATTGGGGCACCTGAATGGCTCAGTCATCCATGACTTTGGCCCAGGTCATGATCTCATGGTTCATGTGTCCGAGCCCCACATCGGGCTCTGTGCTGACAGCTCACAGCCTAGAGGCTGCTTCAGATTCTGTGTCTCCCTCTCTCTCTGACCCTCCTCAACTTGTACTCTGTCTCTGTCTCTGTCTCTCTCTCTCAAAACTAAATAAACATGTAATAATAAAATGATGGAGACTTTTTTTTTCTTTAGCAATGAAGTCCTAATAGAGAGTTTTCAATGGCAAACATTGTAAGACAACATTGGACAATGGAAGCAGGCAGATGTGAGACCACATAGAAAACCCAGGGGCCTGGTAGGAACTGTGTGCTTGAGAATGTGGCATGAGTGTGTGGGAACAAATGTGCAGTGAGCATATCAGGTGTAAATGCATTTCAGTTTGATAATAACAGAGAAGGAAAAAGCAGATGCTTTAAAGCTGATTAAAAGCATTATCAACTAACAGAAACGGTTTGCCCCAAATGTAAATATTATTCTCTCCTATTGGCATGGACAATGCTGGCTAGCTTACTGACCACAAAATCCCTGTTGGAAAAAAAACTAGATGCCGTTCAAGATATTTCCATTTATCAAGCATTATTATCTATTTTTTGTGTGTTGGTTCTCTCCTGTTTATCTGAGCTACCTTGTACTCATTTTGAGGGTTCTTGGCATTAGGGCAGAAGGAAGGAAAACATATCATTAATAATGAAACCATATACTAATTTAAGCAACATAGACTAGACTCAACCAAAAATAGGCAAGCTACCAGCCTGATATATGTTTTTTTTAATTCTTTAACATTTATTTATTTTTGAGAGACAGAGACAGAGCATGATTGGGGAGGGGCAGAGAGAGGAAGGGAAACACAGAATCCGAAGCAGACTCCAGGCTCTGAGCCTGACGCGGGGCTCAAACTTACAAACTGCGAGATCATGATCTGAGCTGAAGTCGGACGCTTAACTGACTAAGCCACACAGGCGCTCCCTGATGTCTGTTTTTCTTGTAAATAAAGCGTTTTCACCAAAAACAATGAGGCAACACTTACTTGCTTCTATATCACCTCTGACTGCTTTCACACTCTCACGGCAGAACTGTGACGTTGGGACCGAGACTCACGGCTTGCGAGCAGACAATATTTAGTGTCTGGACATTTACAGGAGACCTTTGTAAGCCCCTGTTCTAGGCTGACATGTAAAACTTACAAGGGAGGTGAGGGTTCTTCATGCAAAGGGAAACTTGAAATTTCATTGAATTTGACCACCTGACCAAGAGCCAACCGGTATAAGTTCGGTGAAAGAAAAAGTCATGTGTTGAAATGATTATTTTGAGCAATCAGAGATGAAATTTGAAGGTGAAACTGAACGTACTCCCAAACCAACTCTACCATTACTATGTCAAACACAAGGTGACCTTTTGAGAATTTGCTTCAAAATTAGTCACTTTAAAAAAATACAAAGGTTTGGGGCGCCTGGGTGGCTCAGTCGGTTAAATGTCCGACTTCAGCTCAGGTCATGATCTCATGGCTCGTGGGTTTGAGCCCCGGTCAGGCTCTGTGCTGACAGCCTGCTTCAGATTCTGTGTCTCCTTCTCTCTCTGACCCTCCACTGCTCACACCGTCTCTCTCTGTTTCTCAAAAAAATAAAAATAAAACATTAAAAAAATAAAAATAAATAAATAAATACAAGGGTTTAACCACATGCAGTCACTTAAATTGGCCTTTATGATGCATTGGTTGAATGGGGAAAACCATGGTCCTTTCCCGTCCAACAATGCCGTCTTTGCACATCTCCGCTGAAGGTAGTAAAAATAAAACAACTTTCTCCCTTACTTCCTAACATCCTGAGACACCATGGGTTAGTCTGACTTCCGTGATTCTAAGAAGATACCCATTTGGACCCTCCTCCCTGTGAGTCCGTGCAGAGGCTTTCAACCAGATACTCACAATCTCTTCTTACTGTGTCACAACCGGAAACACATTACGAGCCTTTTCAATGCCTGGAAGCCACTTCTCTACTTTGTTCCCAGGGTCTGTGTTCTTATTCTCACCTTTCTTTTTCTGTATCATTACTGCCTGTTCATTAAACTGTTAGTCCAGATTGTTGATTCATGTATTTGTTTTACGATAACTCTGGCGAAATCCTAACACCAAAGGTCAAATAAAATTTGTGATTTAAATCTGCCTTATAAGGAACTGGTATTTTATTTGTTTTGCTGTTTTGTTTGTTTGTTTTCTAAGCCCTTTCTGGCAAAATTACTCGCTCCCCATCAGCAGAAAACAAATACTGGGAGAGCAAGGGTGTTGAAGGTCAGCATTAATATGCTTTTACTAATTAGTCTATTTGAAGAAGTTTCTTCGGCTTGCACCTTCTCTATAACTGCTTATAACAAGCTTTCTTTTAATGAAGTGCTTAAATGCCCCAGCTCACTAGAAATAATAAATAGTAATAATAATAATACAAAAGCACATATATCATAGAGTAAAAAAATATATGTATAAAATACATGCTTTTAAGGAATATTGATTCGGGGTTGCCTTTCTCTCTTCATAGGTTGGTAATTAATTGTGTCTCTGTTTCCTAAAGCATTCTAGTTCAGTCATTTGGGGGAAGGCAAATGCCACAAGACAAAAATGTCTGACAATCATTTAGTGTCCTTGAACAGCATTATTATGAAGAAAGTGTACAGAGTTCTCATCTGCAAGATACTCAACATCAGTAATCACATTTCTCGTGAAGACAAATAAAAGGGAATTACATCCAGGTGCACATGTACGCTCATCTCCCCAGTGGTTTGCTACAAAGATCTCCCCAAAGGCAGTTCCTGATTTCTGGGCAGGGTCACCAGTAAAGGCAGTTTAAAAGGCTGGTGTGATTGGCATCTGGATATGACAATAGTCAAACCTTCCCCCAAATGATCATGGGCCTGTTTTCACTAATAGGAAGGAAAAGTGACAAGGAGAGAGGGTCACCTTTGGAATGCCAGTCTGAATGGTAGTTTAGTTTGCTGTTTTTACCAGGTTCCCTTTGGATTACTAGCATTGCATGACAAAGACTAAATTCTTTGTGTAAATCAAGTGGATTTACTCTGCATTCCTAAAAAAAAAAAAAAGAGCATTTGTTTTCCTCTGAAGACAGAGTGATCACCCCGTCCAGCTGCAGAAGGTAGAGAATGTTCTATTTGCTACTCTTTGGGAGGAGAAAGTACCGTTAATTCCATGTGGCCAGAAGAATTTTTTACCATGAGTGTTTACATGATTTTCTAGTTAAAATATTATGAACTTATGTTGAATTTGCAGCTTCTTTACCCCTTCTGACATAACCCAAGAAATAAATATTCATTTTATATTGGGCATTTCTCTCCATATAATTTAAATTACCCCTGTGAATGACCATATCCCCATACATTTTTCAGATTAATGGAGAAAAGTAAAGTTATGTTAATCCTAAATTGTGAACATAATACTGTATGAAAAAACAATCACTGAACAATTTGTTTAAAAATATGATTGTTTTTAAACTCATATGTACCTTGGTAATAACCTCTATTTTGAATTTTTGAAGCTACTTAAATATTCTATATTCGTTGATTTGGAGTTTGAGAAGTTAGAGGCATTGGTCATCTAGCACAATCCTTAATTTAATAGAAGAGTATTAGATCCGCAGAAAGATTGTTTATCCAATGTTTCAATACTAGGCAGAGTGACTTAACTATTTTCAATAATAAAATTAAATATTTTAATATAGAAATTACATATTACTTATATTTTAGATATAACATTTAGGCACACATATATGTGTGAATTAATAGATGAATTAATAGAATACTGATTTTACAAATCTCGGAGGACTCTTAGAAAAGTGCCTGTCTCATGGTAAACACTTAATAAACACTTATTAAACGAGTCACAGTAAGTAGCTAATGTATAGACTTTTAAGTACTCCATGTGGCAGACACTGCACAAAGTTCAGTAGATGAGTATTGCCTTTCATTCTCACCTACTGATAGATATCACTATCGTAAGTAGTAGTATTATGCCAATTTTAAAGAAAAGGAAACAAAGGCACAAAAATGATTAAGTAGTGTATCTAATTACCTGTAGCTAATAAATAATGGGGCCTGGATCTGAAATTTATTAGTTTGCTCCCAAAGTACTCACTCTTACTCATACAGAAGTGGAGGAGGTAACTCCTGATCTTAAATTTATACTATGATGTAAATGACTGATAATATACCTTTCCTGGAGATTAGATTTTTGAAAGAACATTTGCATTCAAAAGGAAAAAGGACCAAAAACTGATTCTAAAAGAGATGCAACTGAATAATTTTTCTTCCCAGAGGTAAATTTTGATACGGTTCATTTACAATGCCAAGCTAAATAATTTAGAATATTAAGCAACATGTTAGTACATACACTGATATATTTTGACTATTTTCATTATATCCTATGCAAGAAAAATATTGAAAGCAGATATGGAAGAGGTATGAATTACATAAGAGACCTTTCTTGAGCTGCAATAATGAGATCATCTATATTGAGACTTTTAATATATCATTCATGACTATGGAACATATTATAAGTCTTATCATCAATGGGTGAAATCTGACTTATTTTTTATATATAACATATGCGCAATAATATACATAACTGTATACTTGTCTTTGAGCATTATTGGATATCACTATTTATATTTCAAGACTCATTTTAGACTTTGAAATTTTAAAATGAATAATTCAATATAAAAGAATCTTAGTTCTTACCATTATTTACTTAGTATGTGTAATTAATCATTTTTGAGATTTCCAAAATTGGCTCATTAAATTTGCCTCAGGATATAAAATTCTGCATAAAATATATAGCAAAGGAGTTGATAGCACCAATTGACATATAGCACTTCAGCCCATTAAAATAATTTCATTCAGATGTTAAACATCTAGCTTCTAAGAACATTCTGGAATCAATTGCTATGGAAAACCTGTGATCCCTAGATGGCTTTGCGGATGTAAGTAAATAAATAAGACAACCCTACTTACTATTTGTAATTGAAACGTCAACTGAAAGAAAACTCCAAAAAAGTTCAGCAGTGTTGGGTAAGGAATATTTGAGTGATAATTTTATCTCATCCTCATTTATTACTTTTAGATACTTCTTATTCTGTACCTTCCAAAAAACTGTCCACGTATATCCTTTCCCGCTCCGTGGCAAAGCACTACCTTTTGAACCAGAAACTTGCAATTCACATTTCAACCCTGAAATACAGTAGCTGTGGTACCTCAAGGAAACCCGTTACTGATTCTCATTTCCTCTGTACTCCAGCCAGCGGTAAAAATTCCTACCTACAGGCTTGTGGAGGGATTGAATGAGAATATTTAAGTAAAACAAATGGAAGACACAAATTATACACGTACCTCTCTGCTTAGAAAAGATGCAAGTTTAGAGAAAGCTATTGCATTGGTTTTGTAAACTTGTCCCAGCCTATTGATTGACTAAACCTCATTTAACCGTGGGCCCAGCTCAAAAAAATTATTCTACCAAACCTGCCAACTGAGCCAAAGAATCAAACCCATAATTTGATATAGACCTGGTTTAAAAGTTAAAGAGAACCTTAAAAGTAGGGCAAAGCTGCTAATAAAAAGGAGCTAGTAATGCCGCAGAACGTGCCTGAACGCTGAACTTCTGATTCTCTGGGAATCACCAACCTCCAGGGAGCACTTGGAGCCAAAATGGTGATCTCCCCGCCTTGTCCTTCAAATGATGTGTACTCCAAACACATTTTCTGTGCAGCTGGAGGCTTTGTTATAGACAGAAGGATCCTGCTTAGTGAGGCCAGTGTTTACGGCCTAACTTTTTTAAAGAGGAATTTGGAAAACTTCCCAGACGCTACATCTGCCCCGAGCCCTTGCACCTCAGAGTATAAGGCCGGCTAGGGAGAGCGTGCAGACGACTAAATTTATTAACGGTGGACGGGCCACTCTATCTTTCACTGAAACAACAGTAGGTGATCCCATCAAAAATCTGTCTGCTGGCTAGCCAGCAAATCCAAGCTGACATGCCTGCAGCAGACAGACCCAGCTGAATGGAAGCGAATGCTGTTTTCTCGAAGAAGCACGGCGCGCACCAAATGTTGGACCAGGAAGGCAGTTTCTATTTCCATTGGAAAAAAAGGCCTTTTAACTTTGTATCTGTAGCTTCTTTGCCAGATTTTATTCTTTTTTTCTTTTCTTTCCTTTATTTGACATTTATGAATACGAAGCAGAAGTGGAACACTTTATGAGATCTCAGAGGTTGGATTTCTAATATTCAGTGATGATTTTGATGTACTAGGCCAGTGGGTAAAAGGTTTTCACCTCGATATACCTTGGTTAGAACATTATTCATTACAAATGTACATCCAGGCTCACTTAAAAGCAAACTGTTTACTATTTTAGATAAAAATAGTAAACACCTGGATGGCTAAGTCAGTCTAGTGTCAGATGCTTAATTTGGACTCAGGTCATGATCTGACAGTTTCCTGGGTTTGAGTCCTGCTTCAGATTCTGGGCTAAAAGTGCAGATTCTGCTTCGGAGTCTCCCTCTCTCCCTCTCTCAGTCTCTCTACCTCACCCCTACTCATGCTCTCTGTCTCTCTCAAAAGTAAATAAATAAACTTTGAAAAATAAATAAAGCTATAATACTTGAGCTACAAAATGTGGCTTCATTGTCCTCACCATATGCAGCATTTTAAAGACTACTCCAAAGTGACTTTCTCATGAATTAAATCAATATCATTACGAGTTTACAGAATTATACGTACCTTATGCTTTGTAAATTTTTTTAAATTGAGAAGTGGAGTATGTAACGTAAATAGTTATAATTTTCTCTAATTATAGTGAAATAGAGCTTTTAAAAACTCTAATTCAGAAAGCTAACAGGACGCTTGGAATACAGTAGGGACCAGCAAGACCAGGAGTTGGGAGAGGCCAATGAGGCAGGATCACAGGCTCATGCAAGAAAGGGAGGGACCCTGTCTTCGTTTTAAATTTTGGGCTTCTACTGGGAATTTTTTGGCTTTGGTTTTCACTTTTAAAAATACTATATGAAAACATTGTTTTTGTTGATTCCTGAGGTTGTTTTTTAGACCTTGGGCAAGTGCCTTACTTACCCATAGAATGTATGTTTCTTAAAATTGGTTTTGCCCATCTTGCTCTCCACAAACCCTATTGACAGCTATTGTTTAAAAAAGTACCAAATGAGGATCATGAATATTGGGCTAAGCATGTTAGAAAGCTTTCTTATAATTCCTTTTAGAGGCTTTAATAACCTGATGAGTCCTGAGAATCGCCAGCATTGTGGAACATTTCTCAAACCCATCTGCCCACAGAACTCTCTCGCACGCATGCTTGCTCGCTCTCTCTCTCTCTTTCCCTCCCTCCTTCCCTCCCCCCTCTCCCTCCCTCTCTCTCTCTCTCTCTCTCTCTCTCTCTCTCTTTTGTACATGAAGTATACTGAGGAACACATTCTGGTAAATGGTGTCTGAGAGCCATTTCCAGCATATACTTTTTTTTTAATTTTTTTAAATGTTTTACTTATTTTTGAGAGAGACAGAGAGACCATGAGCAGGGGAGGGTCAGAGAGAGAGGGAAACACAGAATCTGAAGTCAGGCTCCAGGCTCTGAACTGTCAGCACAGAGCCCACTGCAGGGCTTGAACCCACAAACCATGAGATCATGACCTGAGCTGAAGCCGGATGCTCAACCGACTGAGCCCCCCAGGGGCCCCTCCAGCATATACTTTGATCAAATAAAACTCTCTTTCCACACCTATATTTTTCATTTTCTTTCCTCTGCTTACTTACTTCCTCTCCCCCACAGAACACTGACAAGATGGGCACACTGACACAATCAAGTTGAAGTTACAAAAGGTCTAGATTAGTATTTCTATAGACAAACATAGTAAAAATTCATCATGAAGGGATATCAAAATAATAAGAAACAGCTGAGAGCTTAGTGTCTCCTTCATAACGTGATGTCAAATATACTTACCAGTAAAGTCTGTATTGACTGGGTGTGTGGAGCTGGGAAATTTATAATATCCATTCCCTGTGAAACGAATTCCTTTCATCATCATGGCCATTGGGGCTGGGAGAGCTGACTCTCTCCTTTCTAGGCGATACGTAGGAGGGGGTCCATTCAGTTCTTCCGGGGCGAGCCATCGGACATGGATGGTTGTGCTGTTGATGCCTTCGACAACAGGAGGTCTCAGCTGGGCTGGTGCTGAATATAACAAACACCTGTTACAGTCAAGAACGTAGCTTCTCCCTCTAGATACTCACACACAGGTACACATGCACTTGTGTGCATCACACTCAAAATCAAGTCAGTGCGGTCTCAAGTATTTACGTGGTTCTAAGAACTGAAAACACAAGAATATGTACCTTTAATGTGATTAAACACAACTTAAATGGTTAACAAATAGTTACCACAAAATGTTTATGATAAAACAAAATTTTCCCTTGGAACTAATTTCTACTGGTATCCCCATGCTCCCATGTGCCTGTTGATCTCCAGTGGATCATGGCAGCCCCCTTTTCTGGAAAACTTCTCTTGCCTGAGTGGAGGTACCTCATCCAGACATACAAGATGCCTCATGAAACCTCTAGCCTGTGACTACCAGTGACCACCACAGGTGATAGCTGATCACAAAGGCCAGAGCCCCTGCGTTAACATGACATCAACTTAGGGCCGCAATTCACAGAGGCCAATCAGGTAAAGAAAATGTGTGAAATGGACCAACTGGTGACACAAGAGGGAGCACGGTGTCTGAGAAGAACCAGGCCAAGGTGAAGAGTTGCTGATTTGTGCCAGTCAGCGGGTAATGCAGGAGCGATGACCTGAAGTTGCCAAATCTTTTACTTTGTTAACATTAGTCATTTTATGTGTAATTTTTCTGAGTTTGAAAGTTTAGTAATTGGTTTAAATTAAAAGAAATAAGCAAAACCACTCTGAAAGCCTAACAGAGCATCCACATGAGGAAAAGAAACCTGGGAGCTCAGGGCTCTATGAACTCTGGTCCAGGTACAATAGCCCTCATGTTCTGAAGTGACCACGTCACCTGCAGGGCCTCCATTCTGGCGCAGTGAGTGCCCAGTGCCCTGGCACACCTTGAGGCCTCATCACGCTTCAAGGTCTGGGACACTGGCAATTCTCTGAAGGCTCCTGGGAAACTGAAGGAGTAACAGAGCTGGAGATTTTCCCTAACACTTGTTGGAAAGGGGATTAGAGTAACAACTGAGTTATTGAAAATAAAATTGTGTCTTGATTTTTCTTCTTAAACCGTTGAGTGTGTAGGCTGAAATTCATTTCCACTTCAAGAGGGTGCACTGGGTTTGAGAGGTACAAGCAAAGAAAGGAACAGATGTCATTACTATCAAGCCTACTTGTTACAGGCCTAAACTAAAGCTGTGGACTTTTAATTTCCACCTGTGTTCACACAGGCTTCTGCATACACCAAGTCTTTGCCTGCTCCAATAAATGTATATTAAAATGATGTGAATACAAGATTTGATATCCTTAATCCATGAATGACTAGTCACCTTAAAACAGCTTAGAACAAGAACCATTTGTTACTTTCTAGAAAGCTTGGCCAGCTTTCCAAAGAGAAACAACTGGTTGGAATTCCATTTTAACTTTTTGTAAAGAAGAGAGGGCATGAAGCAAGACGTTCATCAACTTAGAGAATTAACAATTCTGTTCCTCTTCTGCAAACCATGTGGCATCTTTATTTTTATGTATGTATGGATCTGTAAATTTTGTGATTTCCTTTAACATTCTTTGCCCAAAATTAGCTAAGTAGTGGGTTCTCAAAGATTTCACTCTACAGGCCATGTACCCTCTTCAAAATTATCCAAAACAATATAAAATCCTAAGGCATCTAGAAATTCCTTCTCCTCCTAAGCTTCTCTTCAGTGTTTGGAGTTCCATCTTTGTGTTAAAATTTCAGCAGGCTATTATCGGCTATGAGCTTAACTAGGGAAGAAAAACTGAGATTTTTGAGTCCTGGGTTCAAGGAAGTAACAGCGGACAAAGCACATAATTTTTTATTATCTAAAATTTGCTATTTAACAACACAAGAGAGGAATTTTGAACTCTTCTGTTGTATTTTCTCTTTTCCACATAGAATTCCCTAGTGTTCTGGGACAGAAGGAGTTGAAATTTTCATTTGAAAAATACCATTTATTCCAATGACATCCAATAGAACTTTCTCTGATGATAGAAATGTTCTAGATCTGTATTGTCTAAAATGTAGGCATTAGCCATATATGAATATTGAGCACGTGAGCTGTGGCTAGTGAGACAGAGGAATGGAAGTTTAAATTTTATTTAATTTTAATTAATTTTACATTTAAATAGGCACATTTGGCCACCATACTAGATAGCAAAGATCTAGAGAATCACAAACTATACATATTTGGTGTGTTGAGAATAGAATGTCCATTTTAACTAAGTAGTTAGAGAACTTATGAATGTACCTCCTGGACACCTTAAGAACTGAAGAGTTTTATTCTTGTTTAAAAGTAGCCTCAGTGAGCCTGACTGGCTCAGTGAAGCATCTGATTCTTGATCTCGGCTTAGGTCATATTTCACAGTTTGTAAGATCTAGCCCTGTCTCGGGCTCTGTACTGACAGCACACAGCCTGCTTGGGATTTTTCCCCCACTGATACCATAATCAAACTCACTTATTAATCAGGAATATAAATTCAGTCAAAACAAAAGAAATTGCAGCAACTTAATAGTTTTTTTAATGTCTCCTAAAATGAGAGTGCACTTTTTTAATTTGGCAAAATAATTATAATCAATAAAGGCACCCTCACTGAGAATCCACTAAAATTAATGTTGACAGTTTAAATTCTAACAAGTAGTGGAACACTTCTTCTAAATTCACAGGAGAATTATTCCATCAAGCAATTAGACTATTCTTAGGAAGTCAACTACATAGAATGAGTCAAATTAGAGTATATTTTTTTATTCTCTTGCTTAAGAAAAAAACTAAACAATCTTCCAGTTGGTATGTTGTTTGTTTCACTTGGAGGAGTCAACCTTGCCTGTTTCAAGGGGTGAGCACCCCACCGAGTGATTATCTTCCCAGTTCCCCTAAGACCAGAGGGGGAATTTTCAATCAATTAAACTAGACTGGCCACACATGCATGCGTGCACGTGCATGCACACACACAAAGAATGATGAATAGATAACTACATATTCCTGAACTATTCAACACATTCACACAAATACAGACTCACTAAGAGAAAAGAGGAAAAAAGGATCATTTCTCAGGCTATCAAAGTAAAAGGATTATAGTTATAAATTCGTTAACCATAAAACAGTGAATTAATAGACAACACAGAACAAGGGAAAGGACTCTGCAGACTATTAGAGATTATATTTTACTTTTGCATTACCAATTCTGCATGACTTAGAAAAATCACTTCAAACTTATGCATGCTAGAGTTTCCCCATCTACAACAAAAGGATAAATTTTCAACAGAATACTTTGACAATAAATGCTTTTAAAAACAATATATTCAATTCTGTTAGGCTTTATAAAGCAAATTTCTATGCAAACACAAGGCGCTATTATAACCAACCAATAACACATCTCTCAGATAACAATATTATAAAAGGACACAATTCATCCACATTCAAATTCTGTATTTACTTAGAAAATCCTCTTATAAATGTAAAGTATAAAATGGATCTTCAATATCCATTATTCCAAAGAATAACAACATACAAAGTCTGTTTCCACTTAGAATAAACTTAACAATTTTTTTGTATTTTTTGCAATAGATTTGTAATCCAGTTTCCAGTCTAGCTCTTCTATTTGTAAATATTCTTTATAAAACGCTCTGATAATAGACATTCTGCTTTATGCAGCACTTATTACTTTATAATCTGATTAATAGCACATCATAATGCATAAATTTACATGTGCAAAATTTATGTAGTGTGGAGTTTGAGTGTCACAGCATAGAACGGAGGGCTAAATGAGCAGAAGCTCTCGTTCATGGCAGGTCTTTAAAATCAAATCTCTTTATTTGTTTTCAAGCAAGAGTTTGTTGCCTATGAACACTGCATGGCAGTGTCAATATCTTCAAACACCATCAACTTCCCATTACGAAGACAGGAATCCAGCAATGAACAGCCTTGCTACATTTCAGGCGTGTGTGTGGGGAGCAGACTAACATAAGACTTTCTCAGGCGCTTTGGCAATAGAGCAGGAGTTTGACTTTTCCTTACAAATACAAAACTGTCACAAGAAACACAGTTTGCCCAAATATTTCCAGGCCAAAGCACCCATGGAAGGGCACCGGAATCAGGACTAAAATGTCAGGTCAGGAAGTTGGCGACCACTGGACTGCACCTGCTCTCCTGGCAGTGTCCAGAAGAAGAGAGGATTCTCCCCTCAGAATCTCAAGACCACTGAGCCTTGCCTTGTTCACTGTCTATTCTCTGGAGACAAAAGGACAAATCTACTTTACCAGTCCTTGCTTTGCTTACTAGTCTCCTTCCAGAAAGAACATGTACAGTGGAACTGGTCTGGAGAGGAGAAAACTTAACTTCTAGACGGGCTTTTGAGATCCCCGATTTGGCTAACCCATTATTTGGTCTCTGTTTCTCAGTGCCTCAGTTGTCCAAACCCGCGACGTCCTCCAGCTCCAAAATTCTATGATTGAACATTTTCTAGCAGGGCTTCTCGATGACTAAACCGGAGGCATGCGGGACATATGCCACACGGACCCTCTCAGTCCCCCAGGAAGCCAGCTGGTTCAGCCCGTTCAGCTCCGAGTCACCCTGTTTCTTTACCCAGCAGGGCATACAAACATGATTTCTCTGATACGGGCTAAGACATGAAGAAAAGTCAGAAGGCGCTGCTTTCAGACAATTTAAGGGAAATCACCTGCGTGGTGCATCAACGCTACCTTGACCAACTGTTGTTCTGGTGGTCATCAATAATTTGTACGTAGCCAGCATCCTCCATGTGCAGAGAAGAGGATCTGAGGTTTCTGAATCGCACACGTAGCAGCATGGCCCCGTGCACCGCTCCCTAAAGTCCACCGTTAATGAAAGGTAGCCGCTTGGACTGTAATTACGGCATCCTTGCTACCCAAACTTGAAGCTTTTATGGGGCTTATGCAATTAACTACTTAAATGCATCGTAACACTTGCTTCTCTGACAGCAAAGTATTGATTTTTTAATCATTTTCAAGTCTCCTCTAGCACAAATAAATGTACTACGGTTACAGTTAATGCACTGTGTACATGCATTAAATGCTGGTGTGACACAATTTATTATTTTGTGATATATAGAATTGAAGTTTGGCTTCTCAGAAATTAGCACCACGGATCCAGCATCAGTATGGAAACTACCATTGTCCTTGATACTCCAAATTCCCTAACTTCAAAAAGCTGCAGACCTTTGCTAATACGGTAGTTAGGCTTTAAAAAAAAGGGGGAGGGGGGCACTGAATATAAATCTTTTATATATGTCACTGTAGGAGAAAATTAAAACTAGTCTAATGGAAGATACACTTTATATTTTCCTAAAGGTGTCACTATAGGACCTATGGCAACTTTGTGCAGATGAATTTTTGTTTATTTAATTTCTTTCCTTGTACTTATTTAGGGCACATCTATCAAAATATTTTGCATCCTGCAGTCTCTCTGATTCAACCAATTTTTACATATTCTAATTGTGTCATTTTAATGCCTTCCTACAGGTAACACTTTATAAAGCTAAGAGACTGCTTTAAGAAGTATTTCTGCATGCCAAAAAGGCCCAGAAAGCCCCTAATAAAGTCACATATCTAAATGCAGACCTGATGACAGAGGTCATTACACGTTTCATCAACAAGCCTTTTGCTTGGGTGCAGCCACACAGTCAAAATTAAAGTTGGTGAGTAAAAAGCAGTTAATTTTGTTTTGTTAGAAATAATATCATTTTAGTTTTAGCATCGAAGACAGATGCCAGCATTTCACTCTGAACAGATGGTAATTTCATCTAATAGTGCATCTCTGTATTAGTAAGGTCTGTTGTGTATACAAACAGTAATAAACAGTAGGTAAGGATCAAAATAAATTTTAATTGTTGACATTAAATTCTGGCAGCCACAGTTCTAAGGCTGCAATATTCCTTTTTCAAATCTGTCAGATTTACTAATGCTGCAAAAGCTTTGCCAAAAGCTGCCAGATCCCAGTCTCAGTAAAAAAGGTTTTTGTAGGCCACCGGTTACCAGTTTCCACCAGGATACCTGTTTTCATGCACTGAAACCACTGTTCAGGAATGACGCAGAATTGGGATGACCATCTATGTGATGGTCAGCCCGGATCTCTTTTAGAATATTCCTGAAGGACCAAGCATCTAATGGAGACGTTATTATAAAAAGCTACATCCGATTTGTTACCTCATGGGTTAACAGTAAGATCACAGCCCCTTCCTTACCCTGCTCAGGAAAGGTCTCCCATTCAACTCATTTTATTCTATTTGCAAATCTGGGCATCACTGAACTTCTCTGGAAGTGACATCATTCCTTCCTTTCATATTCCTTGCTTTTCCCCGAGTCTGAAGGATGTTCCCTGACAGTATGAGCTACCTACCGTCAGCTGCACTTTTCTATAGGCTCTGCCGTGGGGGGAGAGTGCCAACAAGCACCAAGTTGGTCCTGATAATGCCTCCAGCGATCTGGTATTACAAGTAGTAGCCGCGATTTATTTTGGGAAACTGCCATGTTAAAAAAAAAATCATTAAAAAACCCAGTTTGGCATTCAGGTGACTGTTCAATAACAAACATGCCTTACAATCATATTTCTTTAAAAAATGGATGTATTTTTTTTAATCATGAAAAATATATTGCTTCCACCATATGGGACAACCAACAACTCACCAACCGATTTAAGATGCAGCATATTGAGCTGACCATATGTTACAGTGCTGTTGAATGGCTGAGTGATTCATGCCCGTCACATTCTAGTATATCAATTAAAGCTCCTTGAAGTCTGCATGATTTGTGTCTCTGTTATTAAACCCTGCTAATTCATCCCACTTACACATCTGTTATAAATCTCTAGGAGTGCTGCATGATTCATGGCAATCTGTGAGCATGCTACAGCA
This sequence comes from Suricata suricatta, assembly GCF_006229205.1. Lineage (NCBI taxonomy): Eukaryota > Metazoa > Chordata > Mammalia > Carnivora > Herpestidae > Suricata > Suricata suricatta. Next base: position 160,525,623 of record NC_043702.1, read on the forward strand.
AATTCTTCTCCTTGTAATTAACAGTAAATTGTTTTACTGCCATGCAATGAATTTTTCAGTTATATTGCAAATGAACTCCTAAATGTGCGGTTCTTTCCTAAGAACTGACTTATATCATTAGGCAATTAAAAAGTATTGCTTTGAACCAAAAGCTTTTAATCAAGAGAAATACAACTTACACATTGCTTAAGAGCCATGGAAATTTGACATGTTGGTTAAAACTGTAAAATAATTTCTGTTGTGGAAAGAGCAAAACAAACAAACAAAACCCTCAGTGCACTCAGGATTCCCCTGGTGCTAAGACAGAACTGCAGCCTGAAACACTCAGTGAGACAAGTTTGCACAGATACTGTTTATCTTAGAAGTTACTTAAGTCGTCTGTCATTACCCAATTTCTCAGATTGCTTTACACTTCTCTAATTGTAACACAGTGCCTTTATTCTTGAAATAAATAATTGGATAATTAGCCAAGTTGAATCATCAGAGGATTCCAGGGCCGTTCAAGTGTTCTTGTCAAAGGTGAAGCAAATTCATTTCAGCTCCTCTCTGCAGCTCTTCGAAGAGGCTTTGATTTTTCCCCCCACTTTCTTGGCAGCGGCTTCAGATTCATGAGTCCATACATCAAGTCAGTAGTTTAACAACAAATGGAATTAAATTCAAAGAAGGGAAACTAATTGAAGGACAGCAACAAAAGTGTTTGGTAATGTGCTTTTTAATATGGCATGCCACATTTGCATGATAATTTTTCCTTTTTAGCATGGAGCAGAAAGTGACTAGCTTAATGAGGGATTATTCAAGGCAGGAATGAACAAAATGCATTCATAACTAAGAACAAAGATTGTATTATGAAACAAAAACAGGCAACCTCAGAGAAGTAACTGGATGATTGGTTTATGCATTATGAATAAAAAGATAGAAAAATATTTATATTAGTATTCACTAATGACTATATATACAAGATTGTTGTAATTAAAATTATAAATTAACATATTAAGAGTGCTTGTTTAATCACTCTGGGTCCTATTCACAATGAATAGACTCATGTACCTGCATGCAAAACAATGTGTGTTTTCAACCGAGCAGCAAGCAGCCTATACATTTTACTTTGGATTCAGAGAAAACCCTTAATGCACCACTAATTACTTGCTTAATGGGAGATGGGTACTTCTAAGCTGGTAGTGTAGAGGTCAATTTATGACAGGCAAAGGAAAGACCACGTTGCTCGGCCAGGAATGGAACTCCAAGAGGAATTGCTCTTAAGAAAGGTCTAAATTGTACTGAATTCACAAAGCGTGGAAACACAGAAATTTCCGAAATTGAAAGGATGATCCCAAGGAAAACAAAACAAACAAACATTGTGTCATTACCCACAGACACCCAGAAGCAACTCCAGAACCACGGATGACCACGCCTGGGACTTTGCCACTGAGAGAAAAACCGCAGCTGCTCCCGGGAGTGTCCCTTCCGCAAATCAGTTCTCAGGTTTGTCGCGGCAGGAAACTAAAGGAGTCACAATGCCACATCCCTGATGAAATACACCAGTGCTAACCGTCTCTCTCACTGAGAAAATACTTGAAACAAAACAAGAGCCAGTAGTAACTCTGAGGCTTTCTACTGAAAGTCAGGTAAATCTTTACAAGTATCTTTTTGATTCCTGTGACTGAAATTTAAGGAGGAAACATGTTTTTATGAATCAATGACTTCAAAAGGCTGAATATTAATACTAACTTTTGGTACCCTTTTTCAAAGTTTTTGAATGGTCACTGGCTCCTTTCATTCTCCTGTAATAAATTCATGTGAACTACATTTACACATAAAGGTTCATTCCCCACGCATCCATTTGAATTGGTTGCAGTTAATATATTTCCTCCAACTTGCAGTTTTATTACTGGAAGAAACAGGGCAGGAGAACCCTAAAGTTGTGAGTCAACTTTTATATTTTCCCTACGGCAAACCTGTTGACCATTCAGAAGGACTGACTGTCTCCTTGTTTATTTTTATGAGTTCGTATCTGTGAGTTATCGCCAGATGTTTAATCTTAAGGAAATTTTAGGAACAGAAACTTACATTTACTAAAGATAAGGATGGCAAGAAAGATACCAGATCTGTAATTGTGGAGTGTTTCCTTATATCCCAACAGAAACAAAGAACTTCATTCTTCCTGATGTCAACATCCCTGAAAACCACGTCCTCTAAAATAAATCCAATGGCAAGTAAAAATTATTTTGCCAGACTTTTGTCACGTAAGTGACTTTATTCTCTGCTCTGCAGATGAAGAATCAGAGTCCTGACAAAATGTCTTAAGAGATTGAGAAACAAACATTTTCCCAGAAAACCCAAAAATAACTTTTCCTTCAGAAAAGAAAGCATCCTACATGAGAACGAAAGTTGATACATTTCTTTTAATAGGAATTGTGTAGAAGGAACATGGTGGCCAAGAACAAAAAAATTTAAAATTTCCACATTTAAATTTGCACATTTAGAACACTTAAAATTTACCATCACATCTTCTGGAACCATTCAGTCCTTTCCATCCCAGCTTCTGCTTCAACCATGCTAAATAAAATACTTCCTAGAGAGCTTCCCATGCTGCCTCCCTTGTAGATCACGTTCCTCTTGCTTTCCCTACAGCATATGATGCTACAGAATTCTAGACCTTCTAGAACTCTCTGTTCTCTTTAACTTTTCTGATACTGTTCCCTCTAACTCTGTCTATGTCCCTGTTCTCTTTACTCCCTTTTTCTCTGTTTCCCAAAATATGAGCCTTTACTAGATGCAAACTTTTAATGTTATTTTCTCTGCTTTCAATAATTCATTATCACCCACAACTTTAGTGTTTATCTCTATGAAATAATCACAAAATAGGTATCACTGTCAAGCTCCAGATTTGCATGTTCTGTTGTGGGCTCCTTAGGTTGCCATGGATATGTTTCTACCTGATAGTCAAACTTATACTCATGAGTTTATGTCTTCATCTATTGAACGGCAACACCACAGTCTACAACATTGACTATCATCTTGAGTTCTTCCCTCTTCTTAACCTATGGATTTCTCTTCTTTGGTCCACCTCCATTCCCTTCTTTCAGTCCTTACTTCTACTCATCTGATTTACTCCCTCTCTGCCTCTTAGAATAGTCTACCAGACCCTATTTACTTACACACTCTCTTCTAGTAGATTCTACACTCTACTGCCAGACAAATCTTCATATACCCTAATTTTCATCCCATCAGCATTTGGAACAATGCCATTCTCTAAAATAGTGGCTAGGATGGTGTTTGTTCAGTAAATACCTACCAAAATCCTTACCAATCCTTTAAAGTCCATCTCCAAAGCCATTTAATCTGAGAACTTCCCAGTCTCCCAAATGAAAGCTACTTATCCCATAGTCTATGTTCCTAGAGTGTTCTTTTGTCCCTTTTCCAGTCCCCCGAGGTCTTCACCTACCTGTTGTATGTCAACAGCTTAAGGAAGACACCATTAAACCGTCTTTGAATGAATTGAATCCCTCATAATGCCTTAAATAGGTAGGCTCTTAATAGATACTTACTGAAATGAGCATTCATAATAAACTAGAAGAATAATATAATCATGGCCCTTTATTAACTGTATATGGCACACAACAATTTGAAATTTATACTTTTTGGGCAAATTTTTGAAATGCTTCCCCTAATTCTGAGTGACATAACGCTACAGAAATGAAAAATAATGCTTTAGACTTCAGCATTCCAGCAGCTTAGTATTTATAAGGCAATCCTTAGTTTTAGAGCTCTGCATTGCTTCATTTGTGTTTTAATAGTTTTATGGAAGCAAAGTTGTAAAATAAAATTTTGGATTTTGATAACATTAGAAATTTTATAACATTTACATTGTGACTGATAGCGAGAGTAGTTATAATAAAAATAACAATTTTTATTGAGGATTTACCCTGCACTGGCTACTGCTTTAAATATTTAACTTTTTTAATCTTCATGAACCCTATAAAATAGGTTGCCCTTATTTATAAATTAAAATATAAAGCTGCAGAGTAACATAGTTTACTTAAGGTCACATAGCTAGTAGATGGTTGGAGCCCCAAATTTAAACCCTGGCAGCTTGGATTATCATCCTTCCCTTCAATATATGAATAAGCTCTTATTTTTAAAAGTCAATGAACTTGCACATCTCGCGGCTTTCAGAGAATATGAGAAGTCTCCAAGTCCTGTCTTTTGAGGATAAAGAGTCAGAGAGGATTTAGAGGGCTTAGGTTAGTTTTCTTCCACATTTCCAGCGGACAGGAGTGGCCTTAAGTATCCTCACCAGTAACTGAAATGAGAGCTGCTCCGCCCACCCAGCTAGGCCAAGGGGGCTATGGTTAGCACAGATGTTAGCACTGGGATATTGGCCAGGCAGTACCTGTTTCACAGACATTTGCCCAGCATTTCCTGGCCGTCCCCAGGGTCCATGTGGTCTCTGCAGAAAGGCCTATCTCCCTTTGGTTCCTTCAGTTCACTTGCTTCCATGAAAAGACAGACAGAATCTCATCGACAGGGGAGTGCCTGTCCTAGTGGTAGAAACTACAGGGTGTGAGGTGCAGACGGGGGTTTCGTGGTGTGCAGCGTCAGGGAGAGACTGGGGCAGAGAAAACTGAAAATGTTATTGGAAGTGATGTCACGAGAGACATGAATTAGACTGACGAGAGCCCCTGAAGGAGTAGAAGCAGAATGCTGAAGAGAGGCCACAGAGATATTTTGCATCAATGTAACAAATCACCTCTGGGAAGAGGTCTCTAAGCCTGGATTTGCCTGAGAGGGAGTAGCTCCTTTACCACTGAAGGTATCTAACAGATACATACTCTTACTGGTTAGAAAGTCGGACTAGATGACTTTTAAAGGTTTTACAACCCTGAGACTCATGATTTCAGTTCTACTCAGTCACATGGTTGGTATCCCTCTATCTTTCACTACAATTCAGGCCGATCTTCAGCTTGTGTTGTTTCTACTTTTACTTTCTTCAGTCTGCAACACTGAGTCCTCTTTTTTGTTCTCTAGTCCCAAACTATGTCACCTTTCCAAAAGGAGGCAGAGAGCCTGCCTGTATTATCCATGTTCATCAACTGTCTAATAATTTAATATATACATAAATATATAGTCTTTTAAAAAATTTTTAATATTTTTTATTTATTTTTGAGAGACCGAGAAAGCATGAGCAGGGAGGGTCAGAGAGAGAGGGAGATACAGAATCTGAAGCAGGCTCCAGGCTCTGAGCTAGCTATCAGCACAGAGCCCAACACGGGGCTTGAACCCACGAACTGCAAGATCATGACCTGAGCCAAAGCCGGGCGCTTAACCAACTGAGCCACCCAGGTGCCCCTAAATATACAGTCTTAATGAAGAATGGTATTTTGTACAACCTAGATATTCCATAAATGTATTTATACATATGAAATACATATAAATATATAAAAACGCAAAAGAGTTCAGTTGTAGAGGTAATGACAAATACTTCTTTAGAATTTGTGAGTTGTTCTCATTGATAGAAATTTGAAGAAGCAAATTACTTGGATGACATCATTTGAGCCAAACAAGTTTTTCCAGAACTAAAGCAAAGTAAAACAAAACAATAGAATCAGACTTGAACACATCAGGGAAAAGGCATAAGGAATATGTCATTCCTAAATATGTTTACATATCTGTCATTCATCTAGGAGTCTCTTAAACTTCTCACATCTAGATTTTCTAAGAGTTTCTTAACCTTCTCATATCTGGACCTTTTCTCAGAAGACACCAAGCCTTGCTTGACTGCAGACCGAAAAACTGATTTGAAAGTACACTAAATACAGAGTAGTTATGTAGGTGTTAGTAATACATGTAATCAAGTTTGTATGCATCTAGTTTGTTCTAAGCAAGCAAAACTTTATGCAAAGCATTTCTTCCTAAGATCATACTTGATAATGAGTCTTTTATTTAAATTTTATAAACTGAGAAGCTTCTCATTAATAGTAAATACATTAATAATTATACTACTGCGTATCCAATAAAGGCAAAATATAACACCAGCACATCCCAGTAATTCCTGGATGTCTGTCCTTACCCCGGAGATCAGGAGTGGGTAGACCCAAAGCCCACAAAAAGGGTCAAGACTGAGGCAAGAAGTATCCTGAACCCTCCTAAGAAGCTTCCCAAATACTTCCAACAACTGTCAGGATGTCAGGAGGACCGTGGATGGGTCCTGAGCCCTTGAGTCACTTTGCGTCTAACTGCGTTTCCTATTACGGCACAGCTGTAACTCAGGGCTCCAGGGACCTCTTAAAACCTCAAGTGTATTTATTTATTTTTGTTTATTTAAAGATGTCATTATAACTAGCAATCAGGATTAGTGATCAGGGACCAGGGGAAACCATAAAGGACAAGCATTGAGTCCAAGCTAGAGAAGGTGTGGAGCTTTATAGGTGTTTGTTTATAAATATACAATATATTTTTCATATTTTCCATGTCCATTAAAACCTGCTCACCTGCTGCCAATGTCTGTCCCGCTCCTGAAGCGCTGGTCACACAACCAACTGAGTTGCAGAGAGAAATAGTAAAGTTGTATATCTTATAAGGTTTGAGTTCTTTTACAACATATGACAGTTCCTGGGATTTAGCGGGGTGCAACACCTTCAAGGCAAAAAAGAAAAAAGTCAGATAACAGATAAACGGTGTGAGAAATAGGACTTTGGCAGCTAAGAATCCATGAACCCAGTCATGTTCTGTAAATTCAGACAAAGAAATTATTGCCAACCTCTATTAGGAAAGGGATTTTTTTTTGAAGCATCTCAACAAGCTAGGATTTAATTGATAATTGTACAATCACACTGTTTTATGAGGTAATAATCCAGTTCCTGAGTGGATAAATGAGGAAACCAAGTTATTGCCTCATAAAGCAGTGTGGTGGTATGGTTATTGTCACCAATGGCAGAGATAAAGGATGGTGACATTGTCATTGTTATCATGAAAAGGCCAAATAAAACCATGGGGCTTGGCCAAAACTAACCCTAGGCAGTAAAGCCCACACGTCATTTGATGGAACTGGTACAGAAACATGTCACTGTGTTAAATCAATCCCAACATTTTCTTTAAAAATTAAAAGCCACACAAGAAAAAGGAAAACAAGTAAACACATTCCTGAGCATTCACATGAGGTCAATTCTCAATTATCTTTCTTATACAATTAAGCATATGCAGATTAGATCAACCAGTTACATTTTTTTTTCAAATATTGTCTTTATCACACAATTTCAAGGTGAAAAAAACAGATTTGAGCTATGAAGACTGAGAGGAACACCTTAGTCCATAATCAAATAACGAAACAACTAACACTGAGTGTTGGTCCCATCATGTAACTAGGAATAATCAAAAGTAACCATGTAAGTTAACTGAGTTCATATATACAAAAAACACTGGAAATTACATTCAGAAAAAAGTCATTAAAACAAAAAGTATGACACTAAGAATGAGTATAAAACTTTTTTCTGAGGGATATTAATATATATTCATATCAAATAATCTTCCATAAATATAAATACAGATAGCTGTAAAGGTTAGTAACATTTGAAGTAATTTTCTAGATATTCTCCCTTTAGAAGTACAATAAAATTTATTTGGAATATTTGCCTAGGCATTCACTTTAAAATTTCATAACCTAAATGAGTAGTTCTAGAAAGCAGTATGAATGGAATATGAACTACATAATTTATATATTTTTCAGAAATAAAGGGATTTCAAAGAGTCTAAGAATATAGGAATATTTTAAAACTTTGATATTATCTCCTTGCAATTACATTTAGAAATCATAAAAACTCCAAAAAGCAAATTATGAGTTCTTTATTTTTCTAATTCTTAAATTGTTATTGATTATAAAAATTTCTCTTGTGTACAATGTGATTTAAAATTTTTTAAGAAAAATAAAACTTTGAAATGAGTAAAATTTATTGAATATTGTTATAAGTTTATTCCATTTAGAAACAACCCTGGTAGGGTTAATGTATATTTTTAGAAAATAAAATTGTTGTCAGGATAAAATACAGGAAAGTGTTTCCTATTAAGGAAGATGTGTAAACTACAATGGAATATTATGCAGCCATAAAAGGGATATGATCATGCCATTTACAACAATATGGATGGACATAGAGGGTGTTATGCTACATAAAGTAAGTCCTACTGAGAAAGACATATATGATGTGATGACATTCCTATATGGAATCTAAAATGTGTAACATATGTAATAATTTTGTGTGGTGACAGAAGGTAACTGCATTTGTGGTGAACATAGAGAGCATAACATATAGAGACGTTGAATCACTATCTTGTGCACCTGACACTACTGTGACATCAATTACATTTAAACTAAAAAAGAAAATAATTTGTTCTGTTTTGATTTTTTAAGTAGTTTATTGTCAAATTAGTTTCCATACAACACCCAGTGCTCTTCCCCACAAGTGCCCTCCTCCATCACCACCACCTCTTTCCCCCTCCCCCTCCCCCTTCAACCCTCAGTTCATTTTCAGTATTCAATAGTCTCTCAAGTTTTGCATCCCTCTCTCTCCCCAACTCTCTTCCCCTCTTCCCCTCCCCCTGGTCCTCCATTAGGTTTCTCCTGTCCTCCTGTTAGACCTATGAGTGCAAACATATGGTATCTGTCCTTCTCCGCCTGACTTGTTTCACTTAGCATGACACCCTTGAGATCTATCCAAAACAGAAATTAATTTAAAAATAAAGTGTTTCCTATTTAGTCTAGGATGTTGAATCATTTTTTGAATAATCTATTCTTCATAGCAAGAACACATAATGAAATATAATAAGAAACAGAAAATGTAGCCTGATAGTAATTTTGATGGGCTTTTACTTCTCTACAGATGATTGTTACAAATTACATGATTTTAAAAAGACATTTACCTTCAAGCTTGGAGCACATAAAATAATCACTCAGATAAACTTTGTCTTTATCATATATACAGTCATTTTACATGTCTTAAAGGATCAATTTAATTGAAAATTTTCTTTGGGATAAATCTTTAAAAAGGTAGAGACAATTCCATAGAAGCTTGAAATCCTACACTGATAATAACAATAGTTCTATATATTTCCTTGCCAACATTCTTGTTCTTTTTTATTTAAATGTATGTTTATTTTTGAGAGAGAGAAAGACAGAGCATGAGTGGGGGAGGGGCAGAGAGAGAGGGAGACACAGAATCCCAAGCAGGCTCCCGGCTCTGAGCTGTCAGCACAGAGGTTGATGCGGATCTCAAACACACAAACCACAAGATCATGACCTGAATCAAAGTCAGATGCCTAACTGACTAATCCACCCAGGTGCCCTTTCCTTGCCACATTCTTAGACAAAGTTTCCTTAACAGTTATTTTCTAGTTAGCTTTCCCTAGAAATTTTGGTTTCTTACTTACCAAGCTTATAACAAGATACACTAAGGTCAGTGTGGATACAAATTTAACTACTGAGGTGAAAATTTTGACTTTGATGCTCTTAATTTCATGTTCTTTAATACATGATGTGTGGGGGATACAAAACATAAGAAAGAGAAGAAAGTGACATATCTACATTTTTCTTTTAATAAGTCCATAAAGAGAGGATTTTAAACAAAAAGGATGAATATACACAATTTTGTCAGAAAAAGGAAATCTGTTCCTGCTCCACTAAATGATAAAATGCTCTTTTAAAGGTGTTATTATAGTCTTAGCCCATTAATAAGAGTCATTAATAGTATCTAATATTTGTCAAGCTCTTTAAGCTCCACAAACCCACATAGGTAAGCAGAAAATGTTTTCCTATTTTACAGATGAGTAAGACCTGAAGCACAGAGATGTGCGGATGGGTAGCAATTGGCATAAGTGGGATATAAACAAACAAATTGACTTCTAAGGCTATATTTTAATGAACTATGCTTTTATTTAGTTTTATTTCTTGAAATAGATTACTATAATGCAAATAATAGTTGCTTTGAAATGATTCTACAAGGAAAGAATCGTTTACAAAGCAAAAGAGTAACAAAAACAACACAAAACACCAGTGATAAACACTGTATAAAATTAAGGACCAAACAAAGCAGTTATGGCTGTAAATTTGCCTTAAATGCTATTACACACTGGATTGGTAGACTAAGTGGGTTAAGTTAAAAGGTATGTATAAGACTCGCTCTGTTTTTACCACCTGAGACAGTGGCAAATTAGTGAGTACTTATTTCCAGACTAATGAAAAAGTGTAACAAGGAATCATAAATTATTTATTGGCTCTTCTTCTTTTTCTAGTTTTGTGTTGTAGACATGCTCTGTCTACTCAGAAGGCTCAGAAATATTGGGGAGTGTACTGGTAATGGGTTAAAGAGTGTTTCCCCAAAATTCTTGTTCACCTAGTACCTCAGAAAGTTATCATACTTAGAAATACAGTCTTTGTAGATGTAATTAATTAAATCATCAGACATTTAAGGTGGGCTTTAAATAAAAGTCATATATTTATAGGAGAAAGGAGAGGGCTACACAGACACAGAGGAGAGAGTGACACAGAGAAAAAACCATGTGATGACATGCTGAGATTAGAGTTATGTGGCCACAAACGAAGAAATGCCAGAAACTACCAGAAGCTGAAGGAAGCAAGGAAGGATTCTCACCTAGAGCCACTGGAGGGAAAACGGCCCTACCAACACTTTGATTTCAGACTGTGGCCTCCATTTTAAAAATAATAAATTTCAGGGCACCTGGGCGGCTCAGTTGGTTAAGCCTCTAACTTTGGCTCAGGTGATGATCTCACAGTTCATGGGTTTGAGCTCTGTTCTCTAGCTCAGAGCCTGGAGCCTGCTTCTGATTCTGTGTTCTCTGCTCCTTCCCCACTCATTCTCTCTTTCTCTCTCTCTCAAATAAACATTAAAAATTAAAACTAATAATACATTTCTGTTGTTTCACATCACTCAGTTTGTGGTCATTTGTTAATGCAGTCCCATAAAACTTGTACAATGGGATACAAAAATCTGGCCCCATGACTTCTTTAGGACACCCTCATAAGGTCATTTCAGTTCCAGAACTACCCACAGGATCGCATAGACCCTTTAATTATTGCATGGCAAGACAGCCTCTTATTCAGCTCAGCCTCATATCTCTTGCATCCTTCCATGCATGGTTTCAAAGAGCATTCCCAGTAAACCCTCTGTACTCAATCCTCTACTCTAGAATCTGTTTCTCAGAGAACTTTACCTAAGATGGTAAGAGCAGGAGTGGTTCCAGGAAGGAGATCCTAAAATTATATTTTGGAGCTGGTTCACCAACCACCAAGCCGGCAGAGAACCTCATTGCAGATAGTGGGTGGAGTACTGGTGGCCCCTAGCACATCCTAGTGGTGCAGCTCTTAAACGCATTAGTAGTGAACTGAGAGGACTTTACAGAGTGAGCATATTTCACTGGTTTAGGGGAACTGGAAATTACATGGACTACTTTGGGGAAAGTAGTAATTATAAGGACCGTGGAATTACATGGCTTCTGCTGGGTGCTATTAATGCATTGAAAAAAGACAAAGAAGATTTGAAGTTTATCAGTCCAAGGCAAACCATGATACTGCCTTGGTAGAATTGGCTCTCCATATTAATAACATCCTATTAAAAGAATCAGAGAGGGGCACCTCGGTGGCTCAGTTGGTTAAGCGTCAAACTTTGGCTCAGGTCATGATCTCATAGTTCATGGGTTCAAAACCTGCATCGGGCTTTGTGCTGACAGCTCAGAGCCTGGAGCCTGCTTCAGAATCTGTGTCTCCCCCTCACACTCTGTCTCCATCTCTCTCAAAAAATGGATTAACATAAAAATTAATATGAAAAGAATCAGAGAATCAAGAAATGGCAGGTATATGGCAGTCTTGGTACATATCATGTGCTCCAAAGAATGAGAGATCAAGTTTTTGAAAATTAAGGAGTTTGCCACATCACTAAATTGTTTAGGGGACCAGTAGCCTGAAATATGCTAGGATACCCCTTCCAAAATAAAGGTCAACTTACTGCATCTGGCACTTACCACTAGTAGGAAGGAACCAGAATGTCTGGCAGGCCTTCTTAGGTCTGAAAAGAGCATATTCCACATCTGGGACTACTCTTCTGACCAAGGTACTGAGTAATGTGGAGGGCTGCCAGCTCTGAGTGTGCCCTAGAGCTTAAATGGATTTTTCAGCAGGTCAAGGTCAAGGCTGTTTTGCAAGCAGCCAAGCAACTTGGGGCATAAAATCCATCAGAGCCTGTGGTACTAAAGGTGACTATAGTGGGAAAAGATGCTGTGAGACATTTATGGCAAGCTCTCAGAGAATCACTAGGTAGACTCACAGGATCTGGAGCAAGGGCATATCACACAATGGAAATTACACCCTATTGGATAGAGAGCTCCTAGAATACTATTTGGCCTTGGTAAAAACAGAGATCCTGACAATTGAACATCAAATGGCCATGAAGCTAGAGTTACCTCTCATGGGCTGAGTTCTGTCAGAAATGCTACATCTTAAGGCCAAGGAAGCCCAACAGAATTCATCATAAAATGGAAAGGGATAGCTGGTAATGGGCGTAAGAAGAGCCAGGAATAATATGTTGTGCAAACAGGTTGTTGGGACCCCCAGGTCATCCACCATTTTGTATACACTTAGCTCAATCTCAATTTAGTCATTTAGCTCAATGACTTCTTGGAGGTCCCTCAAGAGCTGAGAGAACAGAAACATGTGGTTTAGTTCACAGATGGGTTGTCTTAGTATCTGGTTGCAAGTCAAAAATGTGTGCTGGCTGCTCTATAGCTCCATTCAAAGATGGTCTTAAAGACCAGCAGTAAGAAGAAATCCTCTCAACGGGCAGAACTTCAGGCAGTTCACGTTGTCATCAATTTTGTGTGGAAAGGAAAGAATCCAAAGGTAGAATACACCCGAACTATATGGCAGTGACCTGGATGTATTAGTCATGGGCATGAAAAGGAAAAGACTAGAAGATCAGAAACCAGGAAGTCTGTGGAAGAACTTGGATAGGACCATGGGAGTGATAGTTATATGTGACAATCTCTTTATATTGTGTTAACGCTACCACACGGTGTCCTCCTCAGAAGAGGTGATAAACAGCCAAGTACACAGAATGAGTTGTCCAGTTCACATCAGCCACCTCTGTCATTGGCCACCCTCATGCTGGTAGAATAGGCCAATGGAGTATCTTGTCCACACCATAAACTGGACAGAAAGGAGAGCCTCTCACCCTCCAGGACTGTTATATGCATATCAATCGACTTAGTCCATGTATACAATAAAGCCTTTATAAGTTAGCTATGATTATTAGTCTCATTACTGCTAGCTAGGGTATGAATTACTAGTAGACAATATGTCACTGTATATCTCAAAACTTGAACATGTTAGTAACCTTTGCTGTAAGCTCTGATAATGCATTCTTGAGAATTCTTTTCTCTCTGGAAACAGAAATTGCAAAATGTACACACAAGACACTCTTATCAATATTACTTATATTTCCAAAAGAATCAATATAGTATAAATATCAACTGACTGTGGATTGGTTAAATACATTATTGTCTGCCCAAATAATGTGGTATTATATAGCTACTGAAAGTGGGTTTCTTACAAGATATACGTTAAATGTAAAAAGTAGATTTTATTAAACAACATTATATCTGTTTTGTTTTAATACATGCTTACATTAGAAAAAACTAAATGATATAAATAGAACCTTGTATACATGGTATTATGTCAAGAAACAGATGCTCCATTTAAGGAATCTAGAAGAGATAATTTAGTCACGGAATTCTGCAACTCAGAAAATATCAAAATGAAGACAATTCCATTTTGAAAGGACTTTAGTTCAAATAACTATACCTGTGACAATGCCGCCGGAACAGATTGTTGAGGTGATTCTTCCGAAATCATGTTGATCTTATACCCCATAACTTCTCCTCTTGTTACGTTGTCTGCTGGTTTCTCCCAGGACACATTGAGGGAGTATGGTGACAGTGGGGAGACGGAAGGAGGGGTCATGAACGCTGGCACTATCAATGACAGCAATTGCAGCAGCTGATAATGAACGCCATTACTTACAGGTTTGGGGAGTAAATTCATACATGTATTCTAGTTCCTGACATACCCCTGTTCCTTACATTAATACCCTGATTTCTAAAAGTCAAAGGATATACCAGTGTTTATAAAAGCTACTTACTCTTTTAATGTTTTATGCAAGGATATTCTCCATTCTTATTTTATAAGCAAAGGTATTTTCCATTTATAAAATAAAAATCATATAGGAATGTGCTTATGTTCATGAAGATAACTAGTAGATTATTTGGGGCAGGGAATCATAGGTCTTATGAAACTTTTGAAAGGAGAAGTCATCAAAACTGAGTCTTAGTCCACAAAGTCCAGAACAATGCCTAGTGACATACTGGAGTTCTAATGTAGAGAAGTATTTCACTGTGCCACACTGATACAGCCTGGAGAACATTACTCTTCAGAAAGTGGTGAATCTAAAATGTTCCAAATAACCCCAAAGAATTTTTACAGTTTTCAATAAATCTTGATTGAAATGTTCAGAGAACATACACACATACATTCTCCCCCTGCCATCCTTGAGATCTCAATATGGATTTTAAATGTGTGAGCCGAAGGTGTATTATCAAAGGACCTCATTGCACGTTCAGGAGCCAGTGACCCATAAGATTATGAGGGTCCAGTATTGCAGTTTCACCCATTACTTTTCATTTCTGACCTTGATTTTCCCCTTCCCAAACGCCATGGCTCATCACTTGTGCTATCATGGCACTATTATTTGTCCAAGATGGCTGCTCATCATTAAGAGATGCTCAAGCACAATGCACATTTTATTCATGAAATGATTCCCTTGGACATCAATCTAAAGATACCCTTATCCTCCCACAGTCTTAACAGAGCCAATTTACATCAGGACTGGGGGTTATTTATTTATTTTTTTAATATCCAAAGATTCAAAGCATAACAAATGTGGGTGTTTTTTTTGGTTTTTTTTTTTTTTTTTTGGTTAAAGGCTCATGATATTTGAAGTGTTTCTAATGTAATGAGTAAGGGAGAGGGTTAAAAATCTCTCATTTGCTGGGGTGAAGCTATCTTACGAAAATTGAACATTTCACTCCCCTTTCTCACCATATTTCCAACTGCTTATGCATACAGTTGCATATTACAGATTTTGATATCCAGGTTTCTATCATTAGTCACCATCTAGTACCTACACTATTGGCTTTGGAGAGAGAAATAAAAACAAAATAGGATTTGTGAAATTAGTAACAGCTATCTCTTTCATTGACCATAAATTGTGCTGAATTTGGAGCAAGATAGGACATGTGGCCAACCCACTTCAGGAATGGAAACCAGTTGCTATTTTTGGCAAACATTCCCAAAAGACTATAACTACAGTTATTTTTCCCTCTTGAAGTAATAGCTCAGGCATTTACTTTCTTTTCCCCTAAAACTCACTGCAAGTGCTTCATGACCTTGAGTTATTTCTGTAGCCAACCAATATATTAAATTTTTCTTGGCCTATATAAATTTATAATTCTTGCCTTTTAAAATGTACTTTAGTGCTGTTGACATTCACTTGGGGCAGGATTTTTATTTGGGAGTCTTAAAAGTAGAATTCAAAGCATTTTTGTTCACCTGATTCTCCCGTTCTTTCTGACATCCAGGCAGATGACACACTGCCAGCCATGTTCACGGCTAAGACCCGAAACTCATACATGGTGTATGGCTCCAAGGCAGTGACGGTGGCGGCTGTCTGAGGAGGTTTTAATGCATTTTCATTGGCTGATTCTCCAAACGAGGGAGGACTGAGCCAGCCACTGCTCTGAAAAACTTGACTTTCTGCTGACATGGTCTCTCCATCAGATCTCAGTCTTTTCATGTATAGTTCATATCTTATTATCACTCCTAGAAAAGTGAAACATTGAACCAAGAAGAATCATCAGACAAAGTGACACCTTGTGGGGGTGGGGGGAAGGTCAGTTAAAGAGTCTGGCTTTGCATTATTCTTCTGACTAGATTACCTGTTCACTCCTGTAATAATCCAGATGATGAGATTTACAAAAGACAACAAACCGATGGAGAGCTCAATGTACGAAGTACTGCTAAAAGGCATATTCATGTAAAAACAAACCAAAAGGGAATGCATAAACATAAAAGAGCTATAACTTATTACAGGTAAGTTCAGTCCTTTGCAGAGCGAATGGCCACAATTTCTACTAGGAACTGCTTTTCTGGAGGAAGGGGTGTAATTTGTTCACTGCACCTCCAATTTATATACTTTCAAATTAGGGATTTTAATTTTATTATCTGTTTTAACACAAGCCCCATTTATATAAATATTAGACTATTAAACTTAATTTCTACTATTCTTGTCAAGTAACTTTAAAAGTCCAAGAAAAAAGGTTTTTCCATAGTACACATATGATATTAATTACTACAAATCTGTGAATTTGTGTCTGGCCTATATAACCAAGGGTTCAATTGTATGAAGACAAAAAATTAACTTAATGGAGTCAGCTAGCCTATATACATATTTTTGGTATTATTTTATATCCTTTTCTTGCTTAAAAGAGAAAATTTACTGCTTTTGGGTGCCCTAGCTTGTGACACAGTCAAATATAATGCATTTCATAAGTGAGTTTCAAATTAGAAACATCATTTGTGTTGTGACAGATGTCATTAAGAGCAAAGATAATATTAGCCTTTTAAGGGGCAATTTAAATGAGTGGAATTTGTTATTAGATTAAAGAAATACACTGGTTTTGCTAACCAGTCCAGGTCTGATATCTTTAGACCTTCTCAATTATTCTATCCTACGGTTACAAAAACGAATACAGTTGCCAGACTCTTATTGCACAATTCCAAATGCCTAGATTCTCATTCATGTTCTGCCCATGAAATCCAAGCTTTGCCTTCCTACCATTTGGTTCCATTGGGGGAGCCCATTCAACGTGGAGCTCAGTAGAACTGATCTTCCGCACCTTAGGTGGACTCAGCCCTCGGGGAGGTGCCTGGGCTGTGATCACAGGAAGGGGTGAGCTGTGTAAACAGCCCTCACTAGTACAAGCCTGGACAGAGAAATGGTACTTGGTGAACGGAAGCAGATTCCAGATGGTAGCGGAGGTTTCACGACCTTCATAAGGAACACACGGCTGAATGCCATCCAAAGGAGCACAGGACAAAATATACTTTTCTATAGGACCAGAGCGATTGGAAGGTGCAGTCCAGGTGAGTGTCACGGAGTGAGAGCCAACAGGAATGCTATAACTTAAGTTCAAGTGTCCTTCTGGGACCCCTGGTTTCGTCTTGTAAGTGACAGGTGCACTCTTTGTTGAGCCGTGCACACTGGCGGTCTCGATGGAATAGGAGTATGAAGTGTATGGTGATAGGTCAGTGTCTAAGAAGTATTGAATTTCTGAAATTAAAAAGAAAAAAAAAGAAGAAAATTGTTACATTTCACAAATTTGCCACTGTTTTCCTATTTACATAACTTAATTACATAAACTATATAATCTGGTCTTTGGAGTAAGAGTATGGTTCATATATTTAAAACTGAAATAAAGCAAATACTGATTACTTTTATTGTGCAGTATAAGTGCCTTTTGTAATGAAAAATATTTAGAAGGCTGTTTAAACTCATGTTCTTTCTGGAATACGGGGTCTTTTTTTATGTAAGAGAAATCCCTGGCAGTCTCTGAAACAGAGATAACAGTTTTTTCTTCTATGTAACCCATTTACTTGTTAAACAATATTGCACTAGGACCAAGGGTTGGAAAACTGCTACCACAGGCCACATTTGTCACCTGTCCAACAGCATGACTGGAACCTTTCCTGAATTTATGACCCATAGAAACTGTGAAATTAGAAATGTTTATTGTTGGTTTAAACTGCTAAATTTTGCATCTATTTGTTATCATTGATGGACAATTTACACAAGAGAAGTCTGGGATTTTAAAAAATTAAAAAGATAGGGTGTGGACATTATTAGACATGTGCCTGGAATCCCATTCTCTAAGGGGACAGAAAGCGTAGTGCAGGATTGTGACAATTACAACATGTCAGCTCACCAAGGAGAAAGGTTTACGGATTCCAGCTCCATTGTTGCAAAGGAGGCGATGAAGGGTAGGTGTGAAACTGACAGGCAATAGACATGGCTTGTACAAGCACACACTAGAACATATTTTATAAGACATGGTCCTTACTCAAATTCTTGGCCAGCATTTCCTGAGGAAGCAGCTGGAAGTCCTCATGTGTCATTTATAATAGGAAATGTTGAAGTAAATTAAAGTGGAATTTAATGGGTTATATTTTAATATAAATGTATTACATTAATTGAATTCTAATATCACATAATAATCAAAAAACTTACTGATGACGGCCATGTAGCAATATGACAAAAAAATACAGAATGCAATAGCACATATATGTCAATATTATTAGGAAAACTTAACTGGGGGGCATACAACTCTAGAAACTTTCCAAAATGAAGTTAGGCATCATACTAGAATGCTGGTATAGTGGTATTTAAAAAATTTCTTTTGCAGTTTCTTCATTAGATTGACACTTATATAAGAAAAAAATCTACCCAGGGGCACCTGGGTGGCTCAGTTGGTTAAACATCTGACTTTGGCGTGGACCATGATCTCACGGTTTGAGGTTCAAGCCCATGTGAGCTCTGTGCTGACAGCTCAGAACCTGGAGCTGCTTCGGATTCTCTCTCTCTCTCTCTCTCTCTCTCTCTCTCTCTCTCTCTCTCTCAAAAATAAATAAACATTAAAAAATTTTAGAAAAAGGAAAAGATCTCCCCCAACGACAAAATCATTTAGACAAATTATTGCACAGTATGCGATTCCTCTTTGGAAGCACTAATAATAGTAATAACTAAATGCACTGATTAATTTCTTTCCAAGTACTCTTAGTTATCAAATTAAAAAAATGTGTTCTCATTGATACCTAATTCTTGTCTCCTGGATAAGTGATACTTTCTACTATAAAACCAAACCAGGGAAGTGTTACCTTCCTAGAACCTAAGTAGTCTGGGAAAACCCAGATCCATATTCTCCACATTCCTTACCTTTTCTGCAGTCAAAACTGAAATGGGTTCAGGGCAGAGGGATGTTGGCAATTTTTTAAAAACGTACTGAGCATGCTTAAGTGAGGTAGGAGTGGGAGAATATTATGAGATTTCAGGTTTTCCAGGATATAAAAGAAAGAAAATTAATCATAATTTCCCATTACGCTCTGTATGTGTGTATATATTATATTTTATTTATAACATATCACATATTATATATAATTTATATTTTTATAATTTTATAGATACAAATATATTTTTATAAATATAATTTTATAATTTATAATTTTATAAATATATGTTATATACAGTACTAATACAGATAGGTACTAACATGTGCTAATACATGTATATTATATATTACAAATATATATAATGTACATATAACCTTTCACATTTTAACAGTTTGATAAATTGTCTCTGTTTGACACTAGACTTAACATTCTGGGAAGGCAAGATCATGTTCTCCTTACTTGCCACTGTTTGTAGCACAGAGTGGAATTTCAGTAAATATCTGTTAAATCAATCAGTAAAGCTGATGCATAAAACTTACTATGCCTCTTTAGAAAAAGTGATATCCTCCATTAGAAGAATTTAATGAATAATATTTACTCTGTCTCTCAGAAAAAGTGATATCCTGCACTGGAACAATGTGCTTGTGATATATTGAGGGTAGTTGCTAGCGAGTTTCACTCTATCAATTATTTACATGACTACCACATAGGTTTTTAATATATTACCTGAACTTCATACTTGTTGCTAATAACAGTATTGTTATCACAGCTGAACAATTAGGGAAATTTCTTTATCGTAGCCATGTTGTAGTTACTGTTACATATATTTCTGGCACATCATAAATTCAATAAATAGTTATTAAAGTTATCTATATTTCATATGAGACTGTTGAAAATATTCAAAAACTTTGAAAAAAGATAATTGAAGGCTAGAAAATCATAGAAAATATTCTATTTAACATGTCAAAAGCCAAAACCTAAAAAGCAAAAATAAATATCAATGCTAAATAGTCCAAGACACTGGCATGTGCTTAAACTGGAAGTTGGGAGACATATAACCTGATGATAAGTAAAAAGTTCAGCACATAGTTTATGGTTGTAGCACTTGAGGAATGGATATAACCCCAATAGATCACACTTTACAAGAGCAGTCTATTTAGTAAGTAATTAGAATAATGATAGAATTAAGATGGCAGCATATACTTGGTTAAACATTCTATAAACATACAGTATTGACTAAATAAAAGCAATTGAAAGGGTATAAACAGAATCCCGCCTTATTCTGTCATAACAACAATAACAATAAAATAACTCAGGATAAAAGAACTTAGCTCATGCAGATTGCACTCCTTAGTTAGGAGAAGAATTACCTTTAACTCTGAGCTGGGAGAATTGTTCCCCTACTACAAACTCCTGCGCATTTGGGGCAACATCTGAAAGTCTTCCCTCAGCACTAAGGCATGATCTCGGCTCCTATGCACTCCGGCTTATGGTAGGTCCTAACGCACCACCTGTGAGAGCTACCTGGCCCTGCTCTGGTTTCCTGAGCGAACCTTACTTTCTCCCACCACTTCCCTTGGTGCCTTTTCACCTACAGTTTCTTCCATTAAAATCGTTCTTGCGATTACCTGGCTAATCCAGCTCCCATGTCACCTCCTGACTCCAAAACTTTAGTGGCTCTCGATACCACAGTCAGGGTTACAGTACTTTCTTAACACTACAAGTCTACTCTAATTAAACATGTAATATATATTATAATTTTGTTTTACTTGTTATCTTCCCTCTCAAAAATGAAAACTGTTCCTTCCATCTTTATATGTCCAGTGACTCGGACAGTTCCTGATCTAGAGTTAGCACTGAATAGAAAGAACTTCCGTGAATAACTGAAGGAATGATTTTTCCAAATATTTTTCTCGGAAAGAATATTGAGAGCCTTATACAAACAGTATCATCTCTTGTCATCATCTCTTCTGGGTTTGCTTTTTTTGTTCCCTCATCCCCTCCCTGTCTTCTCTGTTTGTCTCTCTCAGAGTAGCTGAACCATCTTACCACTTGTTACATTGATCCCTTGATGTAGTATGGAATTACAAATGATAACGATATTAAAAGTAGAAATGAAATCTCAGGGTTTACTAAGATGTATCCTGTCTGAAACTCCAAGTCACATTAACACCTTTAGACTATGCGAACAATGGTCAGGTGTGCAAGAATTCATCTAGTTTCTCTGTGAAAGGATTTTTTTGGAGTAAACATGTATGGGCTATTTCTCTACTCATGGCATCCCAAATGAGTAATGATTTAACTGTGAAGTTGGAGACGAAGCGGGGAACAGAACATGCTTAGATCAGCGCATTGATTTGTCTCTCTCCTAATCTGTCTTCCTGCAGGAGGGAAGGTCTACTCTCAATCTGACTTTTATCAGTAATGAAGATTATTTTTATTTTTCATTTCCACCTTACTGACTCCTCGATCTAGTTTTCTTTAGGTTCCAAATTCCACTAGGAAAATGTAATATGATTTATTGGCCACTCCCTAACACTGCAACACTATCAAATGAGTACTATTTCCTAGGATTGCTGTTCTCTTCACACCTATGACATGGAAAATACCTATGAGCAAACCAGATTGGCGCTACAGGGGAGATAATATTAGGTGCTGATTATGTACAATTTCCAATGTGCTGACTTGACCTCTAGATCTTTCTCTCCTAGTTCTGAAAGCTGGTTATGTACAAGCTTGTGAAGCTGTAAAGTTTGCTTTTTCTGGAAAGTTTATTATTCAGATGCATTACAATGATTCTACAACTATTAGTGTGTTATTGCTAATAACAAATATTTTATAACCTTTAAAGATAATAATACATCAATGTGTCAAGATCTTAGGTTGGAAATAACTGTCCTAGAGAATCCCATAGTGCATCAGGAAAGCCAGAAAAAGTTTTTATTCTAACAAGGAATTCTATAATGGTCTCAACCAAATGATCAAACTTTCTCAGAAGGCAACACTATTAATTTTCTTTGAAAAGTTCAATGATTCTCCACCTATAATTCCAAATGCCTTTATTTAACCCAAAGATTTGTGTTCATCCAACTGAATATAAGTACTGTTTCCTTTTCATATTACACATGCTATCCACACACTGGAAATAGAGTAATAAACATGAGGGTATTATTAGAATGATACAAAGTTCTGACAGCATTAACCAATTGTTCTTACTGTTCAAATGCCATCATGCAGATAATTTTCACATCATTAATTATAGTGATTGTCAAGAAATGCCAGAAGTGGCATTTTTTAATGAAAAATAAGGTTTTAGGAAATAATGCCTCGTTTAATAGGATTATATAAATGTCTGATTAGTGAATGAGTACACATTTATTATGTAAGAAACTGCTATTTGGATTCTATATTAGTACAATTATGAAGAAGAGCCAGAGTGCTGGATTCTCATGCAATGGTCTATAAAACAGAACACAATATGTTAGTATAGAAAACATTCCACTGGATTGAAGGGTATAATTGAAGCTTAAGTTTATCATTTAAATTAAGCTGTATGGAAAATAGGGTGATCCTAATTCACAATTTTCAGAAATAATCCAACCAGTGGGACTGTCATCTTCAAAATTACTTTCAATATTTTTATAACTCTCTCTTCCCCTATCACAAAAGTTTAAGTTTCAGGACACCTGGATCATGCTGATATTTGGAAGAAAATAAACATTCTAGTAGCAGGCTTTTGGAATGCTTTGCCAACACGGCAGATGTAGACAGATGTTCATTTCCCTTTGCAATCTGCATCATGAAGTTCAGAGTTTCCATTAACTTAAAAGAAGAGCTGGAGTACCAGAGAAACATTTAGCGTTAATAGAAAGTGCTGGACACTGGACTGTAGGTGCATGTCAGGCAGAATTAGGCACAAAATGTGACCTACTGTAGTGTGTGCTGTACAGAAGTTTTAGAGCTAATCACTATGTTAAAACAAAGCAACCTCCTAACTATTTTAAGGAAGATTATCAAACTTCAGGGCACCTACGAAACTTTACGTACTTGTCTAACTAAGTAAACAAGTTAAACTAGAATTTGGAAAATTGGACATTAAACAAAGAGAACAAAATGGAAACCAATTAGAATCACTGTTCCAATGTTTTTTTTTTTTTTAACTGGTTTCTCAAACTAGCTCATAACTATACATGATTAGAGGCAAATATGAGAGAAGACAGAGCTGGAATGATGTAAAAATTTCTATTTCTTCATTCTGGCTTTAGGGAAACTGGATCTAAAACATCTGCATAGGGATGTCTGGGTGGCTCAGTTGGTTGAGTGTCTCACGTCAGCTCATGATTCGTGGGTTTGAGCCCCACATCAGGCTTGCTGCTGTCAGCCTGACGGTGCAGAGCCCACTTTGGATCCTCTGTCCCTCTCTCTCTCTGACTCTCCCCCAGCTCATGCTCTCTCTCTCAAAAAATAAATAAAAATTAAAAATAACAAAAATATAATTTTTTAAAAAGATGATGTGTCCCAATAGTTTGATTTCTGTAAGCTCCTTTAAAACCCTCATAAAAGTTACAGATGCAAAGATAGTCTTCATGGTTTTCACATCCTGTCCCTTTCAATTTAAATTCATGTTACATTCTTTGTCCGTGGAAATGGCAGCATATGCATAAAACTACATTGTTTGCATGAATATTAGTACTCTGATTCCACTTTTATAAGTTTATTTATAAGTTTATTTTTAACCTGAGAATTTTAAAAGCTGATCCCATATAATAGAAATATTTGATAATTTTTCTGTAATATTATGCCCAGAGAACACTATAAATCAGTTTGTTGTAAGCCTCAGTATTTCTATACATTTTTGAATCAAAATATAAATGATAGATTATTTGTAATACCTTTTATTACATCACACCATGTGTTATGGACATTTTCCATTCATTAACATGTAAACTAAGATATCATTTTATAGGCAATCATGTCCTAAAATTCACTTAACAATGTGCCAGGATTCTACTATGCCATCTATCACAATTTATGGAAAGTTTTTTAATACCTGAGTGTTTCCAATATTTTGCTCTTACAAATAGTGTATGTTTGAACATACCTTCTATCCATTTGTGACTATTCATTTATGATAAATTTCCTAAAGTAAGTTTGCTGACTCAAATGGTATAGAAAAGGATGTTTTTCATACATTTTAACCATTTATCCTACATGAAAAATGGTACCAATGAACTTACACAGATATTCCAGCAGTTTATGTAAGTTCTAGCTCCTTCATATCCTCATCCATGCTGGATGGGGTAATTCTTTTTTCATCTTTCAGAATTTGATAACCATTAAAGACTTATCAGATAAGAAACATCTCATATTTTATTGCATTGTTTTGATTGCCAGGAGACTGCTCCTGAGATTTGTAATTGTCTCTGCTTGAAACAGGAAACCACAACATTTATCCTCAATGTCAAAGATCTTAACTAATATGTCAATTCTCAGAATATTCTATCTTTCTATCACCAAACCTTTAAACTTACTGTATGGGTATTGATCTTCAGTTGTGTAGACTTCAGAACTATCCCTGAATAAACTATAAGTAAGCCAGTGGGCATTTGGAGAGTCAGGTGGACTCCAGGAGAGATTGATAGCAGAAGAACTTTGAACTTGTCCTCTGGGTGGAGGTTGCTGAGATGGAGCTACATTACGATGGAGAGAGCATTTATTAGCAAAGGCAATCAATAAGCACACAAGTAAACTCAAGTAAAATATCCAACAAAGAGGTCTTTCTGATTCAGGATTACTTTATCAAGAAGACATGTGGTTTACCAAGACATTAATAAAGAGAGGGTACACATCATGAGTTTTCTAAAACACAGCTTTTTATGTATGAGCATAAAACACTTTTGTAGGTCAATGCAGCTGACATAAACATAGTCGGGGTGGGGGGAACAACAGAAGTTTATATTAAGCATTTCTTCCTTCCTTCCTCCCTCCTTCTGTCAATACCTCCCTCCTTCCCTCCATCCCTCCTTCTTTCCCTTCTTTTCTTCCCTCCCTCCTCCTTCCTTCGTTCCTTCCTTCCATCCTTCCTTCCTTCCTTCCTTCTCTTTCTTTCTTTCTTTTGAAACTATCCAAGGATGCATAACATTTATTTTCCACTTAATTTAAAAGTTGACATAAATAAGTTATGCTGAAACTTGGAATTTAAGGAGCATCATTTTTAGATTTTTCAAAGGGATTTTTCCATTCCACTAAATGCATATGCCTCGTTCTGCCTCACAGGACGATTTTAGAGCACAATCTAAAAGAAAGAATAATAGCTGGTAATGCAAATATGTATAGATATCATGGATGTTAAATAGTCTAAATAATAGCAAGAAACAATTTGAATGTATTGTGTGAATATACCCACACCTGTTAGAGATGCAGTGATTGTTAGAAGTAATATGATTGCTTTCATCAGGCACATAAAAGTATTCATCTCACGTTTATTGATATTTTACATAATGTAAGTATACACTATGAAAACATTGTCTCCTATCACTCTATATTTTCCTTAGTCTCCCTATTTTCTTCAATGTCTCCCCATTCCCAGAATATATAAAGGTTAAGGAAAAAGAGAATATCTAACTATTTTTGAAGGACAATCCACCACCAGCTTCTTTTTACCCTTGTGGGTTAACAAAATGCATTATCCTCCACCCATTTAGAGAAGCACATTGGAATCAGACGTTCTCATTAAATAGGATATCAAAGGTAGAGGCTGCTGTGTTACCTTACTTCAAAGGCCATTGATATTTTTGTTATGAAATTTCAAAAAATCATGTGATAACAGTAGAGCTCCCTTACTATCCATGTTAGGGGTCCTCAAGACCACTCCCAGGTTCAATGACTCCCTAGTAGGACTCATAGACTTATCATAAAGTCCTTCCTCTGGCTAAGACTTAGTATAGCTAAAGGATAGAATATAATCAACAAAGGGAAAGGCACATGGGTAAGTCCTAGGGAAACCAACCACAGGGTTCCAGTCACACAGGATACGCCTAATCCCCCCAGCAATGTTAATGTTTTGTGAAAACATGTGAAATGTTGCCAATCAGTAAAGCTCATTAGAAACTCAGTGCCTAGGGTTTGCACTGGGGGCTGTTCATGTAGAAAGCCTCTGTCAACATGAATAACCCCCAAATTCTAGATTTCCAGAAGGACATCAGGGTTAAGCACAAACCATTTGGTCGGACAAAATTTAAGAGACAGTGAATTTAACAGTCAAAGTTTAAGAGACAGTGAGTTACCCTCAACTATTCTGGGGATGGCGAGAGCCCTCACAGAATCCAAGTTCCCAGATACCAGCCAAAAGCTAACTTTGCAATTAAGTTTTTCTAAAGATAAGCGTTCAAACTCACTATGTTAGTTTTTTTTTCTAACACACAATCCCTAGCTTTTTAATTTTTAATGTTTTTTTTTTGAGAGAGAGAGAGACAGAATGCAAGCAGGGGAGGGGCAGAGAGAGAGGGGGAGAGACCAAATCCAAAGCAGGCTCTAGGCTCTGAACTGTCAGCACAAAGCCCATTGGGGGTCTCACACCCACGAACCATGAGATGGTGACCTGAGCCGAAGTAGGACGCTTAACTGACTGAGCCAGCTGGGTCCCCCACACAACCCTGAGCTTAAAGGGGCATAGTATTCAGGGATAGAAAGGGCTTTATGGGGAGCATTACTTGACAGGTTCCATGGCTACTCATGGTGAGATACAACCAGCTGAACACTGGCTCAAAACTGCTCCTCCACTGAAACAGGATGTTGAGGATTAAATACTCCAACTTCTCTTTCTGCCAGCCCTCCAGCTGACTGTCAGGCCCCTGTGAGTAGCGAAAGCCAACCAGAAGTCAGAGGGTAAGGGAGCCTGCTGATGTAGACTGTACAGAATCTTGGTGGGATAGAGTAGGGCGGGGAAGTATAAAGTGAAGTTATCCTGCACACCAGGCAAAGATTTTCCACTAAGAGCTAATACTAATCTATCAGTATTCATGAGGGATACACTCCACTTTAAAGACATGGTATAATCCAATAATAACGTTTTAAGAAAGTATTTCGAGACCACCGAATTTGAAATATACAAATCTTTCAAATAAATTCCATATATTATGCATAGGCTTCCTAAAGACAATGTCTCTAATCCTAAGGGAGATAATATTGATGTTATATGTTTAAAGAAAAAATAAACTAGACACACTCTCATTCTTTCTTTTTATCTTGTTGTGCCTCCTTTGGAATGTGCATTGTTATATTAAAGCTCTAACTGTCCCTATGCCTAGTTAAATACTAGAAGAGAGCAGTACCAATCTCAAAATGACACAGTGACACAGGAAAACAGAACCATTTCCAAAGAGGACCTTATATTTTTGAATTCAGGGATTTGCCATATTTGACATGATTATTTGGATTGTTTGAACACTGACAGTGCATTTGATCTGTCAGTGATTTTTAATTTAGGGCTCTACATCCTGTTGTTCTTGGTGGATCTACAAAGACTCACAAACTGTCTCATTTATAGCATTCTCAAAGAGCTTTGTAATCTATGACAATTGAATATTTTTAGTGTATATTACTAACTACATCTAAAACTCTGCATGTTATCAGGAACACAACAGATTTCAGAGTTAAAGCAATCACAACTGACCTTCAGACTATTTTCTAAGGCAGTGAAATACTTTTGGGAATACTAGAAGAAAAATGTTTCCATCCCATGTCAAAGGGTATAGGAAATGACTTTGCATTACTTGAAAATTTCCTTCACAACAAACATTCGCATACACAAATAGGCTCTTTCAAACATTTAAAGTCAATTACTTGTTATGACCATCTCTACCCACAGTCTTGTTCAACTTCACAGTATAGACCTAGAGTGCCTACCTGAAGGTTTTGATGGTTCAGTACTACTTGGAAAAATAATATTATAAAATCCCACCCAGGAGATAACCTGAACTCACCCATCTGTGTGCTGAAAGGGAATTCTGAGAAAATGGTCACATACTCATTTATCAAAATTGCCAAGCATGACCTTTGCATATGCCAGACTCTCTTTTAAGGAAGATAGTGTAATATTGCAACTACATTCATTTCTTTGAGAGCCATGAGTTTTAATCTTGGCTTAGGCACTTTGGTAATTGTGTGATTATAGTCAAATTTTGACTAGACTCTCTGAATCCTTCCTCATCTATAGTAAGGGGAGGATTGTCTACTGTTGAGGATCATTTTGAACATAAAATAAATATGTGTATTCTCCTCTTCCAGGAAATGCTGGAAACACTGTGGCTGTGAGAACAGGTGTCTGGATTCCCTCTGTCCTTTGCCTTGCCATCCTTAAGGGACTGTCATTATGTAAATGGTCCCAGCTGGATGACATCCAAACTGACCGGAAAAGGAAAAGGAGACATGGAGGGCATGCCTGTGCTTATGAAATCACAATCCAGGACTCCCACACATCACTTCTGCCCAGATCATTTCAGGCAGAAATTTATTGACATGGCAATACCCAATCACAAGGTAAGATATAGCCATGAACCCAGCTCTTCCTGTTATTAATGTAAAATAAGTAAAAGAGAGCTATAAAGAACAATTTTAAAATGTATTCCATAGATTAAATTAAAAAATAAAACAATAGGGGTGGCTGGGTGGCTCAGTCGGTTAAGCATCTGACTTCAGCTCAGGTCTAATCTCATAGTTAGTGAGTTCAAGTTCGAGCCCCACATCAGGCTCAGTGCTGACAGCTCAGAGCCTGGGGCCTGCTTCAGATTCTGTCTCCCCCTCTCTCCGCCCCTCTTCTGCTCATGCTCTGTCTCTCAAAAATAAATAAACCTTAAAAATTAAAATAAATAAATAAAACAATATCTAGAAAA
This sequence comes from Suricata suricatta, assembly GCF_006229205.1. Classification (NCBI taxonomy): domain Eukaryota; kingdom Metazoa; phylum Chordata; class Mammalia; order Carnivora; family Herpestidae; genus Suricata; species Suricata suricatta. Next base: position 160,554,633 of record NC_043702.1, read on the forward strand.
TTATAACAAATATTTAAAAAGTAAAGAGGAGTGCTTCTGATTATGTCAACAAAAAAATTTAGTCTCAGAGAGTTAAAATTCAATGGTTTTCAAACTAACCATTCCTGGGAGCTCTAAATCAACCACAGGCAAACAAAAAGTTAAGAACATATACATACTCTTGAAAAACTGGGAGGGCTTTGAGTAGTAACAGCAGGAGTCTGCAGCCCTCTTGCGAGGGTTTGTTCCCATAGTACCAGCTCCATAATTAGGTGTGTTAGTTTTACCAGGAGGGCTGACTATAGACAGTAGCTTTGATACCACTGGGCACTGACTTGATATGGGGTCGGCAATAGGAATTCAGAGCTTTGGCATCTAAAAATGGCCCAGCCGATTGGGAACAAGAGGGAAAATTCACAGGGTTGCTAGCCTGAGCGTGTGCTCTCAGTTAGGTAGGTGGTGACTTTACCAGATAATAAACCAGGAGACCCCAGGTAGGAAAGAGCCATGGAAAACTTGAGAGGAGCCCTCCACAGATCTGTAGCTGGCTGGAAAGCTATGAAGCTGTGGGGAAAAACCATGAGAGCCAGTGAAAAGTGGAGGCCAAAGAACTGAGAACTAGTTGTGACCCTGAAAACATCCTCCAAACCAGATACACACTGATTGGCAGAAGCCGTATGGTCTAGAAGTATTTAAGCACAAACATTGCCCAAATATTTGGCTAATTCAGACACAGCGGTGACCCCTAAGAAGACAGGCTGTGAGTGAAAATTAAATTAAAAAAACTGTTTAGAGGCATCAGCAGCTGTATACTGCAGTGGAGAAAATTTCCCACTATTTAAGTCTATGCAAACAACAACAACAACAACAGCAACAACAAAAACTAAACAACTTAAGTGTTTTCAACATACAATTACAACATACTTAAAAAACTGTAAAGTATACTCATAAAATTGGCAGTGGAGAGAAACAGACTTTGAATGATCCTCAATATTAAGTGTAGCAAAAAATACTTTGTAGCAGCTACTGTAAATATGTCCTAAGAATTACAGAAACATCAGATGATGATGATAGTTCAGTAAAAAGAAAGCTTTAATAGAGAAACAGAATGTATAAAAACACTAAATTCCAGAGTTGAACAATACAATAACTAAACTTGAAACTTCCCTGATAAGGACTCATAGCAGATTTGAAAGAAAAGGAGAAAGAATCAGTGAACTTGAAGATAAAGGAATAGGTAGGATGTAAAGATACAGTAATATTATTTAGCCAATCCATGGAAAGGAGATGAAAAAAATAGAATAAACATAAACAGATCTTCAGACACCTGTGAGAAAATATCACATGTACCATGTACCAAAATATGTGTCATGGGATCCCCAAAATGAGAAGACAGAGAATGTGGCAGAAAATATTTGAAGAAATATTATCTCAAACTTCCCCAATTTGATGGAAAACATTTATCTACATTTCCATTTCCAAAAAGTACAATGAATCCAAGTAGGATACAAAGAGATCAATACTAAACATATCATAGTCCAACGGCTGAAAGACAAAAACAAAACGTTTAAAAGAGTAAAATTCATTTACAGCTGAAGAAAAATACAATTAAAGAAAAAATACAATTGAAGAAAAAAAACAATAGAACCACAAACTAGTAGAATGAAGTTATTGTCAGTCCTAAAAGAAAAAATGAATACTTGTTACCAAGAATTCTTTACAGAAAATCTACCCATCAAAAGAAAGAAAGAAAGAAAGAAAGAAAGAAAGAAAGAAAGAAAGAAAGAAAGAAAGAAAGGTAAGTACAGGTATTCACAAATAATTTGAAAAAATAGTGGGAGAATTCTTGTAGGCTATCACTATAAGAAATACTAAAGAAATCCATCAGACTAAAAGAAAACAACACAGAGAGCAAATAAATTGAATCACATGTAGGTAGGAAGAACACCAGAAAGGGCAAACATGGGGTAAATATCAAAGACTCTGTGTATATCTGTGTGTGTTTATATTTATATTGTTTTCTTCTCTCAAATCATTATAAAAACCTATTACTATTAAAAATTATGATTATATTTGTGCAATGTTGGGTTTACTATATATACGACATATATGTTCACACATACACACATGCACACACACATACACACATACACATGGTATGATAACTCAAAGATAAGGCACGAAAAGACGCTATATCAAGAGCTTACTTGTTATATATTACCAGCATTATATCAGTACAACCTAAAGTAGATTGTTTCAAATGTAGATGCATACTCTAATTCATAGAGCAACTAGTAATAAAATAACACAAAAATACAGGTAAAAAGTCAACAGACTATAATAAACCAATTTTCAACAAGACTAATGAGAACCAAGGGAAAATAGTGTTTTCAATAAACAGTGCAGGAACCACTGAAAAGCCACATTTGACATGAATAATACTGAAGACTTAACTCATAACATACCTAAAAATTAATTCAAAATGGATCAAAGACTTAAATCTGAAAGCTAAAAGACTGTAAGACTCTTATAAGGAAACATAGGGATAATCTTCCTAACCTTGTATTTAGCAATGGTTTCCTAGATATGACACCAAATGTATAAATAATAACAAACAATGGATACTCCGAACTGAATCAAATTTTGAAACATCTGTGCTTCAAATGACATGATTAAGAAAGTAAAAAGAAAACCCAGTGAATGGGAAAAACATATGAAAATCATGTATCTAATAAAGGATATGTGCCGAGAATATGGAAAGAACAATTACAACTCAGCAATAAAGACAAATAACCCAACAAAAAACTGGGCAAATAACTTGAATAGACTTTCTCCAAAGAAGATATACAAATGGCCAGTAACTGAAAAGACGCTCAGTACCACTAATCATTAGAGAAATGCATATCAAAACTATAATGAGATAGCATCTCATATACATTAGATGGCTGTGATAAATAAGAAATAACAATGTTGGCAAGGATAGAGAAATTGGAGCCACTGTGCACTGTCAGTGGAAATTCAAAAGAGTAAAGCTGGTATGGAAAACAGTATGGCAGTTCCTCAAAAAAATTAAAAGTAGACTTACCATATGATCCAGAATTCCGCTTCTGGTTATATACCCAATGGAACTGAAAGCAGTCATTGAAAGCAGAATGTTGAAGAAATGGCTATACACGCATATTCACAGCAGCATTGCTCACATGAGCCAAAGCAAGGAAGCAATCCATGTGCCCACTGACAGATGACTGGATAAGCAAAATATGGCATATGCATACCATGAAATAGTCTTCGGACTTAAAAGGAAGGGAATTCTAAGATAAGCTACAAAATGGAGTCCCATTGAGGACATACGCTAACTGCAATAAGTCACTCCCCAAATGTAAATATTTTACGATTTTACTTATATGAGGTTCTTAGATTATAAAAATATATAGAGAGAGAAAGCAAAATTGTGGTTGCCAGTGGCTGGGGTCAAATGGGAGATATTATTGTTTAACGGGCACACAGTTTCCATTTCACAAGATGTAAAGAGTTTTGGAGTTGGTTGCGGATGGTTACAGTGACGGTTGCACAGCACGGTGACTGTGTTTAATAAAAGGGAGCTGTGTGTTTAAAAATGGCTAAAACGGTCAATTTTATGTTGCATATATTTTACAATAAAATGTTTTCAAAATGTCAGTTACAAAAACCTCTATGATAAGTAAGGATAAAGAAAAAAGTATGAGTGATAAAAAGATGGATAAATAACCAAGAATAAACATAGAAGTGAATAGTTCAAGAGGGCTTAAACAAAAATGAGCTATGGATGGTTAAATATAAATACAAATATAAATATATAAATATATACAAATATAAATATATATGTGTGTATATATATTTTTTAGTTAAGTACATAGTTAGAAGTTTAGGACAAATGAACTTTCATCCACTAGTAATACATAGAAAAGGAAGAACTATTTAATACCTGTTTGGCTACTGTCTCCCCTATTAAGGAGAATGACTATAATTCTGAAAGCATGAAACAAATATTGATAGGAAAGAAGTGAATCACAAAATAAGGAAGCAGACTATAAGAGATGCTCTAACTACCTTCTCTGAATTCCATTCTCCTGCACTCTGGAAATTATATGCTCAGAATCCCAACTCAGTTCTCCATTAAAAAAAAAAAGGAAAAAAAACTACAGATGATACTGCTCTACTATTGCCAGTGGCCTCTAAGGAAGTGGAAAAGATAACAGTCATAATCTCATGGTTCCCAAACCATGTAGCAGGACACCATGAAACATATGAATGATCCAGGAAATCACATGCTTGACATCTGTTGGACACAGAGCAAAATGCCAGCCTGAGGTAGTTCACAGTTTCAACAATAGATAGCACTACATTCCTTTCAATAGCATCATATCTGTGAAGCCGCTCGTTCCGCTGTTGCTAGAGGAAAAAGCAAGTCCCATGTAAAAATGGAGGTGGAACACGAAGGAAAGCAGGCTCCCTTCGGACCCACGCCACAAACAGCATTCCCTGTGCCCGGTGCTCACTCCCTTGCATTGCCAGTGTGCCCATCATTTCTGCCCACTATGTTTCGAGCTCCTTTAAAGGCAGGGATCCTGTCTAATTTTTTTTTCTCCTTGAATGAACAATCTCTGTTGATATTGAACTTCCAACTTTGTCCAGTGTTTTGTAAATTTTGTGAAACACACCTAAAATAGCAGCAGCAACAACTATCACAAGTAGGTGAAGGAATGTATTCATCACGAAGGATCACAGTTGAGAGAGTAAATTTTTTTTAATTTTTTAATGCTTTTTATTTATTTATTTTTAAATGTTTTATTTATTTTTGATACAGAGAGAGACAGAGCATGAGAGGGGGAGGGGCAGAGAGAGAAAGAGACGCGGAACTGGAAGCAGCTCCAGGTTCTGAGCTAGCTGTCAGCACAGAGCCTGATGCAGGGCTTGAACCCACGAATGTGAGATCTGACCTGAGCCGAAGTCAGATGCTTAACCGGCTGAGCCACCCAGGCACCCCTGCTTTTTATTTATTTTTGAGAGACAGAGAGAGATAGCATGAGCAGGGGAGGGTCAGAGAGAGAGGGAGACACAGAATCTGAAACAGGCTCCAGGCTCTGAGCTAGCTGTCAGCACAGAGCCCGATGTGGGGCTCGAACCCACAACTGAGATCATGACCGGAGCCAAAGCCGGACGCTTAACTGACTGAGCCACCCAGGTGCCCCTAGAAAGTAAATTCAATATACATATATAATATATGTATATATACATTCTTCTATATAAATGTGCATATGTATATATACAAAAATAATTATGAATATAAAAGGGCTTTGGGGCACCTGGGTAGCTCAGTGGGTTAAGCCTCCTACTTCGGCTCAGGTCATGATCTCGCAGTTCATGGGTTCGAGCTCCACATCAGGCTCTGTGCTGACAGCTCAGAGCCTGGAGCCTGTCTTCAGATTCTGTGTCTCCCTCTCTCTCTGACCCTCCCCTGCTCACACTCTCTCTCTCAAAGATAAATAAAATATTTAAAAAAATTTTTTAAAGTTTTTTTAACTATTAAAATTGGAAGCTTCTGAAAAGGCAATAAGGTTTAACTCAGAGAAGGAAAGACAGAACATAAAAGTTAATGTCTATTAACTGCTCAGAAAAGTGGGCAAAGTATTCAATGAACCGAACTGCCCCACTCTGCCTGAGGTATAGTTCCTTGACTGTGTCTTAGGTGTAAGAATAAGTAGAAAAGGGTGGAACAGGTGCCAAATCACACAAAATTAGAAGCAGAACCAATCAAAAACTGCTAAGATTCAGTAGGTTGTATGTAAGTGTGTCACAAAATGCTGATCTACAACTGACATCCAAAGCAACACACTGGAATTCTTGATGCACACAAATCAATCAATTCTATAATTAATCAAAGAATAACAAATATGCTCAGTGAAATCCAGATTTGTTTAGACTGTGTTTACACAAAAACAATGATGACAGTCCTTTCCCAAAAGAAGCATAAATGGCTACAATGCTTTTTATACTAATATCCAGAGAGACCAAATGAAACACAGGATACCGGAGATAAAGTACATAGGTATGAAATCTGAATATGTCTTCTTAATCATTAGCTACACCCTGTCTTCCACTATCTGGAAGTCTGGTATAGATGCTATGGAGCCCAATACTATATTAGTATTTCTCTGTACTAACATGCTTTTCTATACTGATCTGTCCTGACTTACAGCATTTCCTAGCATTGTGACTCATGATAGTCCCAGGACACCCCAAGGAGAACATGCATTGTGCAATATGTTGTAGAGGGCTCCTTACCACATGTTCTCAGCAGGCATTTCTTAGGAATTCTGGAAAATGTAAGGATATATGATCTTGAAGTAAATCACCATTATGCTCTGAAACTATAGGCCTGCAGGTGACTTGAGAAGTCAAGTCAATGCACTGGAGAATGGAACTGAAATGTCAAAAGATACTAAGGTGTAATCTTTGACTTCCAGGAGTTAAAAATAGAAATCTGGGAGATGTTTAAATACCTAATACAACTTACTGTAGAAGAAGCAAGAAATCTAGAAGTACTATGCTGTGATACTAATTGCTACAACAAACAAATATTGATGGGAAAGAAGTGAATCATGAAATAAAAAAACAGATTATAAGCGAGGATCTAAACAACTAATAATAGCATAGTACCCATAAAATTTGGGAGACAGAAGGACATAACTCATAATAAATAAGAATAAATCTTCCATCTGATATAGAAAATTGGCTAGAAATATCCTTTGTTGGTGGGTAACCAATCTTATTTAACCAGTAGTGTTAATTTTTGCACTGAAAGTCACGTCACTGGAAAGTCCAAAGTCTGGGGAAAACCAGGACGCTGCTCACCACTAGCGTGATTCCATTCTAACAAAATGTTGTAAATTTCCCACTCCTTACACCATTTTCAATCATCTCATCGAGGGAAAAGAACACAAGTTTTATTTCGTGTAGTTCGTTTTTTTTTTTTTTTCTCACCTAAATCCTCCACATTTTTCCTGAGCCTTTGCGATGGGTTCTCAGCAGAGAAAGAAAATAACGAGACAGTCTTCCCTGCATATACTCTTTCATCCACCAGCACAGGGCCGGCGTTCACTTACTTTTGCTGCAGCCCAGCGGATTGTTTACATCCAAATGGCTTGCGCTGGGAACACACGTATCACACTTGGAGCCAGTGACAAATCGCTTACAGAAACACTGGCCCGTGACCAAGTGACAGGTTTCATTCAAGGATCCTGAGAGATGACAATTGCAAGGCTGACATCTGAAAATGAGACAAATAAACCATCAAAGGGAATAATGTTTTGATTAATAATTCATAGTATAAGTTACATCTATCAATAACATTGTGAAATAAGATGGTCTGTTTTTGTGGGAGGCGGAGGCAAGATGGCGCCTTGGCAATCCGCCCAAGCACATGACAAAGTATGGCCCGCCTGCCTCTGGTGTACCCACCTCCCGGCCAGATACCGCGATAAGTGTACGACCAATGCAAAGCCATGAAATTGGTTAGCCCTGTTGCTGTCAGCCAATCATGAGCGGCCGCGTAGCCTGGACGGCCTGTATATATGGGAGAGCAAGCAGCTAGGGAGAAGAAGAAGAAGAAGGAAGAAAAGAACCAATAAAAGTCTCTGCAACGAATCCCGGTGCAGTCAGTTCTTCAAACTGCGGGCAGTTTGAGCGGCTCCGGCATGTTTTAACCAATCTATTGAAAAGAATACTTGAGCTAAACAAATAAACACAAAATCAAACAAGACAAAAAAGAATCTTTAACAAAATGTTGCTCATGATAAAATCTCTAGGAAGCCTCCTCCTTGTAAACTAATTAACGGGGAAAAAAGTGTTATATTGCTTTTTTTCATGCTACAATACATCTTATGGATTATTCTGAATGCCAGTTGTTCAATTAAGAAAACTGTAAATTTTGCTTTCTCACAAAGTAGTTCTTCTGACAGCTAAAAATTTAGATTAAGTACCCATAAATCATCTTTCCAAGTATCTATCAATTTATGAACTAGAACACTGGTCTGATAACCATTGATCTCCCTAAAAATCTTGAAATTCTATATTTAGTCTTATAAAGATTAAATTTCACTAAGAAGAGAGTTTGAGGAAGACATATTCCATTACTGCCAATGCCTTAATATAGGTTACATTTCATTTTCCATTTTATGAACTAAACTCATTTATCCAGAATGGTTGGAAAAAAGAGCATTCTTTTGATCTATGGAAAGATGTAAATTGTAGAAATATCCTGAGATGACTTCATTCCAACTTAAATTTCTTGGACCTAAAGTTGCTTGTAGAAATCACTGTCCTGGCATTTTGCATTGATAGAAACCAAAACCTGTTTCCTCTGAGTAAATTATTCAGATACATAGCCAATGCCAATGTCATTGATTAGGATAAGCAATTTTGGCACCAGAAAGTGTTGGAGAAGCAAAAACAGCACATGTAAAAAAGACAACTCATTTGTAAACAGGAGCTTTCCATGTGGTTCATTTAAAATAACATTAAATGGATCCACCTCTGTTTTCTTTTTTTTTTTATTTTATTTTTATTTTTATTTTTTAAAATTTTTTATTGTCAAATTGTTTTCCATACAACACCCAGTGCTCTTCCCCTCAAGTGCCCTCCACCATCACCACCACCTCTCTTCCCCCCTCCCCCCTCCCCCCCAACCCTCAGTTCCTCTGTTTTCTAATAAAGATGCTGGAGGGATGGTTTCTTTATCCCCCCTGCAACTTCTACAGTGTGATCTCTTGGGTAATCATTCAACACCCTTAAAAAGGCTGATAAAAGCTAACGACTGCTAAATAAGCTGCAAATTTGTTTTATGGACGAATATCGCCCTGGGAATAAATAAAGTACAGTTTCTCTTGAAAACCCCTCCACTGTAGTTTGCCCTTTTTATGTCATGACAAAAGGACATTTTCCCCCTATAAACAACTATATTAAGTCCTTTATGTAAAGACATTGCATCAAAAGTCCATTTCAAATAGATGTTTTATTTAGGTGACTTAAGGATCAGGGCTGAAGAAAATTATGCATGGAAATTAAAATGGAATTAGAGAAGCAACAAAATATTTGATTTGCTCTTAATTTCATTATATGCTATTACTTAGAGCATATTGTTTGTAGGTTTTCAATGTAATATTGGTAAGCATAAACAATAAACGCAAGCGTCTCCCAATGCATATATATATCACCACACCACTCATGAGTAAGTGTCTCTTGAGTATTTCCATTTTTATTACCATTCACTCATGAGACAATCACACTTACTTTACATACAGTACATTTAGAGTAATAGTTTCCAGTGTATAACATAATTCCTTTCCTTGATGTAGTTCTATTTCCTTCCAGCTAGCTGCTACATGCTTAACTCCAACTCAGCTCTGTCAATATCCATGGGATATTAAGTTCTGAATCCAAATGGAATAAATAAATTGCCTCTTAGGAAAGCATGCAATGTTTTGAGTAATTAAATGTGACTCTTCCTGATTTTATTGTCTCTTATCCCAGCTGGAGTTCTATCTAACTTATCTAACTTGTTATAACTCCTTGGCTGCAGTAAGAGAATTTTACCTGAATGAAGTTCATAGGAGACGTTCCTGAATGTTATAGCTTGTTTCTAACCCATAGGGCATCAGGGATGATTTTGTAATTAAGGCGTAAGTAGAATGATTCCTATAAATTTCTCAGCCACTCAAATATAATTTTAAACATTTCCAAGACTCTTTAGCAAATAAGCTACAAGTTTGATGTCATTTTGTATGTTATCTCAAGAGCACCTCCTAAATGAAATATATTTCACGTTTACTAAAACAAAATTATACATAATAAAGGAGAAGACATTTTAAGCTTAGAAAGAGAAACACCAAACTAAGATGAATTGTGATATTGATTTTGTCTGGATAAATGGTTTTTGTAATATTAATATAAAGAAACCTTCATTACACTGACTCTCCTGGTACAGCCCAAGCTTCTCCGGCAATCTGTTTAAAATCTTCATTTTTCATCCTTATGGGAAAACCTCACTTGCTAAATGGATTTCATAAAGAGTAATCTGTCAAGATTTATATAGATAAACAATTTGTGATGTTTATTGACCAGTTCATTATGGTAAACAATACAGGAGTAAAGCATCGCTAATCTCTGCCAGCAGTCTGCTATTATAGTTCTGTTTGGGCCCTCGTGTAACTCAGTGCTTACTGAGTACAATGGGAAATGAGTTAATTGGCCTCTCTTCCTTAAATCACAAACCTCATATATTTTTCTTTCCACAAAACTTAGTCCAATTGTGCAAATAGTAAGAGAAAGAGCTGTTCTACTTATTATTATTGCAAAACATCACTATTAATAAAGGAGTGTATTTCAGTGATGTATTTCATTGTCAGAAGCTTCATCATCTGAGAGAGAGCAATACTAGGAGGTCTGAGGCTGTATTCTAGGATATAGATCACTTCATTGACATTTTTCTTTGAACACCTCTTTCCTATCTGGGGATTTAACTCATGGGTACCATCAAATGTATTTATATATATTGATTGACATAAATAATATTCATTGAGGTCCAATTATGTTCCAGGACTGGAAGAGGCACTAAAGACATTAAGAGGAAAAAGATAGAGTTGTAGTTGTCTTCAAAAAGCTCATAATCTAGCAAGCAATATAAAATACAGCATTAATAAAGATATATGTAGACTCTGTGGACACAGAAAAGGACAAAACTAGTTGGTGTGACACGAAGGGATGGGACAGCGGAAGGCGTATTAAGAAAAATCTTGGGGGCACCTGGATGGCTTAGTCATCTAAGCATCTGACTCTTGGTTTCAGTTCAGGTCATGGTCTTGCAATTTGTGGATTCAGGCTTCACATCAGGCTCCATGCTGGTGGTGCAGATCATGCTTGGGATTCTGTCTGTCTGTCTGTCTGTCTCTCTCTCTCTCTCTCTCTCTCTCTCTCTCTCTCTCCCCTCCTGCTCATGTTGTCTCACTCACTCTCTCTCAGACTAAATAAATTTTTTTAAAAAAGAAGGAATCTTGGAAGAGATATTTGAGCTGACTATTAAAAGTTGAATAGGAATATGCCAGGCAAGACAGAGAGGATGAAAAGGAAGAGAAAAGAAACATCAGGAGGGGGTGTAAGGTTATAACCAATTCAAAATTTTGGGATATAAATTCAGAATAGGAAGGGTAACAGGCAAAACTAACTAAGAATGTTAAGCAGAAGCAAGATATTGCTAGAGAAGGTGCAACAGTGACTGTGGTAAAGAGCAATGGAAAGGAGAGGAAGAGATTTAAAAAATGTTAAGTAAAATCAGGAGGACAAGGTAGACAAATTGAAAAGAGAAGCAAAGGAGGGCATAGAGTTATTTCCAGTTTTCTAACTTGCTGACAGGTAGGTGATGGGGATACCATTCGACATAAAGAATGGATAAGAAAGAAATCTCAAGTTGCTGAGGGATTTTAGACAAGGATTATTAATGATTGTTAGTGAGTAAAACAGAAAGAGACGTTATGGATACTTTAATTTGGAGAAATTGGACAGTTTCCTTCCATCATTCCCTAGAACAAAGACTTGCACACAGTAAAGGTTCAATAAATAAATATTGTTGAATAAATGAATGAATAAAGCACCAGGAAAGCTTTAGACTCAGAATAGGACACCACAGACAAATCAAATGTGACACGTAGCTTTAAGAACAATTTAGCTCCTTTGAGGCCTTTTTGATCAGCTAACCTATTCCCCCAAAGAAGGGACTGCTTTCTTCAAGATTGGCCTCAGCTTTGACACCTTAAGGCCACCACTTATCCATTCAGTCCTCTGGTTCAGGATCCCGTGAATGCTACAGCGCCCTCTAGAGGAGTTTGTTTTCCAGATGGTTAAGATTCTATTTTCTTTCTACAGCAGAACTGTGGCTCACTGAGGTTCTTAGGTTTTGTTGATTTGTTCATTTTTGACTACTAATAGCATTGGATTATCTCAGAACTGGAATCAGAATTATAGGAGAGCGATATGGGGCTCGGAGATGCTTCTTGTGTGGACTGAAAGACACATGGCCAGACTCACATGGTTTATTGGAAAGATGAGAATGGCATTGTCTCATCTAGAAGGGAAGAGTTAATAGTAGCCTCTCTACCCTCTCTGGTGAAGCCTTCCCAGGCACAGAGAAAGGGATTCATCACGACTAAACCTGGGCAATGACTCTTTTGCATCCAGGCAACAATGACATCTGAGTCCAAGGAGGCGGCATTCCTGCCATTTAGAGAAAAGCTTGCTTAGCAGTATTCTGCATCTGAGACCCCTACCTCTTTCCCCTTTGTTGACACTCTACCTAATCACAGAGAGCACCTATTGGTGACCAAAACCAAATATTTGAAAGAAATAAAAATCTCAGAACGTTCAATACATTAACAATAGCATTATGTGTTTATAGCAGAAGAAACCCTAGTGTCACTTTCCATAACCTCCTCGTTATAGGAACATAATAACTTTGAGATATGATAAGAGATTCAAATTTAGTGTCTTCAGGTAGAAGAGAGATTACACTTATTCTCTGTGGCCACAGAAAACATAAATAGACTAGGCAAAAAAAATTAACAGAGATGAAATTCTCTTTCTCAGAATTAGAGCTGTCTGAAGCAAACATGAGTTGCTTCATGAGTGAGAGGCATTTTCAGTTCCATGTTTTTGAGTAGAAGCTGAGTTACCAGTTATTCTGAAAAGGTGATTTATGCAGAGAAATGTATGGGGCAGAGTTTAACTAAAAAATTGCTTGAAGATTCTTTCCAAGTCTAAAAATCTATGATTCTATGATGCTTAGTGAAAATAAATGACTTACCCAAGTAACAGGGAATCTGGTTACAGGGTCAACAATTTTTATGTATAAAGGAACAGATAGTAAATATTTTAGGCTTAGTGGGCCGTGTGATCTCTGCTGCTCTAGCAGTTTGAAGGCAGTTATAGACAACACATAAAGAATGAATATTGCTGTGTTCTAATAAAACTTTATTTCCACAAACAGATGGCAGGCCAGATCTGGCCTGCAGGCCACATAAGTTGCTAAACTTTGGTAAAGTAGGTTGAATTGTGGCCCCTCAACAATTTCCAAGTCCTAATATCTGGAACTTGTAAATATGTTACACCTTACTTGATAAAAGGGACTTACGGAAGGAAGTAAGAATTTTGAGATATAGAAATTATTCTGGATTATCCAAAAGTGCCCAATGAAATCATAAGGTGATAGGAAGAAGCCAGGAAATGAAGAGTCAGAGTGAAAAGCTAGAAGAACATAAGCAGAGGTCAGAGAAGAGAGAAAACATTACTCTGCTAGTTTTGAACATGAAGGAAGGAGCCATGAGCTAAGGAATACAGGCGACCGCTCCAACAGGGAAAAGAAAGAAAGTGGATTTTCTCCTAGAGTGTCCAAAAGAAAAGGCTTGCTGACACTTTGATTTTAGCCTAGTAAAACTAATTTTGGACTTTTGACCTCCAGAACTATAAGACAATAGAGTCATGTTGTTTTGAGCCACTAAAATTATAGTCATTTATTACAGCAGTAATAGGAAACTAATATGCTTAGTCAAGTGGAAAAGTCATAACTGGACCCTAGATACCCTGATGCCCAATAGAGTAGCATTGCCACTCCATCACATTGAATAAATGCTACTAATTTTTAAAAATGGGCATTTTTTAGAGAATAATACAGACTCTATATTAAAGAAAAACTATATGATTTAGTGGTCATGGAAGACTAAAAAAATTATCACAACTCCTCACCCCTCTCTTTATGCAGACCCTTTGCAACCAACTGCACACTTCTATCACCCAAAAGTAGAATCTAATTTCCTACTCCTGAATATGGGTTGGCCTGTGACTTGCTTTGGCCAATAGAATAATAAGGCAAAGGTAACAGTGTGACAGTCTCGAGTGTGGACCTCGAATATCCTAGCATTCTTCTGCTCCCTTTCTGGGCACTCTGCCACTACTTTGTGAGCAAACCATGGCTAGACTGCTAGATGACCGGAGGTCCATAGCCCTTGTACCTCCACCACCCTAGATTACGCCCCAGAAGGCGTCACTGTGGAGCATGACTCTGTGAGGTACATTCCCCAATATTCCAACTCTCACACCATGAATGGATACAAGCTGACAAGTAAATTATCCGCTTTCATTTGAAGTCATTGATCTGGTTCTCAAAGGAAGACCAGTTGAGATCAATTGGGAATACACGTGTGAAGAGATTAACAGACCAAATCTATAGCTCAGGGTTCAAATGGAGAATATTTGCACTAAAACCAAAAATAATCTGGTCATAGATGACTGTCACTTCATTTTATGTTTTAGGAGTCTGAGCCTTTAGATTCTCTGGCCAGCCTAGATCCCAATATCCTACCATCTGAGGAAAATTACAGTTCAGTGTGTGTCAGCAGGTAAGAGACCAGTAGTGATACTTCTAGCTCCTAACTCCTTGAGGCTTAAAAAAGACAAATGCAACCAACGAATACAGAGAGAAGTAGTCATGAGAGGAGAAACTTTGAGCGACTGTGACATGTGGGTGGCATGTAAGGAAAGCAGTGCTGTGCCAGATGAATGGAGCAGTCCAGGCCATGAGAAGGAAGAATCGTACTTAGAGGTCAACTTGAGGATAGCACCAGGAAGTACACGGTGTCAAATGAGTCCCTACTACCAACTGAAATGAATTGAATGTGGCCCATTTTTCTCTCATTGTTTTTGGTTTAGACAAATAAGATATACTTTTTTTCCTCTATTGATTTTTCAGTGGGCAGACTTTTTTTGCTTCATTGTTTTCGATACTGATTAAATCATGTTTGCTTTATATGTCAGAGGTAAACAGAGTGATTTTTGCACTTGGATCAGCTTTTGAAAATATATGCCCCCTTTTTGTGATAGGTAACTTTTGAAGAATGAACCACTTGGATGAAAACAGGCAAATGGTTTTCCAGCTTGTTATTGTGTTTGGTAGATTTCTGCTGCTGTTGCTGCAGTTTAGGGTGAGGGCCTATTTTATTTATTTCGTCCTTAGGAGTATACCAAAAATGTAGAAAATAAGCCAAGAGGAAGTGTAGCAGACATAACTGTATGCCGTAAAGAGAACATGGAAAGGGGAGGGGTATGTGTGAACTTGGTGGAAGTTAAATAAAATCCCCTGAATATATAAATGGAAAAAGCAGATGAGGAAGTCAGTTTATTTTCTAAATCAATAAAGAGATACAATGATATTTGCATCTTCTCCTTGCTTAACAATAAAATACCTACAGTCTGTTGTAGAGTTTTGGAAATTAGTGAAAAACTTTGTATATTTGTAAGTACCTACCACAGTACCTAGTTCAAAATAAATTCAATTGATTTTAGTTGATTTTCATTCTTTTAAAAAAACACTGTCATCAGGGCATCAATATTTATTTGCCCATACAGCATGTCTGTATGTATTTAGACTATATGTGAGCTTTTCCTTCAAGAAACAAAGTTCCATTTACTAAATGGGATCCCATATATTTTAGTCATCTTTGTGCACATTTTCAAAATAGTCAATGTTAGTATATATATGTATGTACACACACACAATAACAACCAGAAGTCAACAAAGAGATTTCAATATCATTCAGGAAAGGAATGGTAAACATAAAAAGAATAAAATCCATTTTTATCTCTTCTCAATGATGAGAAGTATAAACTCAGTGTCATATTTTGAAATATCTTTTGCTATGATCTTCTGTGCCTGAAGATTTCTTCTCTAATGATTATCACTGTTAAAGTGAAAAGCGACAGTCAGACTCATCAGTGGAAGAAAAGGGTCAGCTCAGAGCACAGGCATCCCACACGACTGATTGAGCAGAGGACGCATCCTGTTGATTTCCTTGGGCCCCAAACGGTCATGGGAAACTTTATGCTTTCTTTTCATTGAAGAGAAGCTGCATTATATATGGTAGCTCTTGCTTCCAATAGCTCTTTCCAGTGCAGCCTATCCTCGACCTCAGAGCCAACCCTATCCAATCTCAGAGGAGTCTGAGCCCTACTCACGTATCGATGGTGTGACTTGAATTTTAAGGTTTATATCCCTTCATCAAGATGATGATGGCATGAGATAGCATGAGACTTGATTTTTATTTTGGGAAGAAAGTAATGTAATAGAGAATTAGTTCTCTGTTGGCTATGTTAAGAAAGAGACATATTAATTTAAGCCGCAGAGAGACAGGTAACTATAGGCCTAGGGCCCATGGCAGGAATCTGAGTAGATGATGATATATTGGACAGTTATTAACATTATACAGCGGCTAAAATCATAAACAAAGATATGCAAATTGAAGGGGTGGATTAGAGAGGACTGATCAGAAAAAGAGAAGACAAATCAGAGAGATAAGAACTTGGACGCCAAAGGATGAGATACGTTTAAGGAATAGGGAGGACAGTAAAATTATTGGCACATCGCAAAACCATGAGTCATAAGAAGCAATCATAAATCAATTTCACTCCCATCTTTCCTGATCTTTTGGATATACTACATGGGACTAATTCATCTGTCTTCTACTTGAATATAAAGTGAGTCCGTTACCTGGCTCTTTTGGTCTTGTTATAGTTACTTTAAATTGTAAAGCACAGGTTCAACAAGAACAAGACTGGAGGCATCACGCTTGATGATTTCAAAATATATTGTAAGGTTATACTAATCAAAAAAGTATGGTCCTGACATAAACAGACATGTAGACCAATGAAACAAAAGAGAAAGCCCAGAAATAAATCAATAAATCTACACATATATGGTCAACTGATCTTTGGTAAAAGTGCCATGCACACATAATGGGGACAGCGTAGTCTCTTCCATAAATGGTGTTGTGAAAACTGGATATTCATGTTCAAAAGAATGAAATTAGACCATTATACCATATACAAAAAAAAATGTCCAAAATGGATTAAAGATAAACATAAGTTTGGAAGTTGTAAACCTACAAGAAGAAAATATGGGTAAAAAATTTTTGACATTGGTCTGGGCAATGATTTTTTTGGATATGATATCAAAAGCACAGGAAATGAGCAAAAATAGAAAAATGGAATCGCATCAAACTAAAAAGCTATGCACATCAAAGGAAACAGCCAACAGAAGGAAAAGGCAACCTATATAATGGGAAAAAATGGGAGAAACCATCTGCTAAGGAATTAATATCTAAAATATATAAGAAACTCATATAATTTAATGGAAGAAAGGAAAGAAGGGAAGGAGGGAGGGAGGAAGGAAGGGGAAAGGAAAAAGAAAAAGGAAGGGAACCCAAATAAAAAATGTGCAAAGGAAGGGCTCCTGGGTGGCTCAGTCTGTTAAACATCTGACTTCAGCTCAGGTCATGATATTACAGTTTGTGGGTTCAAGCCCCACGTCGGGTGGTGTGCTGACAGCTCAGAGCCTGGATCCTGCTTCAGATTCTATGTCTCCCTCTTTCTGTCCCTCCCCTGCTCATGCTCTCTCTTTCAAAAATAAATAAACATTAAAATATTTTTTAATGAACAAGGAAATAAAGTAGACATTTTTGCAAAGGATACATACAGATGACCAACAGCTACATGAAAAGGTCCTCAACATCATTAGCCATCAGGAAAATACAAATCAAAACCGCCATGAGATATCACCTTATACTGCTTTGATAGCTATTGTCAAGAAGACAAAAGGACAAAAGATAACAGTTATTGGTGAAGGCATGGAGAAAAGGGAACCCATGTATATTCCTGGTGGGAATGTAAATTGGTACAGTGATTATGGCAAACAGTATAGACATTCCTCAACAAATTAAAAAGAAGTCTTTAACCATAAGATCCCAGCATCTTGAAGAGATATTTGCACCCCCATGTTCACTGCAGCATTATTCACAACAGCCAAGATATGGAAACAAACTAAATGTCCATCAAAGGATGAATAGAAAAAGAAGATGTGATACACACACACACACACACACACACAATGAAATATTCTCTAGCCATGTGAAAGAAGAAAATCTTGCCATTTACAACATGGATGAACCTGGAGGACATTATGCTAAATGGAATAAGCCAGACCGAGAAAAACAAATATTGTATGGAATCATTTATATGTAGAAAGTGAGGGGATGAGAATGAAATGCATGGCCGTAGTTCCAATCAGCACAGGCACATGGTCTTCATATCCTCCCAGGTTCAGGGCAGGATCAGGGTCATCATCCCTGGAACTGACCCACTGTACAGCAGAAAGAGAGCTCTTTCTTAATAGCATGGAGGTTCCTGGAGAGGGTCGGCATTTGCTCCCTCCTGGGAGTAAAAGGGGAAAAAGTTAGGAATGGTGCCTACCAAAAGAATTAGGTAGGGGTATCAAACGACAGATTTGAGGAAAGGTAGGAGTCATTTATGAGGGACTCTGGAGTCCAGAGGATTGGGAAAGATGTGATGTATTCACAGAATCGCATTTCTGCAATTAGGAAGCTATGAGAAGTAGAGAAGTTCAAAGTGATCAAAAAAAAATTCCTGGTTATGCTCATGAAAATTGGTTGTTGGGACAGGAACTGAATAAATGAGAGGCAATGGGAAAATGCCATCTCTTGGAGAAAGTTTACAATGAATGGAAACATGGAAGTCTGAAGATAAAAACAATGAGGATGGAGGCAAAGTGGTACATTTCAGAGGACAGTTTATAATTTTTGGAAGGTAGTTCGGAATCTGACTTGATGTAATTACATGTCAGTTGATAGGTAAAGATATACAATTATATTTATATAAAATGTGTCATGAGTCTTTTCACTTTAAACCCATAATTCCCATAATTACCCTGGATCTTTTATTCTTTAGAATCTACCCGGAATTTTACACTCTGGCTTTCTCCTAGACTACAACCTTCACTGATCGCTTTGATTTTACTGAGCTCTGCCTTCTTGATTTTAATCTCAGCACCTTATAATAATGCAGTTTATACCTTTTGGTGGGGGGACTTTCCCTGTTCCTAAAATTTTGGTTTACATTTAAACACAACTTCTAGGGGAATGTGAGGGCTCAGTTGGCTAAGCATCCAACTCTTGATTTCAGCTGAGGTCATGATCCCATGGTTCATGAGATCTAGCCCCACATAAGGCTCCATGCTACGTGTGTCTTCTGTTTGGGACTCTCACTCCCTCTCTCTCTTAGCCCTTCCCCTGCTCGTTCTCTCTCTCTCTCTCTCTCTCTCTCTCTCTCTCTCTCTCTCACTCTCTCTCTCTCTCTTTCTCCCACCCTCAAAAATAAATAAACAAACCCCACCCTGAAAAATAAATGTAAACTTTTTTTTTAACTGCTTTCAATCCAGGGAGTTGAATTCCAGTGTTAGCGAGTCTTACTACAGAGTGATAGATGATAGACTACTATTCTGTAAGTAATTCCTAACCCTGAATTCGACTGGGATGGGGTGTTAGATGGATATTTAAATTAGAGGGAAGCAGCAGCGTAGGGTAAAGGTCAGCCTGAATCTAAGAACACTGAAGAGCAGATGGGTTGTGTAATGAAGAAATCAAGATTCACTTAAATAAAGCTAAATGAAAAAGCTGAGACCATTAGAAATCTCCAGGCCATGAAGAAGGTGATAACACTGGGAAGAATAACAAGGAAGATCAGTAGAGGGGAAATGGGTAAGAGGCTGGCACAAAGGACACAGATGCATGAACATTCCAAGGAGGAGAGTAGATTAAAGAAGGTACTTTTCTCTGGAAATTAAGTATTGCCAGTAAGACTATAAAAAATATAAGAAACCTAAAGACTGAGGTGTCCAGGAATGAAACAAACCCACTTACAAATTCCAAGTGGGGAAGGTGTGAGATGGTCTTTCAACAAAAAGTATGTAGAGGAGATAGTATGTGCAGTCACTGGCTCCAATTTTACTATCAAAATCCTGACAATACATTTATTTAACATTCACTGTATCATTCACTCTCTATACTCATTCAGAGTGATTTAGTGTTTGTAGAAAATAGTACTAACGGTCTTAGACCACCAAAATGATATCTTTTCCAATGGCAACAGAAGTGGAACTCCATGAATTTTAAAAATTGAGAGATATGTAATAAAAAGAATGATTTTGACAAACACCTTAAATATCATGTTAAAGATTTTTAATCACACTGAATTTCAGTAGAAACCCAAATACACTAGTTTTGAGTTATTTTTCAATAATTTACCCTGTCACCCTGTCCACACTCTAATCGAGGTGTTAATGAAGAGTGTAACAGCCAAAAGGCAGGCAGCAGGGGGCCATGAGTTGAAAAGAGCCCAGATAATCTCAAACCCTTGACTAATTAGCAATTATATTTATAAACACACACACACACACACACACACACACACTGAGAAAGAGCTTTGATTGGTATGTATGGAACATAATGCTAGTTGCTTGGGGGTTGGAATGCCAAAGAATTCAAGGATATAGTCCCAATTGGAGGGAGACAAATTTATAATCTGACCAGACCAAAAACCATGCATGGAACTGGCATTCCAGCACATTTTCAAAAATACAGCAACGAGCAAAAATGCATAAAAATAAATGTTCACCAATATACCAGGAATGAGAAGTAGAACATTAAAGACCAGGCATCTTTGAAAGTGGTTAATTTACTTTCAAAATGTACTTTACACACTGGGGAAAAATCATATCACTTAACACAAAAATATGGTTCTAATCTGGTCTTTAACCTAAATTAGAAAATCAAGAAAAACATAAGTAGATGATGTTAATTAATTAATTATTAACAAATCCAGGGGCCCTGTAGAACAAGGGATACACATACATATACTATGTATCTTGGCCCTTATATATATATATATAGAGAGAGAGAGAGAGTGTGTGTGTGTGTATGTGTGTGTGTGTGTGTGTGTGTGTGAACATGCACACACATTTATTTCTATGGATATCCCTTTACCTCCTCTTCTCCATCAAAATTGTAAGTTCTTTGAGGGAAAACGATTTTAACTAAATACTCCCCAGATCTTAACACTAGGGACATCTGTCAGCATATAGCAAACTATACATTGGAACTCTCAGAAATATTCAAAGATTACTATTATGTTCAACAAACACAGGCACCAAAGAGCCAAAAATATATCAACAAACTAGGGGGACTAAAAATATTGCATTTTACAAAAAATTTAAAAAATCACTGTTAGAAGAAAAATTAATGACAAATATTATTCAACATAGAGACTTCAATATTAATTATTAAAAAGATTTACCTTCCAGTCTGAGGGTCAAATCCAAAGTAATGGTCTCTACAGTGGTCACAACTCTGTCCAGCAACAGAAGCGTGCTGGCAAATGCACTGACCAGTTCGGCTACTGCAGATGTGATGAACTGCACCTGTTATATGGCAGGAACATGGCAGGCAGCCAGTGGCATTGCCTGGAGAAATATAAAAACCTGGAGATAAAGAAATGAAACATTTTTAGATATAGCTCCTACCCAGTCTTTTTCTTTAAAAGATAGTGTTTTGATTATACCAAAACCCAGAGCACTATTGTGGCACTTCCCAACTCCCAATACAAATGTGGTTATGGCTGCTCTTAATGAGTGTATCAGTTACAACCAAAGAAAGGCCGAGTAAATAATTTACATTGTACCCGGGTGTCTCCCAGGCAACAAGAATTCAGTGCATGTAAAGTCTCCTTCATGATCTTTCCACTAAAAGCTAGTTCTCCTGTAATATCTCCATTCCTACAGATAGTTCTGCCATTTATTCAGCTGCTCAGCCTACAGCCCAGACACATCTTTGGGAAGGGACCCAGATAAAAATACAAGGTGGCCAGTTTAAACTTAAGTTTTTGATCAACAATGCATCTTTTTAATAAAAGTATGTGACATGTGCTTATATTAAAAATTATGATTATCTAAAATTTAAATGTAACTGAGCATTCTGTAGTTTCCCTAAGTCCTTCACACCCCTCCATTCCTACATCTAGCTAACTACCAAGTCCTACGGATGATGTCTTCTAAGAATTTTAAACTTTCTTTTTTTTTTTTAGTTTATTTATTTTGAAAGAGAGAAAGAGAGGGAGGGAGGGAGGGAGGCAGGAAGGTAGAGAGGGAGAAAGACAGAGAGAGACAGAGAGAATATGAATGTGAATGGGAGAAGAACAGAGAGAGGGGGGAGATAGAGGATCCCAGTGCAGGGCTCAATCTCACAAACCATGAGATCATGACTTGAGTCTTTCTACCCTCCACCTTTACTGCCATCTCCCTAGTTACGGTCGCCACTAAGTTTATTGTAGTAAACACTATGGCGGACAGGTAACGGTAAGAACCTTATACTCATTATTTCACTTCCCACAGCAATGGTAATAATTCAGGGATTATTATTACATCCATTATGTATATGACAACACTAAAGATTAGAAAGGGTAACAGACTTTCCTAAAACAATGGTTAACAAATAGCAGATTCACACAAAAGCATCTCAACTACAGAGGGTGTCTGATCTAATGGTCTCCTCTTGTCCCCCTCCTATTGATTCTTTTTGTTTTTTAATGTTTATTAATTTATTTGAGAGAGACAGAGAAAGAAAAAGAGAGAGCTGGGAGGGCCAGAGAGAGAGGGTGGGAGAGAGAATCCCAGGCAGGCTCAGTGCTGTCAGCCCAGAGCCCAGTGTAGGGCTCAGTCTCACAAACCACAAGATCAAGACCAGAGCCAAAATCAAGAGTCAAATGCTCAACCGACTAAGCCACCCAGGCACCTCAATCTACTCTTCACAGAGTATCTAGAACAACATTTTCCAAAGTTTGTTTAAATACCTCATTCCTCTACTGAAATGTGTTTGATGGCTTCCTATTCACTTTAGGGGAAGAAAAATCCAAATGCCTAACCCAGCCTCCAGTCCTCCTGGCAGGTCTCACCTCTATCTACAGCTTCCTTTCACTGCTTGTTCCCCAACGTACTCTGCTCCAGTCATACTTCTTCCTGTTCTTGATACCTAAAGGCCTTCTTACTGGCATGCCTGTCTGCTGGAATGATTTTGACCCATCTTTTCTGCTTTGTTCACTCTGACACACATCAGGTCTTGTGACTTTCTTGAGTAACCTACCCTAGAAAGTTTAAACATGCCTGTGACAGATTCATAGCATCTTGTTCATTTAATTTAGATTGCTCATGAAAATTATAATTAATCTCATTTCACCAGATTGTAACCTCCATGAAGGCAGGAACCTTATTTAATTCACCACTGCTCCCCCAACATCCAGTACAGCACTTGTCACAAAGTAGGCATTCCCTAAACATTTGATGAAGCCACACAAATGCCCAATTATAAACAGGCATTGATTTCCACAAGTACTATATTTAAAAATCCACAAAACGCAGGTTAATTGCAAAACCCATATTTGTTTCTTATAGCAGAAGGAAAGAAAGAAAAATATGATTCAAAAACATTTTCAAGTTACTTAAAATTTCTTGGACCCAAAAGGTGGAAGTCAACAGACACAAATGTTGGAAGGCATTAGACAGTAGAATGATAAAGCAGGTGTATAAGGGGGGCGGTTCTTGGTTTTGTGTGGCATGTGTGTTTGTGCAAACATACACATACATCTAGACACACCCATGTACATGCGTAATGTTACAAGGAATTTTATTGTAACAAGGGAGAGAGGGATTACAGAAATACTCTAATGAATAAAGTTCTGACAAATGGAGATGATTTCTACAATTGTCATGATCATTAATTTGGGTATATATCACTGACACTCAAAGAGAGAAAGAACATGAACAAAAGGTGAATCCATTTTGTATTACTATGCTATAGGGAGAAACAGAAAGTAACTGGAATATGTTATAAACCTCATTTGAGGCTTTGGTTGAAAACAAGCCATTCTTTCATGGCCATCAACAATTTGTTTTTCTTCTCCTAGGCCCAGAATATTCTCCCTTAGAAAGTTTCAGATAGTCAAATAGAAAAGATTGTGCTCAAAGAAATGGAGGAAACTCAAAATTGGTGCCATTCCAACCAGACGGAAAGAACTGATGGATACTGTCATTTTTATAGCAATTGACAACTACATTATGTCATTTGCTTCTCTGTATCCACTGACAGCAATTTGCCATCCATGTGTTTCCAGAAGTATAGTTATGTAAATTAATATATTTTCATACCTGATTCATCATATAATCAAAGTCACATACTTCAAAGGTTTTTATTTTGAATTCAAGACTACTGTGGCTGTGATTCTATGTATTTTTCTTCCTGTGAAGCTACCTAGGTCCTTAAATTCATGATGATGGCATCATGAATGTACTAACCGCTCTCCAATTTGGATAAATTACCCATTAACACAGATACTTAGAAGTAGAATTAATTTGGACTTATTGCAATAGCTTCAAGCCACAGAGAATTCTAGAACAATTAGGGATAGTTTTTACAAGAAATGATTTATTAGATAAATCTGTAAAGACAAGGAGGGTTTATTTTGGTGTGGAAAATTGGGTTGCTCAAGTTTTAGAAAGAAAAAAGTGCCATAGAAAAATCAGAGATATAAGCAGAGAACAAACATGGGGGGAAAAAAACACAAACCAGGGAGGCTGCAACCTGGAGGTAGTTCTTCACGGAAATGCCTGCACCGGAACTTGTCTTGGGGTTAATTCCCGTCCTCCTCTCTGGAGCACGATTATAAAGGTTAATCCCACCAGTATTTTACTTGTCCTATTTTTAAGCAGTTCTAATTAGGATGACTCAGGTACCTTCCTGCTCAATGATTACTTCTTGCCTTACCTGAATGTGCCTAATTCTAGACCATTACCTCTCCTTTTATGACTTCCAACTATAGAAAACAACATTTTCCCTTCCCTCCTACTTCAACTTCAACTTCTGAGTGCAGCTTAAAGATAACTGACCTTAATTTTTTTTGGCTCAATACATTTCTGATTTCCTTCCACTAATTCCACTTCATGTTCCACATCTTCATGTCCATAACCTTTTAACCGATCTTTTTGAGATTTCTGGCCATGGATGATTTTGTACCACATTCTAAAGTGAAGTCATTAAGACAACACTATTACCTCACATTAGGTAGTGCCAAGAGTTTGCACGTATAGAGCACAAGTCAGTCCCACTATGTTTGTGACCCCCCCCCCCAGCTTTATTTCAGCTAACCCTGGCCCAAAACAGGACAAGTCTGATGGGGAAAACAATGTGTTATGCAGTTAAAGCAAAAAGTCACCCGCATCATAAAATACTGTTGCTTTATCCTGGAGAAGACTTGCAGAATCCTCAGAGTTCAAAGTTATTAGCAAGGCAGCTGGTATTATCTCCTGTAGTGGCCATTTGCACAGCACAGCACTGTCCTGGGCATTAAAGAAGAGGCCATTTCCCAGCAATGTCCCTCCTGAGGACCATGAACAACCAGGCTTTGCCAAGGTCTTGAAATAGGAGAAAGAAAACAAGTTTAACCCCTAGGCCTTATTCAGAAAAGGAGGGCAGAGCTAAGGGTAAGCACTAATTATAAGCCATTTAGAAGAAATGATTCTCACCTTAAGTCAGAGAATGGACATCTTTTTAAGAGAAGAGTCCAGGGAGGAATTTGAGGCTCACCTATACCAAGCAACAGGACTTTTTTAGTAAGGGTTTTAAAAATCTATATTTTCAGAACAAAGTATAGAAAGCAATGCTAATTTTCAAATTAAAACAATAATCATTGTCTTCCATTTCGGTAATATTATATAAAAATAATGCTAAAATTATTATTCAGAGTTGGCCAAATGTCAATGAATGCATCAATAAATATAAATATTATTCTTCCCAAGGTATAACTCTCTTACTTAAAATTTTTTTAATGTTTTATTTATTTTTGAGAGAGAAAGAGACAGTGTGAGCAGGGGAGGGTCAGAGAGAGAGGGAGACACAGAATCTGAAGATAGGCTCCAGGCTCCGAGCTGTCAGCACAGGGCCCAATTTGGGGCTTGAACCCACAAACCATGAGATCAGGACCTGAGGCGAAGCTGGACGCTCAACCGACTGAGCCACCCAGGTGCCCCATAACTTTCTTACTTAAAAGTTTTTAAAAACTCAAATTAGTTTAGATATGTCTTAAAGGCTCTGTTCCTATTCTTTCTTCCTAGACTGCTGTACATTCCTTGGCTACTTTACCAACTCCAGTTTACTTTTAAAACTCAGCTCAGGAATCATGTTCTCAACTAAGTCTCCCATATCCCCCATTCTTCAATAATGAATCAATTCCTTCTCTTTACTACTTCCCTATGTTGGATATGTCTAATACTATACTTAATGATTCTGTTACATTTACATACAAGTTCTTTCCTCCTAAAACACCATGATGCCTTAATACATTTATGATTGTATATCTTACACCAGCATAGCCCCTGGTACACAGTAATGCATTTAATAGATATTTACTGGAAAATGGATATGTGAATGAAAAGGATAGATGACCTGAGTAGGTGGGTGGCTGGCTGGCTAGATATCTGTTACCCCTCAAAATATGAGATGATTTCTTTAACATTTTAAAGAAACATAGTAAAAATAAGTCTGTGAATCACTGAATGATTGGTCAGAGTAGCCTCGCCTATCAGGAAGGTTAGCAGGGAATATATATGCATCATGCACAATACATCTAAAATGTCATCTTTGCCATATTGGCAGATGCAAAAAACCTTGAGAAAGAAAATGTTAGTCCAAAACTATGTCTCCTGTTCTTAGAACAAAGAATGTAATGCCATGCTCATATAAGGGAAAAGAGTTCTGCTTTAGAAAAACCTAGTTTTCCTATTTATGTGAATATCCGTGAAAGACCTCCATGTGCATATGGTTTAAAAATCGAATTCAATAACGACAATAAACAACATAAATAATGACAGCTCTGACTGTGTCTTGGAAAGTGTAACACATTGATCTGTGTGTGCACAAGCCACAGAAACACTTTTGTATCCCGCGTTCCCATTCCCCTCCGTCTCCATGGCTGAGTGTACGCTCTAAAGTTGCCCTCCCACGCCCTGCAACCATCCCAGAAATGTCTCCGACTTAGTCCACAGAGATCATCCCGTTTCTAGACTGCTCGGTTTCATTCTTCATGATCCGATCACGGTAGCCTCTCAGAACTCTGTTAATTTTCACTTTATAATGATTATTCAGATTCTACACAACAAAATAGATCTCCCAGGACCGAAAAGCAGTTAGCCAGAATCATGGAGGGGGATGAGCTCGAGAGTGAGGGAAGTTACAAACTTGTACCTGTACGTCTTTTAAAACTCACCCTCAGATATCTGTTGAGTGGTTGATTATGACAAATATGGAACTACTCAGAAAAATGTTTTACTCTTTCGGAGTGCAGACTCTAGGGTCCATTGGACCTCGATTTGTGTTTCTTCTACTTAATTAGAATCCATTTTCCCTACTATAAAGTGGGAAAATACTCGTCTTTCCAGCATACTAATACTGCACATATTAAATGGGACTTTACAGATAAAACCCTATTACAGGGCCTGGCAAACGGTAGACACTCAGTAAATATTATCTATTGTCACCATTGCCATTTTTATGAGCCAATTTTCTATGAAAGTGGGATTTTCTTAAATTGAAGTTTAAATGATGACTTGTCAATGTACATTTTTTTCTCCACAGAGGTGTCTGAGATTATGGTCCATATTGCTCACAAGATTCTTCTCTGCTGGTTTATGAAGGAAGAGGTTGTTACTCGGGGACTTGGGCCTCTTTGTGCAAAACATGTTAATCGGCAAAGTTATTTTACCAAACACGAGGACATGTTGCATATCCTGATCTCAACTTTGATATACTGATTTTTAAATGGAGTATCAGCCATCTAATTCCAATTCCATTGGCAGGGTCTTACATCCAATTCTGGTTTATGAGCTCATTACTTAACAAAGATGATACGCTTCTTAATGAAGCAAGATACTTTGTTTTACTTTCTAAAAGCCTGTATGAATTATAAAACAAAACCAAAAGTAAATATCAGAGGGAAGTATGAGGAATTGTCCTATTAGCACAAAACATGTCATATGAAGCTGTTTCCATTATAAATTAGCCTTTATTTTATTCCAGAGCTGCAGAGGCCTCAATAAACCGTCTCTGCCTCTGGTTCTCAAGGACAAGGGCGGGTCACTGGCTCAGGATGCCTTGACATCCTTCCCTGCATTTCTCGGCCTAGCCTCTGATTAAGTGCTTGCTGCTGAACGTTACGAGGTCATCTAGCACTGAAAAAACGAACCGGGAAAACATATTTAGTGCTATATTTATTAGTGTGGGTATGTGTACATTCATATATGTACACACACTCCAAATAATTTTAAATTAAAGCATTTTTAAAATACTTAATGGAGGTTAAGCAGCATTTTTAACCTCTGTTCAAGTTATTGAATGGCATATTAAAACCAATGTGGCTCTAATGTACCTTCTAATGTGCACTGCTGCTTTAACAAATTGCCTATAAATTTTAGTTGAATTAAGCCTATTCCTTGTACATTCATAGTAAGGTTGGGTTAATAATACATGAGGTTTCATTATATGCACCTTCCTTAATAATGTTTTTCAAGAAAGTGGAACAAGAATCTATGGGCAGTAATCTAGTAGGGGCTGGTAATATTTACAACCACAGATGAAAAAGGCAGGCAGAAGTCCTTATGCTCCTGAGTTCAGCCCTCCTACCCCATACCTCTCCCTCCACTCCTCGCACGCACTGGTGTGGAGCTTCTCCCCTGTGGTATATAATCTAGGTCTCTCAGATGTGTTTAAAGAAGTAGAAAGAAAGCTTCAGATTGCAGTAGTGCATTTTAATGCGTGTACTGCAGAGTTGGCCACTGAGAAGTATCTGTTTATGATAAAGATACTTCAGGATAAGCGTTCTCTTCCTCAATGTAAATTTCACAGCAAGACACAATAAAACTGGAAACAAAATTCAATGTAGTTTCTGAAGCTAGAATGTAGGACCAAAAAAAAAAAAAAGAGGTCCACAAACACATTAGGATCTTCCCATATGCTACATATGTGTGTACAGAATATCCCGCTTTGTTTAAAAAAAATCCATTCCATAATAGACCTCTGTTTTTTTTCCAGCCTTGCCTCACCCTCTCTGTATATCATCAGAGGAGCACTCATGGACTTGCATTGTGCCTGTGCTGAAAAAGAACATAATGTCACTGGGGTCATTTCTAAATGTAAGTATTTATTAACTGGGGATACAGATGGAGTGCCCACCAGGGGGATACTTCCTTATGTGCCGGGGATAGAGCACTGAACAATGTGAGGAACAGCATTAGACTTGAGGGTGGAGAGAAACAAACAGTCTAAAGACTCATGGAAACAAGGTTAGAGAAAGATCATGGACATTACAGTTCATGTGCGCCATGTTTTTTACCTACAGTGATGGGATGGCAATGGAGGATGGACTGAAACGGTCTGACTGAAGTTTGCACAGCAGCCCTTTGACTGCATATTAAGAAGTGACTGGAGAAGAGTAAAGAGGAGAAAGGAAGTTGAGGAGGCTTGTCTGCTAGTCCAGGAGAAAGATGGAAATGGATGGGGGCAATGTAAAAAGTGGTCCAGTTCTGGATCTATTCGAAGGTAACAGCAACAAGACTGATTCTGATAGAAGAAACTGATTGTGTGGAAACAGAGGAATCCGAGAGGAGCTGCAAGACATTTCAGCTGAGCAGAAGCGAACAACTTGTCCATTCCCAAATCCCCAAAAATGAGATAAAAGAGATAAAAGAAAAGACAAAAAGAGGAAGTGGAGGTCAGTGGCAGATGTCTGCAAGTAAAAGCTAAGCACCTGCAGTGGAGCGGCCAACAGTAAGCTGATTCCGGTTGTATAATTCTAGAAAGAAGGGTTCCAGAGATATCTGAAGTCAGGGGTGAGGGACAGTCCCCTCTCCAGCCAGATCTCCCCTCTTCATTTTGAGAGAAGATAATGAATTTTCTCTTTAGAAGTTAAACCAAAGAGTGTTCGGGCTCAACAGGTGCAGGGCCAAAGCACTGCAGTGAATGCAAGGATTATATATAAGGCTCCCTGTGATGGTTGATTTTATGTGTCAACTTGGGTAGGCTTGCTGTTGTTCAGCTGTTTGGTCACACACTAGTCAGGGTATTGTTATGAAGGTATTTCGTAGATTTTCTCAGGATATAAGGACACTAATCTACAGAAATAAGGGCCCACTGAGTGCTCAGAAAAATTATTTAATAAAAGTATGTCATCATGAAATTTTCAGAAATAAGAGATATAGAAAAAGTAGATGTCTCTAGAATATAAGAAAGAAAAAATAAAAGAAAATGTTTCTCTGGCATTGTAAGAATATAATGGTGAAACAATTTTTTGAATGAAAATGATTCTAGGAGCACCTGGGTGGCTCAGTCAGCTAAGCGTCCGGCTTCGGCTCAGGTCATGATCTCCCAGCTGGTGGGTTTGAGCCCCATGTTGGACTCTGTGCTGACAGCTAGCTCAGAGCCTGGAGCCTGCTTCAGATTCTATGTCTCCCTCTCTCTCTGACCCTCCTCTGCTCATGCTCAAAAATAAATAAAACACATAAAAAAATTAAAAAAGAAAATAAAATGATTCTATATAATGGTAGAATTTCAGATACTGTTAAGTGTGAAATAAAGATCATTTCAGATATTCAGAATTCTAAAAACAAAACTACTTCTTCCCGGTATCCTTCTTCACAAGCTACTGAAGTGTGTTCTCTAAAAAATACACAAGTAACATAAGAAAAAAGAACACATAGGATTCAGGAAATGGTATCCAGCAAACGAGATATGCCAAGGAAATTTTCAGTATAGCTGACATATATACACACCTCCTATCGGTTCTGTTTCTCTGGAGAACCCTAACACAAATAATCTTGTTAAAACTCCTGATTATTTCTTAGTGTCTTCAGTTAAACAAACCATTTACTGAATTCATGCAACGTACAAGGAATTACATTAGTATTATGGCTATACGAGTTGAATAAGATAATCCTTGCTCTCAAGATATTGAAACTCTAACAAGGGAAATAATCAACTACACAAATACATAAAATACAAAAATGCTTTAAATATGATAATTATTTTCACTAATGGTGATGATCTCCATTCTACATTTTCCTTAAAAGAGAGGACAATTTGCTACAAACCTTTGGAGAGGAATTTTGTGACAACCGTGCTTAGGCAAATAGCCACTAAGGTATTATTCCCCTAGAAAACCAATACTATAGAAGATAAATCCCATAAAAGAAAGGGGCCAGAGAGAGACAGAGGAGACCATCAAGGGGAAGAAAAAGATTAAGTATGACTTTCCAATATTTTCATTTTTAAATTTGATTTGTTTTTTTATCAAAATTTATATGCAGATAGTTTTAAAGTTCAAATAGAATTTAAAGGCTCACAGCTCATCAGTCCACTGCTCCGTCCTTCTCCCAGGGATCTCCCTGCCCAGCACACCCACCTCCAACACTCTTAGATGGTTCTTTTGGCTTTTATTTCTGTATTTCTCAATAATATACATATACTGTTCCATCTCAACTCTGAAAATTTAGCTTACTGTCTTTCTGCAGTAGAAGATAAGTACTCAACTTCTTATACCCCTCTTCAATAATTCCTCTATTTGGTTAAATCAATATTGAGATTGACTATATGACGACAGAAATCTATTTCACAGCTATGCTATATAATATGTGTTGCCTGTATTTCCTTTCTTGAAAAATTTGCCTTACTTTAGTTTCATAGGAATCTTTTAGGAATTTCTAGGAATCAAAACCCTCCAATAGAAACATACTCAAGAAATCTGGTTTTATTTTTTTCTACTGAATATATCAACTTGCAAGAGCATCTGAACCCCTGATCCTCCATTCTGATTTGAGCCAGTCAATCTCCAGTTCTGCTGCATCGCTACGTCCTAGGTCAGAGCAAAACACTCAGTAAGCTTTACAATAGCTGATCGCTCCACAGGATATAACATTTGATCTATTAGTTTTGGCTGTTCTTTCTTTTTAATAAATTATGGTTATTTCTACAGGAGACTGAGCATATTTCCAAAATTAGAGATCTAAATAAATAGTAAAATAAAAAGTATCATCTTG
The DNA here is from genome assembly GCF_006229205.1 of Suricata suricatta. Lineage (NCBI taxonomy): Eukaryota > Metazoa > Chordata > Mammalia > Carnivora > Herpestidae > Suricata > Suricata suricatta. The sequence continues at coordinate 160,586,728 of NC_043702.1, forward strand.
GGATTAAAAAAAAGTGATTACAAACTTGGAAAGATGATTCAGAAGCCAAGAGAGTGCAAGGTACTATAGGCCGTCCGCACAGCTCCCAGCAATCTTCCTGTTTTCTGGGATACTTTTCACCTTTCTCCTACCTTAAGTAGTGCTCCCTAGAAGCCATGCTTCTTTCTTGTGATCCCGACACTCCTGGCCTTCGTGAGTTGGCTTGGGCATAGCCGCCCTAACAACACTGAGTCAATGAGAATATCCTTGAAATGATAACCACAAAGTAGCTAATAAGTCTCTCTTTTTAAAAAATTTTTTTTACATTTTATTTTTGAGAGACAGAGAGAGATAGCGTGAGCAGGGGAGGGTCAGAGAGAGAGGGAGACACAGAACCAGAAGCAGGCTCCAGGCTCTGAGCTAGCTGTCAGCACAGAGCCTGACACGGGGCTCGAACTCACCAGCTGGGGAGATCATGACCTGAGCCGAAGCCAGACGCTCAACCGACTGAGCCATCCAAGCACCCCTAATAAGTCTCTCTTATTAGAGAGACTAGAATGTATTGCTAGAACGGTAATGAGGTAGATACTTAACCATGAAGTGAGGGAGAGACCAGCAGAGTGTGTCCTTCTACAGGGAGAGGGAGAGGGAGAGGGAGCGGGAGAGATGAGAGGAGATAGACGAGACGAGAGAGAATGAGAATGAATGAGAATATGGGAATGAATGATTGAATTAATAGATATATATCAATGGGAGATTTCTAGTTCCTGGTCCTGACTGAATTGTTCCATATAAGCTTTTGGGGGGACAGCCAGGGATAATACAGCTCCCCAATTATGTCAAAGCTAGTTCAATTATATTCTTACATCTCACAAAGAATTAACTATTCAACAATTCCATCCTCTCCCTTTGGACTTACTTTTCCCATTGGCCAATGTGGAAGGATAGGTATGGTTCAATTCCCCTAATCTGGATCCCTTGTCCTGTAAAATAGGATTTTTGTCCTACCTATTCCTCGCAGGCAAATCTCCCTTTTGCTTGACACCATGCTCCTTCTCACAGGCTCAGAAAACTCAGAGCTGTTTGGGCAGAACAATCTTAAAACAGATGTTCAATACTAAAACATATGTATATTTATCATGATATAATGATCACTTTATTATAAATAAAGTATATTGTTTTGGTTAGATCATGTAGAGGCAAGGAGAAAGCCATGGATAGGGTCTTTTATCCAGTTGGCAAACACACAAAAATAAAGGTACAGTGGGACTAAACAGTAGCCTATTTTATTAAGTCGATGTCACTTAAAAATAATTCTAGATGCTCCTAGGTGATATAGGAGCCCACTGAGTAGAAACAGTTGGCCAGCTTTATTCCGAAAATCAGTTCATTGTTTGAATATCTGGCATGGTATAGATAATCAATTCAAGTTTTCCTTTCTCTGGGAAGCAAAATTTATTCTTGCTTTTATTTGTTTAGATTTATTCAATTATTAGAAGGGGATTTGCTTCTAGTTGAGAAATTAAATATAAGTAAGTCTCAATTATAAAATGCCTGATTGGCTGGGATTCCTCTAAAGGGTCATCCCAAATACAGATAGCAACACAGATATACCAAATAATCTTGAACACAGTAAACAGTTACATCTGTGTTTGATGATAATATAAACACACCAGTGTTGTTGGCAGTAAATTTTCAGAAGTTCCAACCCTAAAACAAAGAAGAATCATCCAATATGGGATAATGAAAGGAAAGTCATTGTGCACTGAAAACGTAACACATTTCTCTCTTACCTGGTTGACACTGATTACACCTTCTTCCTTGACGATTAGGCAAACACAGGCACTGGCCACTGATTGGGTCACAAATGGTCCCAGGCAATGTCCCCAAGGAGTCACACTCACACATCCGGCAGCCTTGAAAATTGCCACTGGTCAAATTGTACCTGTGAGGCTCACACTGATTACAGTGAAGACCTGTTACTCCTAATTTGCAAGGACATTGTCCTGTTGATTTGTCACACAGCAGAGAGCCATTTACTGTCCCCGTCTTATCACAGTTACAAGGCAGACAGAGGAAAGAATTATTTTGCTGGAGGTGGAAGTATCCCTCCAAACATTCATTGCACTGCCTCCCTCCAACCCTGGGCTTACAGAGGCACTGGCCTGTCTTGGCATCACACACAGTCCCAGGGAGGGATCCGGCCACGTCACAGTCACAGGCCTTACAACTGGTGATGTCCAGCCCATAGAAGTGTTCTCTGCAGGTGTCACACTGAAGTCCTGTGGCTTCTTTCTTGCACTCACACTGCCCAGAAAGAGGATCGCAGACCTTGTGCACTGAGCCGTGCAGGTTACACCGGCAGGGTTCACATCCATCATCGTTCACATTACGGAGAAACTTAAATCCAAAATTGCAATGATCGCATCTAAGCCCTGAGGAGAGAATTTGTTTAAAAAAGTGAAAATGATGCTATTTGAGCTTTCAAGGCAAACAGTGCTGATGCCAACATTTAATGCAGACACAAAATGTTGAGTGTAGCCTCACTAGCAATGCCATAGAGGCCTGGTCGTATATCCGAAATATAATAACAATATTTACTTCAGCAGTAATACACAACTTTATTTCTGTAACACGATTTATGAAATTTTATGACTTACAAAGAGAAAGGCTTAGTGCAGACGTGGCTTCCGTTACATATACTGGTGCTCCTTTTTTCTTTAATGAATATTAAAACTTTTATTTTTAATAATTTTAACAAAATGCTCATGTAAAAGTATGGTAGACAGTGAAATCAAATGTCAAAGCTACACAGAATAATTACCTATTACATTAGTTACTTCCTAAAAATCAGATGCCCCTATAATATTTAATAAAATGTTAAGCTGATAGCTATTTTGTGTGATAGTATATATACTTCTGGACATCACACCTTTAAATAATTAATATAAATAAAACTTATCCAGAGCAATTTTTATTTCAATGCTTTTATATGCCCCTATATTTTATTATTTTCAATTAATATAAATTATGCTCTCCTTGGCTCATAAAGCAATCATATCGCTTGTCATATTGTGTGATTCAGAACATTCCTCTTTGAACACTAAGTAAATTTTGCTGTGATATTACTTCTACTTAAAGGAGTATTACATAGATACATCTCACAAACAGAGAACAATGTTTCATCATCTAAACCTAAAACTCTGACAACTTGGGTTAGTTTCAGGAAGAGCATTTGAAGGAAAAAGAATAAAACAAAAATTTTTGCATAGCAAAGGTTGAGATGCAAAATACTTCTGTTAGATAGTTTTCACATCCTCGTGAGTCTAAGTAACTGCCTACATGGGGCTGAATCAATTGAAACATTTATTTCAAGCTACATCGCAATAAAAAAAATTAGTCCTAAAACAGCAGTCAAAAACACACTCAGGAACTCATATTTAGAAAAGCATTTCTTAAACTGGAAAGAAATGCATAATAGATATGTATATATATATGGATAAAAATTCAAGAACTCCAATGGAAGGCAAGTTCTCTAACAGTGATGAATGACTCACCTAAGGCATATCATTTAATTTCAATAAGGAAAATAAAAAAGGACCACTATTGCTGCAAATTTTAAAAATAACTGTATTGTTAACAAGAATTATGACTCATTTTGAACTATTAAAATTGGTCTACATGGATTCATATCATATCAGTTTTAAAAATATGCGCAGTGCTTATTTGAATATGCCATACATATTCCTGACAGGCAATCTATTCCTAACGATACTTGGGAAGGCCTACAGGGCATCACATTCGGTGTTAACAAGTACAGGCAAGTTAGCCCACTTGGCATTTAATTCACATTCTTCTCCCTTTTTATTCTAGATGAATGACCTACTTTAATAAAATTATTGGTGCTAATGTATTTTACTGGTGATAGAATCATTAGTGAGATTTAACAGTTTTGTTAACTCTAACAGTTTGCTTTCCAAAGCATATACAACAGACACTGGTATTTTTTGCTTTATTTCATATCAACAAGGTAAAATTGAATAAGGGCATTTGCTAATCCCATTAGGAAAGGAAACATATGTATATGTACACATACATATGTACACATACACATCTCGAGTTTTGTTTTTATCAAAAAATCTGCATGTGTAGAAATAACTCTGGAAATAATAATATCAAAAATCATGATTTAATCTTCAAAAATATATACACGTTCCTCCAGAAAACTATCTGGATCAATAAAATAAAGAAATGGCAGGGAGGTCATAACACATTCTTACTAAATAGTAAATTTTGATTTACTTCCTTCCTTGAGCTCTGGACTCTAATATCACAGGAAAGATTCCATTGTTATAGAAAAATAAACAGTTCATAGTCTTTAAAGGTCTTTTTTTAAATTTGTTTTCAGATCATGAATTTAAAATATATACCATATTAAGAACAAAGCAGGACACACAGATTGAACTCAAAGGTCCTGGAATTCATTTAGCATCAATGATAGCATTTACAAAAAGATATGCTTCTCGTTACAAGTTACCTATTCTTTTTTCCCGACAAGTTAGTTTTTGTATGCCTGAATTGCATAAGGGTAAGTTATGTTAAAGATTTTGATGTAAACTTCCTTTAAGACAGAGAAACTTCGTGTCATATCATTACCCAGGTCTATATTTTTAAATTAAATTAAAATCAAATGCTTGTCTGGCTGAATTATTTAAAATGTGATATGTATCACTATCTGTCTAAAAGATAAAAAGAACTAGCTTTCAAGTTATAGCACAGAAATGAAAATGTTATCCAGACTATGTTTATCTATAGGTATATATGTATGTATGCGTGTGTGTGTGTGCGTGCATGTGTGTGACTGCCAGGCATGTTTTTATTATTATAAGGCTCAGGTTAGTGTTGGGAAAACCACGGAAGACTTGGTGTCTTGAATGACAATAGAAAGGTAAAGGTCTTTTTTAAACTTCCCATATGAACCAAGACATGTTCAGTTAAAATACAAGACTCATTTCATCAGGAAACTTTCCTCTCATAATATTCTCATATATCAACATTTCAAAGTGCATTATGTACATAGTGCATTTTGGGCACTTGATAAATTTTGTCCTTCTGTGGCTGTGGTTCCCCTCAAAAATGCTGGATGTAATAAATTGCTATAATCAAATCTAATTTCTGAAAAATACCTGTGGGAGTAACAAACAAAAAAGCACGTCTTGTATCAAAAAATGATAAATAACACCGAAGGTAGCTGTTTATTATAATCAGCTTGGCACTGAATTACAAAATTAAAATTATGTGGCCCTTTATAACTAACCCTACCAATATACATGATCTGTGGAATTATGTTGACTTATTTTGCATTTCATAGGAACAGTTCAAAGAAATATAATAGAAAAAAATGGAAAGATTTATCACAAAGGACCCTGTAGCACAGAATATTTTGAAAAAATCCATTTATTTGGGTCTATTAAGAAAACTAGCATGGAAATGATTTGCTTAGAACTCATTAAGTGTAAAACATTTTGAAAAAGTGCTAATTTTCTAAAAGAAACATCTATGCAGTAAGCAAATTATATTTTTCTATGACTTATTAGTATGGGACCATGTGAACTAATATATCTACAGAATAAAGAAACTTCTAAAAGGTTGATTAAACTAAGCTTCAAGCTGTAGTTTGATAGAATTATTAATTTAATCATTTTTAGACAGTTAATTTCATCCAAATTTTTCCCCCAGCCTGCCTTGAGGAAGGAAACTTGCTTTACTCTTCAGTTAAGAAATCAAATAGAGAATTTTATTCCAGATGGTAATAGAGACGTGACTGTAAACTTCTGCATTACACATACCAATAACATTGGCTTTGCACTTGCACTGGCCTGAAGTTTGGTGACAGGTAATATCTCCATCCACTGTCCCAGAGGAATTACAGTCACAGGGACTGCAGCCATCAGGGTCCAACTCTTGCAGATTGTAGAATCCATTCTGGCACTGACTGCACTGTCGGCCAGATACATGTCTCTTACAATTACACTGGCCTCCAATCTAGGAAGATACAACATTTTGTAGAATGATGAACGTATCTATTTTTAGATAATTTGCTCATTAGGTACAAGACAGGGAGGGAGGGAGAGAGGGGGGTAAAAAAGACTTTAAACAGACAAGAAGGTAATAAGGTACTTTTCCTCCTGACACAAAACATGGGACGCTTCAGCAGGGTGAATATATAGAACTGAATGAAAATAAACCCCAAAGAAGTAGGCAGTATGTGACTAAAAGGGAAATGTGGAATTAAGCAGTAAGTACCACGTATAAAGAAATCAAAATATAGTCATGTGGAGATTGAAAATAGAAAAGATCCAGTAGGTAATTTAGTCTCACAATTTTACCTCTCATCCATTATTTTCCCCTCATCTACTGTCTCATTGACCCAAACTTACTTGATACATGCCAGGTGCTTAAATTAAGGACAGATCTTTCTATAATATCATTCCATCGGAGTTTCAACAGTGTTTTAAAATAAAGTTCTTTGTGAATAGAACCATTTGTGCCTACTGATATTGACCCTGATCACTTCTTTTTAAAATACAATTCTATTTTTAGTAATATTTCAGCATATTTATAATTCATCTGTAACATGACTTAGTCATGTTAAGTATACTTAGGTGATTTACATTGTGGTAAAAATGCAAAAACAGTTATTTGTTTCAGAGTAATGTCAAGTAAAATAGCAGCCGAAAAAATATTTTTCTTCTTCAAGCTGCTGTTTCAAAATGAAATGCACAAAATGTATAATGCTTATCTCCTACATACATAAGTAAGACTATGTTGGTTTAAAAAAGATAAATAAGAGCCTAAACTTTCCCTGAGGACAATTAATATGAAAAATTTTTAAATAACTTAAGGACTTGAAAAAGATATGCCATTGTAGACCTCAAATCAAATCTCTTAAAAAGTCAGTGGCATTTCTCCCTGATTTTCTTTCACATTTGGAGACTGGGTTATCACGCAGGGACATAACCTCCAGGTAGACAGGCATGATTTGATTTACCTTGAATTTCAGGTACATTAAAAAAGATCAGGTTGGGGGGCATTTGGATGGCTCAGTGGGCTAAGCATCTGAGGTCATGATCTCAGCATTCATGGGATCGAGTCTCACATCTGGCTCTGCACTGACAGTGGGGAAGTCCCTCTCTCCCTCTCTCTGCCCCTCCCCTGCATGTGCATGCATGCCCTCTCTTTCTGTTTCTCAAAATAAATAAATAAATAAACATGAAAAGAGCGAGCGAGAGAGAGAGAGAGAGAGAGAGAGAGAGAGAGAGATCATGTTGGGATTCAGTTGCAAAAATGCAGAGAAATATTTTTAATTAAAGAATTTAAAGAAATCCATCCCTGTTTCATGCTCTCTCATCTGAAAAATACTCACTGGTCTCATTCTGTAAGGATAAAATAATTGATATAAAAATGCTTAAAACTGTGAAAAACAGTGGCTGATACATGCACCAGGTGTAGTTGTAGAAAATAATGAATCTCAATATCAAAGATGCATATAGGTCCTGGAAGATGTGCAAAACCACAAATTATTCTTTTGTAAGCATGTTCCCCATCCCCACTCTCACCCAGCCCCATAGAATCCAGATAATTACCCACAACAGAGATTTGGTGTGGCCTGCAGAAGTAAGTGGCATTTATTGGTGAGTATGTGTTATAGATAGCCATGAAAATGTAATAGTCCCCTGATTACAACACACTTTGCTGCAAATAAGATAATGCAATTATACTACCATTTCCTTAACTTAAAAGTTTGCATAAGACATATAAATTATATCTTCTTTAAGTGAGCTATGTGGTTAAAATGTGGTTTCAAAGTAAATGATTAAAGCTTTATGAAAGGTTTTCATTTTTATCAGTTTCACAAAATTCATCTGAAAATACAAATACTTCTGTACAACCCAGTTTCATTTATACGTTGGCATATAAATCTACTCATTGTTCAAGACCAATTCCTGTCCACCAAGAAGTAGAAGGACAGAGCGTGTGCTTCTCTCTTTAAAAATACACTTTCCTTATGACCCAGCAATAGCCCTGCTAGGGATTTACCCAAGGGATACAGAAGTGCTAATGCATAGGGGCACATGTACCCCAATGTTCATAGAGGCACTGTCAACAATAGCCAAAACATGGAAAGAGCCTAAATGCCCATGACCTGATGAGTGGATCAAGAAGATGTGGTATATATATACAATGGAGTACTACCATGGCAATGAGAAAGAATGAAATATGGCCATTTGTAGCAAAGTGGATGGACCTCGAGGGTGTCATGCTAAGTGAAGTAAGTCAGGCAGAGAAGGACAGATACCATATGTTTGCACTCATAGGTCTAACAGGAGAACAGGAGAAACCTAATGGAGGACCAGGGGGAGGGGAAGAGGGAAAGAGAACTGGGGAGAGAGAGGGACACAAAACTTGAGAGACTATTGAATACCAAACATGAACTGAGGGTTGAAGGGGGAGGAGGGAAAAGAGGTGGTGGTGATGGAGGAGGGCACTTGTGGGGAAGAGCACTGGGTGTTGTATGGAAATTAATTTGACAATAAACTACTTAAAAAAATACACTTTCCAAAAGTCAGATACAACACTTTTCTGTTTCCGTTCTCTTTGGTAGAATGCTTCTACCAATTACATAATACAACCCTATAAAGTCACAGGAATGAAAGGTACAATATAGGGAATAGAGGCCATGGTATTAAAATAGTGTTGTACGGTGACAAATGGTAACTACACTTGTGGGGAGCACAGTGTGACATATAGAGTTGTCACATCACTATGCTGTATACCATAAACTGATTTAACATTGTATGTCAACTCTACTTTAGTAAAAATAAACAAGAAAGTAAGCAAAATGCTCTCCTGTAATTGGTATCCCCAGAAAGATAAGGTTAAATTTATATTCACTTAAAAATATAGAAAACAAAAAGTCCTAATAAAGCAGCAATCTGCTAAGGAAAGAAATTTTGAATATTAAAAAAATACAATAGGCAAAATAAAAATCTCAAACAGAAGACTGGAAGAGAAAGTGAAGAAAATTCTTCAGAAAGAATAATTACAATAGAGATGAAAAACAAAATAAATATAGAACATTTCCAGAAGGACAAAAAAAAATAGAAAAAAAAGGGGGGTAGAAAATTACCAAAGAATACAAAGTAAACATTTTTCCAGACATGAAATGATAGTTTTATAAGGACTCAGCCAGGGGCGGGGGGCAGGCACCTTGGTGGCTTGGTCGGTGAAGCATCCAACTCTTTTTTCTTCCTTTTCTTTTATTTATTATGAGAGAGTGTGCAAGAAGGGGGGGTGGTGCAGAGAGAGAATCCAAAGCAGGCTTCACATTGTCAGCACAGAGCCCAACTCACAGGGCTTGATCTCAGAACTCTCAATCACACGAACCATGAAATCATGACCTGAACTGAAATTAAGAATCTGGCGCTCAACCAACTAAACCTGGATGCAGGTATACCCCCCTTGGACTCTCGATTTCAGCTCAATTCATGGTCTCACTGTCCGAGAGTTCAAGCCCCTCATTGGGCTTCACACTAACAGGATGGAGCCTGCTTGGAATTCTCTTTCATTCTCCCTCTCATTGTCTTTCCCCTACTGTCTCAAAATAAAGAAATTTTATTTAAAAAAGGGGGCACTCACCATGTGCTAGCAAAATTAATGGTGGGGGAGGGGAGAACAACATCTGGTAGAAAGTGATACAAAGTATCACTGAAGTGTTCTACAACGTTATAGTAATCCAGAACACTACATCATAATTTCCAAAGTAGTAAAATTATTTGCCAATCTACAATTCAATACCAGGTCAAACTATCAGTTGCCAGTGACGAAAGAATCAAGATATTTTTCAGATATGGAAGGATTTAAAAATATAACTTCCTCTCTCAGGAAGCTCATGGAGATATGGCAACAGCAGATAAAAAAATGTGAACAAACAGGGGCACCTGGACGGCTCTGTTGGTTAAGCATCTGGCTTCAGTGCAGGTCACGATCTCATGATTCATGAGTTCAAGCCCCATGTAGGACTCTGGGCTGACAGCTCAGAGCCTGGAACCTGCTTCAGATTCTGTGTCCCCCTTTCTCTCTACCCCTCTCCCACACACACATGCTCTGTCTCTCTCTGTCTCTCAAAACTAAACACTAAAAGAAACTTTTTAAGTAAACAAACAATAACAACAACAATTCAAGCACGGGCTAAAGGGGATGAAGATTCAGAATTATGTGGAAAGTGTCAGTCTAATGGCTAAGCAGGAGACACAGAGGGTCATTGGTCCAGACTAGATCCAAAGGGTGGAAACCTCTGAGGCAAAGGTGGAGCCATACAGATGTACTCATTATACTTGGACATATTATAAAATAAATTGAAAGATAAACAAAATAAAAAATAAATTGAAAACTTATAGATATGCATGTTGCAAAGACATCAGCATTTGGGAGAGAAATTAAGGACAGACCATATAGAAAGCTAAACATATATAAGCAAAGGAGTTATTCAATCTTTAAATTATTAAATCTTTATTAAATTACTAACTATAGGCAGGATAAAAGATTATGAACATTTTTGAAGATAGAGTCAACATGATTTGCTGACGAATTATCCATAGCTGCGAGGAGAAAGAGAATTCAAAAATGATAATCATGGGTCTTGCCATGAACAATTTGAAGGACAAAGTTGCCAGTAGCTAAGATGGGAAAGACTATGGATGAAGCAGATCTGGGGGGCAATCAGGAGTTATATCCAATAGATAATGAGTATTTAATTGAAAATATGAATGTGGAATTCACTTGAGCATTGTCTGCCTCTCTACAATATTTGAAGTTAAGTATCAGCAAGGGAACAGAGGTAGAGAGAGGAAAGATCCACAAAGAGGATTATGGAGAGGAGTGAAAGAATGTGAATGGAAGAACTATTTAATAGCATGTTTATTGGCTTAAAGGGAAAACAAAACACAGGTGTACACACTGATAATGCAAGGAAGGAAAAAGTCAAATGCAGTCCTCGACTCACCCAGAATCATGGCCTCTCTACTGGGAAGGTGATGTCTACACATTTCTATCCTTTTTCAATACGGAGTCCCTCCCAAGTTAAAGCATTTTCCCTCTTCTGTTATCCTACAGCATTTTATTGCTATATTACACCACCCTGCAATTCCCCAGTGTCTAACTTAAAATTATTATATGCCTATCTGAAAATACCTCTCCCCAGTGTCCTGTAAGCAACCCGAGGGCCCTAACCTTGTGAACCTTTCCACCTCCCCTGGATCCAGCAGGGTTCCTGACACAGTAGATGTCCAAGTTCATTCTGAGTAAATGAGCCTTGGATTTTCTTAAGAACTCCTTTGCTTACAACGTCAATCTTTTTGTTTCTTTGAATGCTTAATATATTGCAGGCAGAGTGCTGCAGTGGTTTATGTATTTTTTCTATTTAGGAACAAATAATCCTGCGAGGCATTATAATTTCAAAGGAAAAGTAAGTGACTTTTCCAAGACCTACCTGAAACGGAAACTGAGGGCTATATATATATATATACATATATATATGTATATATATATAGTTGTGACCCTCCATGCTTATGCACTGTGCTATTGTGCCTTAGAATTTAACACTCACTTGTATAGTGTTTCCTCAACTAAATGGTGTAAGTTCCTTAATGATTTAGATATGACACAATTACTAGTCACAGTGTAAATCTACCCGAATCTTAGTTATCTATAAAATGAGCATAAATATACCTGATTAACTGAGATTATTAATTTAAAAGTATTTAGTATCATCTCTGGCACAGAGTAAGTGCTTGTAAAGATAGCTGTGGTGATTACTATGTAGATTTCACACTGATATTGAACAAATAGTAATTGAACAAATTCATCAAATGACTGAGAGTCAAACTTTTTCATCCTTCTAGAATACTTGATGAATGTGTGGCAGACACTTGTGAAGTAAAAATGCCTATGCCTTTGCATCCTGTGGAAGGGCACAGAAAGCTTCGGATGCTCTTTCTCTTCTCTCTTTTGCTCATTCCACTCCAGGTATGTTGCTCCTTTTCTGCTCCTTGAACACATGAGGGATGTTCTCACTTTAGGATGCTTGCATAGGCTATGCCCTCTGCCTATGATTCTTTGCTTGTATTTCCACACAACTAATTCCCTCACCTCCTTTAGTTTGTAAATCAAATGTCACCTTCTCAATGGGACGTGTCTTGACTGCATATCTAAAATCACAAGTCCCTTCCTTAAAATGGCACTCTATACCAGGCTATGTAGCAATGATGGATACATGCACTCCAATGTGTGACCACTGAACCTGGCACAGATATCAGTGACTGCAGAAAAGAGTAAGATTTTGCAATAATTATCTTAGCTTTCTCAGCTCTCCTCTACAGTAAGAGATGAAATTCTGTCAGGCTGATTTCAAGGCATTGGATAATTCTTACATGATTTCCTTTCTGTTTAAAGAAAACGTGAAGTATGATTTCAAAATTAATAAATTAGGTGAGCATAGTCAATATTTATCAGAGGTTCTGTATGTAATAGACACTATGTTTTAAGTAAGTGAAAGCAACACTTCTAAAAGAGCAGAAATATATGTCTTTCTATGTACTCATTTAGTTGCTGTTAGAGAAAATCTAAAAGCCAATGAGATAATGTTGATGTTGCCATGCAAAGTAAGAATTTGAAAAGCAAACTCAAAAGTTTAAGAACAGGAAGTATGCCCTGCAAATTAAATTAGATTTGAACGGTATTGTTTGAACAGAAAAGAAATTCAAATGAGGGCAAAAAAATACATCTTTTTCTTAAAACTCACTTCTTAGTGAGTACATTCTTTAAATAGGCTTTCTTTTATGGAGTCTATAGACTTTTATAGAAATTCTTTAATTCATATCTTCCCTGTTGAGTAACTCATTTATTCACATAGTTTCTCAACAAATGTTTATTCACATATCACCACATATTTTGCATCTTGTGAGTTTTATAGAAGGTCACAATACAAGAGAAACATCTCTCAGTTTCTACCACTTTTTCCCTCAGAATGGTGATCATTATCCAGCACAGGCATCCAGGATGATTTCTATGAGTCTATTCCTCTCCCCTAATCTATTTTAAAAAGTATCAGATTAATTTTCCTCCACTTCAATTTTGATGATACTCTTGTAGCATTTTGTAGATAAAATGGATTCAGAAAGTAAGAGGACATAATTTCTGTATATATAAAAAAAATTAAAACCAAGTAAAAGTTGTTTTGTTTCTTATTATCAGCAAGTACTAGAAATTTCAAACAATGCTTGTAATACATTACTCTTCTCCATTGGGATGGACAGCATCTACTGCCCCCTCCACACTAGGAACACCACTATGTCACTTCTGTGCTCAAAGACATTTGATAGCTCCCTGCTGCCTACTTAACAAAGTCCAAATTCCACAATGAGTCCTCATCATGCCTCTCTGATCTCTCATAACATTACTACCATACCTCAGTAATGGCCCTAGAGTTTCTATAGGACGGGCTGGATGGCAGCAATCTGGCTGAAAATGTTGTGCAGGGATTTGTTTTGTAGCTACATTTGCCTTTTCTTTCATCATTTTGCACTACATCTGGCCTCTGATACAATTTAGAATAGAAGCTGTAAGAGAAAACATCCTTGCTTTGCCCCTGATCTTACGGGGAAGGAAGGGGGGATGTTTAATGTTTATTGTTAAGTATGACATTAGCTGAAAGGGTTTTGCAGATGCTCTTTGCAGATTGAGGACTTTCTCTTCTATTTCTAGTGTATAGAGTATATACTTATCATGAAAGTGTTTAGATATTTTCAAAAGTTTTTCACCAACTGTTGAAATTATTATATGGGATTTATGTGGCTTATTGCATTTATTGATTTACTTTTTAAAAATGTTTATTCTGAGAGAGTACCTACTAGTGTGCATAAGTGGGGGAAGGGTAGAAAGAGGGAGGGAGGATGAGAATCCCAAGCAAGCTCTGTGCTGTCAGCACAAAGTCTGATATGGGGATCAGTCATACTAATGATAAGATCATGATCTGAGCCAAAATCAAGAGTCCAATGCTTAACTGACTAAGCCATCCAGGCACCCCACATTAACTGATTTTCAAACATTAAACCGACCTTGCATTCTTGGAATAAATGCCCATCAGTCATGATGCATTACCTGTATTAAATAGCAGGACTCAATTTGCCAATATATTATTATTTTACATCTATGTTTACATGGGATACTCAAGTAGACTTGTTTTTAAATGTTTTATCAGGTTATAGAAGTGGGTTTAGGTAGCCCTCATAAAATGACTTGGGATGTATATACTCTTACTTAGTATTCTAAATGTCTACGTATGGCTGATTTGACTTGTTCCTTTATGTTACTGATGAATTCACCAGTGAAGTCACGTGAAGTTTTCCTTCTTACAAGGATGTTTTGAAATTTGAATTTGGATTGCAAATTCAATCTTTTTAACTTGTATGAAGAACTCAGATTTATTTTCTATTGGGTTTGTATTAATGTTTTATTTCTTTCTGTATTAGTTTCATGTTTACTTGTCCATTTCATTTAAGATGTCAAATTTATTAGGAGAGAGTTATTCATAATATTGAAGTGTTTGTATAATATGCTGTGATGTCCCCCTTTTCTTTTTTTTACATTTTCTGGTGTTGGCAATTTGTACTTTTTTCTTACTGATCAGTTCATCAATTTTATTAATCATTTCAGGAAACTAAGAGTTTGTTCATTTTCACTACTGTTGGCCCAATTTCTATCTGGCTGATTTTCAGGCTTCTTTTTCCACTTTCTTTTACTTCCTTTGTGTTTAGTTTGCTTATTTTTCCTTTCCTAGCATCAGTCTCTGGCTCAGAAAATAGCTTCACATTGATACCTTGCTGCTTACCTGACACAGTCATTTTATTGTTCATTTCTTATCATTAAGGGCCTCTTTTCCCAGTTTTAAGAGACTAAAATGACTCCCAAAGAACAGAGTTTGGGTGAGTATAGGACAAGCTGAGGCAGTTCAGTTAAGCATTGTGTTAAGTAGGTGAAAAGTGAAAGGAAAGATAAGCTTTGATGGATAAAGGAGGTGGAAAAAGTAGAAAATAGGGGACATCACATAATAAGGCAAATAATAAGAACTTGGGTTTGCATTTTCCCCATGTATTCTAGATATTTACTTTCAGTTAGGCAGTAAAGATTGGAAGGGATTTCAGAGGAAATAGGGATAATGATTATATGGCCACAGAGCCTTTAAGTCCTTCCAAATTTTAACACATTAACAGAACTGAATAGCAAAAACAAACAAACAAACAAAAAGCCCCGCCATGAATAATATTTATAACAAAACGAGGTGACCAGAAATCTCCAGAAGCCCCCAAAGAATAGAAAATGGGAACAAACCACCAGTAGTCCCAAGATCTGTTTGGTTTCTCTAACTGTAGGGGAGAAAGCAGACAGAAGTCACAGGCATCCGACTTCTGAAGGACCTGAAAACTAGACAGCCCAAGGTGCAATGTCCCATTTGAGAATGGGCAACTGCATCTGAAATCTGAATCTGAATCTGTGGTTTCACTGATCCAGCAGCGTTTGCAAGAGATCTGCAGTGGGAATTAAAGACCGGAGCAATCTAGTTTCCATGAATTCTCAAAACAGACTGGCCAGGGCATACTTTCAAGGCTCCACACTTAGGAGACACTATTGAAAGTGGATGGGTACAGTTGAGGATTAAGACAATACAAACCTAAAGACAGAAATTCTGAAGTCAACCTGGGTTTGCCACTGACAATGAAAAAACATCCTTACAAAGTTTTTAAAAAAGTAATAATAATAAGCATTTCAGAAAGGATAAATTTAACTCACTGGATTCTGTTTTTTTTATTCACTATAATGTAACTCTGGACAAGCACAGTGCATGGATGCCTAAGATAGATGTTTGCTCATTAGGTAAATTATTTAAAGCTTGTTATGTCACAGACATGTATTCGGGAAATATTATCAAATATAATAGGAGTTCTAAAAATCAAAATTTCTATTCAATTCTAGTGAATTAGTTAGGACTATAATGGGTTCTTATTGAATACCTACTCCAAATTCTTCTCTAGTCAAGTAAAAAACCTATATATTCATAGATTTCAAAATATTTATTTCAATCAAGCACACAGACCATTTTTAAACACTGAAAAATTTGGAATACACGTATCTACAACATAATGTTTAATGTATTCCAAAGTTGAGTCCTTTGATTATCCACAACCAAACTCAGAGCTATAGAAGTAAAGTCCCTGAAGGTTAAGGCCAGGAATATTTATTTTTTAAAAAGTTGCATCGGTGGGGTACTTGGGTGGATGAGTTTGTTGAGCATTTGACTTTGGATGGGGTCATGATCTCATAACTTCAGCTCGGGTCAAGAACTCACAGTTACATGAGTTCAAGCCCTGCATTGCACTCTCTACTGTCAGCACAGAACCTGCTTTGGATCCTGTTTCCCTCCATCTCTCTGCCCTTCCCCCACTCGCATGTGAGCTCGCTTGCTCGCGCTCGCTCTCTCTCTCTCTCTCTCTCAGAAATAAAAATGAAACATTAAAAAAAGCTTCACTGGTGATTCTTATGAACATTATGATTTAAGAACTAGTGCTTTGAGCACTTGCTATCTACGCTGTCACTGTACTAAGTCAATTGTTCCTAGGGACTCAGTCTTACCCTTTTTCCTTCTAAGTTAGTCATACAGCTCATTAAATTATTGATAGGCCCATCATGGAGCATCAAAGAAACATCGTCTCTCTGAACTGAGTCAATACTGAAGTGTTCACACTACTAATCATCTGAGTGTAAATTCTGACAATAAACTCATTTTAGCAATTTTTTTTAAAAAGCATTTATGAAACATCTAATCATTTGCAGCACTATGGGTGCTTCTAAGAAAAAAAATCTATTTACCCATCTCTCCATCCATCCTTCTTTTACACAGTATATTCTTCCTGTTAAGAGCTGGCTTAGGTGTAAAATTTGGACCCTGATTTCCATTACATACTTCTAGTATAGACACTTCTTTCCTTAAGCTTCTGACTCTTTAGAGAAGAAATATTCATATGAATATGACAGGCTACCTTTGTAAGATACTCATTCTACTTGGAAAATAAATAAATGAATCTGCAGTGGTTTCTGCCACATATAAATATCATGAATTAGAGAATGCCAGGTGAATAATGCACATAATACTTGTTTCCCTTTAAGTATTTTGTGATACTGCTGTTTATCATCTTGCTCAGCTGTCGAAAATACTCATTTGAGAAGAAAGGGTTCTACATGGGTGTAAAACTAAGATGTGTTTTCTTTTCCATTCTACAAGGTCTGTCATTTGTCAGGATGGTATATTTTTATAGCTTCCCTTCTCCTCCAAAAAGCATTTCCAAGAAACTGCTTTCCAAACTTCCCCACCGTAATCTCTAAGGAGTTGTGCAAAAAGGTAAAATACTGAAACATGCTCAAGCAAAAGGATAGGAGGAACAAAATATTGTTTTTTCCTCAGTACTTTGAGTGTTCAAGATGGAAAGAGTATAAAGAGGTTCCCCACGCACTGTTGATCCCAGCAATGTTACATACTTGAATGGTTTTAAGAGGAAATACTATAATTATAGTCTTTCTAGTTCTCGAAGGGGTATAATTTCATATTGCATCATCCTTTTTTGGGAGGGGCTCTCTTTTGCTCAGAGATTAGAAGCCATAGCTTGTGAAAGATTCATGCAGTATATGTCACTGTGTTAAATTAGAACATTTCATAAATGTCATCTGAATGGCACAACTGTACATATAGTCTTATTGTAATCTGCTGAAAAATTAATATAGTAGTTATTAACAAGATGGTGTTTTGAATTTATCAATATGAAATATCTCACAGTAATATTTAAAAATATTTCTACCATGAATAAATACATTCTCCGTGTCTATAGTTAATGTTGCATAGAGATATGCTTTTATGAAAGTTAACTTATTTGGTTTATTGATCATTTGTGTTTTACTTTGGTAAAAGTAATCAGAGTTACTGTGAATTTTTCTTACTCTTGTAATAGAATAGAATGTTTTCTTACTATTGTGTTAGTTTGTTGAACCAGTGAAAATGTAAATCTCAAATTTATTGAGAGGAAGATGTCCATTAAGATGATAAACTATATAAATCATGCTTAAAAGATAACACCTTTCCAAAACAGTCAAATTAGTGCATGTGTAAGATAATAAGTTGAATCTTTGGTACAAATTAAGCACTAAGGGAGCTATATTATCTTTTTAATATCACCCAAATCTCCATTTGAGAATTATATTGGTTCCAAGAAATTAAGATGTCAATTGTGTACACATTTTTCTCTCTTAAATATTTAGAAATTTGTTAATGGTTAGGATTAAATTAATAGGATTTGGAATGATGTTCCTGAAAATAATGGATATGTTTCCTTTCTACTTTTATTTAGATAATGTATGTAAATACCCAGATGAGCAATGGGCTATGGGTTCCTCTTCTGTGCCAGGGCTAGGAACAGCTGTTTAAGACCTAGCATCTCTAAACTCAAGCTGGGCTTTGGAGAGAAACAATAAAAGTTGTGAATTTCTGCTCTACACAGTTATTTCTTGTGTGATCTTGGAGGAGTTCCCTCATTCCTCTGAGGTCCATGTACTGAACTACCAGTGGATAAATTAGTAAATCACCAACTTGATAAGCACTAAATTGACTTAAAGTGCCTGGTTTAATCCTTCATACATGCCAAATGCATAACAAATGGAACCTCTGACACTTTACAGACTAGTTTTTGTCCTCATGCATTCTAAGCACTATTTCAACTGCCTGCCAATGTTTTATATATTTCACAATGTAGCAACCCAATATACAACACCAAAACCACCAACAGGTGGATCCAGGTGGAGACCAGTCCTTTTCCCCACCAGAAGCTTAAATGGTCCCTAGTCCTGCATAACACTAGGGAACCCAGTGTCCTTGCCACTAGTTCATTCTTGACACTGGGAGTGCATCTCCCTCTGGAAATGCCCAGCATATGAGTCTGAAGGAGAAAGGAGGCTGGCTATATTCTGTTCTGAATGAATCAGTATCCTCAAAAACTAAAAACCCACATATAAAGGGTCTGTGATGTATTGACTACTTTTTAAAACAAACATCATACCTCTAACTATATTCATATCTAAAGAAATAATTTTTCATCCTTTAATCATAACCCCAAGAAAGACAGGCAAGCAGACACACACACACACACACACACACACACACACACACACACACAAACACATCCATCCATCTATCCATCGGTGGTTGCCCGGGCTAAAAGATTTAAAATACTCATATTTTGAAATAGCCTTTAAATCTATGGTTCCTAAGCATCCTTGATGCACTATTGCTCTTAATGCTTACCCCCTCATCTGGAAGCATCTAGAGAGGCCATGATTACCTTTTCCTTCTTCACTTGTCCCTAGGGCTTCTCTCTCACATGTGTTCAGGAATCAGCAGGCTGGTTCTCCACGTACCCACATGCAGCACCCCTTTGCTGACATGTGCTGAAAAAGTTTTGTCAGACCAGACGACCTTCCATTGTTGCCTCTGTCATTACATGGGATCCACGCCCAAGCAGGCACTGTCTCAAATATTAACGGTGTGGTAACTCCAATGTGCTGATAAAATACTATATTCTCAGGGTTTTCATTAAACAGGAGCCACTGTGTTACATATGTGGAGAAGAACACCTTCTCATTTTGGGGCTGCCTTCTGTCATGTGGGCAATGAACAGAGATGGCTGGCTCCTCATCTCCATCCATCCTCCTCTTCCTTAGTACAAAGTTGTACTTAGGAAGAAGCTCCCCAGCCAGGGACAGTAGTTTTCCAGCCTTCCGCATAACTAGTGTGACTAGCTCTCACCAACAGTATGATAGCAGAAGAGATGTATGTATGCCTCTTTTGGACCAAGACCTTCAGAAGATGAAAGTTCTTTCTCAATGTTTTTGTTTGGTTTGTTTTATTTTTTTCCTTTTCTAGAGGAAGACAGAGCCAGGCAGTGGAAGGTGGCTATATTTCTAAACTATCCTCTGGAGGAGAGCCACCAATCAACCTGGAACTGCTACCTTGGAGGGTTATATGAATGAAAAATAAACCCCCGTCTTGTTTGGGTCACTAGTCACTTGAGGATCTATTTGCTACATCTGTTTAGCTTATCCTAATTGCTATTGAGTAGTAATGCAATGGGCCTTATGTCATATTATCCTACGCATGTTAGTTAAATCAACATCGTGTTACTACCTAATATCCCTCCCAATTCTATTTTCTATTTGAATCTAGTTTTAAATGCCTGAGGAATTATTATTTGGTCAAGTTTTTATAACATAGCCCTTGGGATAAGCTCATTCCCAAGGAGATGCCAAGTGTGTTCAAACACGTGGAACTCAATTTAGGCTGAGGGAAGGGATTTCACCTCAGTTAAAGCTGCATCCATTTTACCTCCAGGTAATTTTGCCATAACCTTGGTTCTTACATTACTCCATCAGTCAGAGCCTTTATTGATAGGTCAGACCCACCTTCCCCTCCCTTACCCACTTAATACCCTAGCACCTCTGTTCCTATCCTTTGCATCTGGCTCTCTGCATTCCCGGGTTAATCAATGGATACTCAGCTTACCAGCTGCAAGAGAAATAATACTGCTCATCTCTCCTTAAGTCTCTGAATGATGGACTACAGCTTAAGCCCAGCTTTTCATGTCTTTATTTAAGCTCTAGATAAACTTCCTACCTTTCATTTCCTTCACATCCTAATGTTTATAGCCAATATCCATATATCATACTATTCAGTCAAGCTTTTCATAGGCTGAAGAAATGTGTGCATTATTTCTATGTGTACACCTTAATATGTGGAAAACACAAAATACAAGGTAATATATTTCCAGAAAATTCACACAATGACTTTTGGACATGTTGTGGTAATTGATGACAAATACCTAGTCCTGAGCAGATGAGAAAGCATTGATGAACTGCAGAAAATGGTACATTATGTAGAGAAAGTATTTTCTGTTCCATTTTTTAATGTATTTCCTTAAAAATTATCACTCTGGCAGAACAATCAATTTTTGTGAGTACGGTCCTTATTCCTCATGATTCCATCTTCTTTGGGTCAAACCTGGAAATACTTCCTTCAATGAAGCCTTTCCATTTCATCTAATTCATTCCAAATCCTTGTCTCTTTTCTTATTAATCTATTTTTTGATGTCTCTTAATCATCTCTCTCTGTTCTGGCTCTACTGCAGCTGTACTGATGTCTTACTGAGCATTACAATCAACCATTCTTCTTTCTTTTTATATAATTACAACTATATTTTCAGTTTTCAGCCAATGTTCAGACTCCCTTATTGTTTATTTTTTGTCCATTTTTTTTAAATTACTTAGTTTAGATCTTCTCATTCTGAGGACACAGCTTAGGGTACAATTCGACTATAATTTAACAGAGGCTCAGTCATATGGAAAACTTAGAAAACCATTTGATTTTAAGATGGGATTGAGAAGACAGAACAGAGTAAACCCATTCCTACCAACTGCCTATACTTATACATAGAACACAAGGGGGGATGTTTATCCCCCTTTCTCACCTACCTCTACGTCCAGTTTTTTGGTTTTGGTTTTTGTCTTTGTGTGTGTGTGTGTGTGTGTGTGTGTGTGTGTGTGTGTGTGTTTGCATATGCATCTTTGACAGTGTTTTAGCAATTTGGTTATGAAAGAGTAGTCCAGAGGCCAGCAGCAATGCAGCCCCTGGCAACATTTACAAACTCAGACTCACAGTTTTCACTCCAGATTTCCTTAGTCAGAATCTGCCTTTTCCAAAGACATCTGAGAGGGGTGCATGGGTGGATCAGTCAGTTGAGCGTTCGATTCAATTTCAGCTCAGGTCATGATCCCAGGGTCGGGGTCATGGGATCGAGCCCCACATTCTGTTCTACGCTAGGCATGGAGTCTGATTAAGATTCTCTCGCTCTCTCTCCCTCTGCCCCTTTCCCCTGCTGATGCTCTCTCTCTCAAAATAAAAAATAAAATAAATTAAATAAAAATTAAAAGACATGTGAGATATCCATAAGTACACAAAAAGTTGGAGAATCACTGCTCTGGCTGACCTTCCACCCCTGATTGTTGCAGTTTAACTCATGGTTTCTCAGTCAGATTCAAGAACACAGCAAAGTAAGGAAGAAAGAAGGTAAGAGGAATGGAGAAAATCCCAAGCAGGAAAGCACTCAGACAACATTTCTTGAATGCCGTCTACATTACTCGGGCCATGAGTTATCCTAGGGACTTTCTCTTACATGTTTTCACCTCATTGGCATTACCCATGGAGATGGCTGTGGCAGGTACTCCAAGGACACCAACAAACAGAGGAGGAGTGAGGGGAGTGGAGGAACACAGTGGAGCCAATTTGCTCCCACTTTAGATAAGGAGCAGACTGGGAACTCTGTATTTATCTACTGTAAGTATGAATTCATAGACCTCCAATGCCTCAGAATCCTTGTTATTTTTGGTGTTTTTATTTTGTTTTTAAAGCATCATCCTCGCATGGGACTTTAGTTTATCTGAACTTAAGTCATAGTAGATAAGGGTAAAAGAAAATAAGAAAGAAAGAAGAAAGAAAGAAAGAAAGAAAGAAAGAAAGAAAGAAAGAAAGAAAGAAAGAAAGAAAGAAAGAAAGAAAGAAAGAAAGAGAAAGAAAGGAAGGTCAACCTCTGACTCAGAAAAGATGTCAAATAATTTATGCACTGACTTCAAAGGGAACAAGAAGGAAGGGCAGTGACATCCAGGGAAACTGGCATTATATTTATCTACGCTAATAGCCAAGGCTGGTTTTAAGACAAATGGACTTATTTTTCCCCAGCACAGTGAATTTTTATCTTTTTGGAGGGGCTCATGTACACCTTTTGAGTCTGATGAAAGTACTGAAAACTCTTCCCTCAAAGATAGATAAACAGGGGCGCCTGGCTGGCTCAGTCGGTTGAAGGTCTGGCTTCTGCTCACGTCATGATCTCGCCATTGTGGGTTCAAGCCCCATGTCGGGCTCTGTGCTGATAGCTAGCTCAGAGCCAAGAGCCTGCTTTGGATTCTCTCTCTCTCTCTCTCTGATCCTCCCCTGCTCTTGCTGTCTCTCTTTCTCTCTCTCTCTCTCTCAAAAAATAAATAAAACATTAGAAAGAAAATTTAAAAAGATACATAAATAAAAACCACATAGACACACAACTACATACAATTTAAAGATATATATATGTGAATGTCCTAAAACTCATTCATGGTCCTCTAGAAATCCAAGGACTCTATATTAAGTATTCCACAATAATAGTAATGATTCTTTTCCATTTTACACTCTCCTATTAATTTTAATATTACACTTTAAATGTTCTATGTATCTTGACTTTGGCATCAGTAGTTTTTTTTTGTTGTTGTTTTTTTTTTAAAGATTTGGTGACTCAGAGCATTATTTCATGCCATTCTCAAGATTTTGGCACTCACATGAGGAAGAATTATAACATTTCTTATGGAAGAATAAGGCAAACATGCCATATCTTATGAGATTGGATTGAGTTTCAAATGACAACTGCCAAAGGGAAAGTTCCTTTCCAGAACACAGAGCGCATGACATAGTCACTCAGGCCATTTGGGGCTGGCTTGATTCCTAAGTTATTATAACAAAATGAAACTTGAACTACTGCCTAATTTCCTTGTATGCTCCCTAATATTATTAAGGATTGCGATTGCATGAATTTCTAAAATGTCCTTGAATTCAATTTTACAGTTTATAATTCTGATAGTGTTGACAACTTTTTTAGTGTGTGTTGTTATCCCATTGAAAATGACATTATTTTAGAAATCTTTTATAACATTATTTAGCCAAGGTGTATTTGACACTGTATATTCACACCTAATAATAATCTATATGCTTTATGTCTGTACTAGAAACATGAGAAAATAATAAAAATTAAAGCAAATATGAGGGAGGCCTGGGTGAGTGAGTCGGCTGAGCCTCCAACTTCAGCTCAGGTCATGATCTCATGGTCTGTAAGTTGGAGCCCCATGTCAGGCTCTCTGCTGACAGCTCAGAACC
The DNA here is from genome assembly GCF_006229205.1 of Suricata suricatta. NCBI lineage: Eukaryota > Metazoa > Chordata > Mammalia > Carnivora > Herpestidae > Suricata > Suricata suricatta. The sequence goes on from NC_043702.1 coordinate 160,610,876, forward strand.
TGGAGCCTGCTTCAGCTTCTGTGTCTCCCTCTCTCACTGCCCCACTCCCACTCACACTCTGGCTCTCTCTCTCCCTCTCTCTCAAAAATAAATAAACATTTTTTAAGAAGTAAATATGAATGTAATTTATAGATAAATAATGTGGACGTTTTAAATTCACAAAACAATTTTATCAGCGCACCTACATTCAGATTGCTATATATAACTCTCTAGTTACGTATCAGATTTCATAAATATTTTCTTTATTTCTATCTGACTATAAAAAATACCAACAAAGCAAATTAGGGAGAAAACAATGGAAAAGGAAAATCTTTTCAAAACAAAAATATTAAAATGTTTTACCTTTTATGCATTTTAAACTAGATTTTTGTACATGGAAAATATTACATGGAAGTACCTCTTTAAAACTTTTTTTTCCTGTTTTTTATTTATTTTTGAGAGACTGAGAGAGACAGCATGAACAGGGGAGGGTCAGAGAGAGAGGGAGACACAGCATCTGAAACAGGCTCCAGGCTCTGAGCTAGCTGTCAGCACAGAGCCCGATGCAGGGCTCCAACCCACGAACCATGAGATCGTGACCTGAGCCGAAGTCAGATGCTTAACCAACTGAGCCACCCAGGCGCCCCTGGAAGTATCTCTTTAAAAACTTGTTCTCTTCCTGTCTCCTTCTTCCCATCATCCTACTCCTGAGATCAAAGTACATGCAATACATGTAATTCTTTTCTTCTTACCATTGAAGTATAGTTCACTGAGTAGATATACTACATTTTATTTTTCTATTTATCAGCAAATGGGCATTTGCAGTATTTCTACATTTGACTATTATGAATAACGCAGCAATGAGTGTTATGAGTAAAATTATGTGAGGACATATATTTTAATATTGCTTGGGTATATACCTAAAGGTTAAAGTGCTGAGGCATACAGTAACTTTACATTTAACATTTTGAAAAACAGGAGACAATGTTGTACTGGTGTGAAGTAGTGATCTAACTTCATTCTTTGCATATGGACATGCAGTTGTCCCAAAGCAATTTATTAAAAAGACTATTCTTTCTTCACTGACACCCTTGTCAAAAAACTATCCATAGAACTCCCTTATGACCCAGCAATAGCCCTGCTAGGGATTTACCCAAGGGATACAGAAGTGCTGATGCAGAGGGGCACATGTACCCCAATGTTCATAGCGGCACTGTCAACAATAGCCAAAACATGGAAAGAGCCTAAATGTCCATCACCTGATGAATGGATCAAGAAGATGTGGTATATATATACAATGGAGTACTACATGGCAATGAGACAGAATGAAATCTGGCCATTTGTAGCAAAGTGGATGGATCTTGAGGGTGTCATGCTAAGC
>NC_043702.1:160612335-160759943 GCF_006229205.1 Suricata suricatta
GAGGAAGGCACTTGTGGGGAAGAGCACTGGGTGTTGTATGGAAACCAATTTGACAATAAACTATTTTTAAAAAATACTTAAACATAAAAATAAATAAATAAAGGCCTTGCCTGAACTTCTAAAAAAAAAAAAAGCCTTGCTTTAGCTACAAAAAAAAAAATCAGCTGAACGTAAAAGTGAGGGTTTGTTTCTAGACTCTTTTTTTTAATACTTTATTGTCAAATTGGTTTCCATCTAGACTCTTAATTGTATTGCAGTGACCAATTAATCAATCAATCTATGTACCACCTCCATGAACCACATCATACTGTCTTACTACAACATTATAGTAAATTTTGCACCTGGAAAGTGTGAGTCTTCCAACTTTATTCTTGTTCAAGATTATTTTGTCCATTTTTAGGTGCCTTGAATTTCTATATGAATTTTAAAATGATTTTATAAATGTCTAAAAAAAAAGCCAGTTGGGCTTTAAGAGGGTTATGTTGAATCTGTCGATCATTAGCAATATTAAATTTCTAATATATGAACATGGGATGTCTTTCCATTTATTTGGATCTTTAACTTCTTTCAATGATATTTTGTAGCTTTCAGAATTTAAGCTTTGGACTTGTTTTATTAAATATATTTCTGAGTATACTATTCTTTTGGTGCTGTTTAAATGCAGTTGTGTTCTTAATTTCAAAACTGTTCATTGCAAGTGCATATACATAGCACTGTTGTTTGTATATTCATCCCGTATCCTGCAATACTGCTAAGCTTTGATGTTTATTAGTTCTGATAGCTTTTGAATAGATTCTTTGGATTACTTTCCCTAGAAAATCATGTCATATACCAATAGAAGTAGTTTTAATTCTTCCTTTTGGATCTGGGTGATTTTTATTTTATTATCTTGCCTTATTTTCCTGGTTACACCTCGCAGTACAAGGCTGAAGAGAAGTGATAACTAACAGTGGGGGTGCCTGCGTGGCTCAGTCGGTTAAGTGTCCAACTTCTGCTCAGGTCATGATCTCACGGCTCATGGGTTTGAGCTCCACACATTGCAGCTCAGAGCCTGGAGCCTGCTTCAGATTCTGTGTCTCTTTCTCTCTCTGCCCCTCCCCTGTTCACGCTCTCTCTCTCTGTTTCTCAAAAATTAATAAATGTAAAAAAAATTTTTTTAAGTGTTAACAAGGGATTTTCTTGTCTTGTTTCTGATCTTAGGAGAATAGCATCCAGGTTTTAACTGAAGTTTGGGTTATATTATTATTTTTTTGCTATCTACCAGTTATTTTTTGGAACTCTAAATAATATATCTAATAATATCTATTAACTTTTTACTTGAAAGATAAAGACAATAATGTACATTAACGTTTTTCTTACTTTTTATTTCTTACTTCTCCATTTTAATTCATCACCTTCAAATTTATATGTATCATTCATCCTGAGAAATTCAATTTTATAGTATTAATCTTTTTAAAAATTTTTAAAAATGTAAATCCAAGTTAGTGAACATATAGTGTAAAAATGATTTCAGGAATAGAATTTAATGATTCATCACTTCCATATAACACCCAGGGCTCATCCCAACAAGTGTCCTCCTTAATGCCCATCACCCATTTAGCCCACCCCCCACCCAACACCCTGCCAACAAACCTCCGTTTGTTCTCTGTATTTAAGAGTCTTATGGATTGTCTCCCTCTTTGTTTTTATATTATTTTTGCTTCCCATCCCTTAAGTTCATCTGTTTTGTTTCTTAAATTCCACATATAAATGAAATCATATCATATTTGTCTTTCTCTGACTTATTTCATTTAGCATAGTACACTTTAATTCGATCCATGTCATTGTAAAAGGCAGGATTTCATTCTTTATTATCGCTTAGTAAGATTCCATTGTATATATATACCACATCTTCTTTATCCATTTATCAATCGATTGACATTTTGGCTATTGTTGATAGTGCTGCTATAAACATTGGGGTGCATGTGCCCCTTTGAAATAGCACTCCTGTATCATTTGGATAAACATCTAGTAGTGCAATTACTTGGTCATATGATAGTTCCATTTTTAATTTTTGGAGGAACCACTATACTGTTTTCCAGACTGGCTGTACCGGTTTGCATTTCCAAAAGCAGTGCAAAAGGGTTTGTCTTCCTCTGCATCCTTGCCAACATCTGTTGTTGCCTGCATTACTAATTTTAGCCGTTCTGACTGGTGTGAGGTGGTATCTTATTGTGGTTTTAATTTGTATTTTTCTCATGATACTGATGTTATGGATTCTTTCATGTGTCTGTTGGCCATTTAGATGTCTTCTTTGGAAAAGTGTTTATTCATGTCTTTTTCCCATTTCATCACTGGATTATGTGTTTTTTGGGTGTTCAGTTTGATAAGTTCTCTATAGAATTTACATATCAATCCTTTATCAGATATGTCATTTTCAAATATATTTTTCCAGTCTATCAGTTGCCTCTTAGTTTTTCTGATTGGTTCCTTCTCTGTGCAGAAGATTTTTATCTTGATGAGGTCACAATAGTTCATTTTTGCTTCTGTTTCACTGCCTTCAGAGACATGACAAGTAGAAGTTGCTGCAGTCAATGTCGAAGAAGTTGTTGCCTGTTTTCTCCTCTAGGATTTTGATGGCTTCCTGGCTTATACTTAGGTCTTTCACCCATTTTGAGTTTATTTTTTGTATATGGTATAAGAAGATGATCCAGGTTCATTCTTCTGCATGTCGCTGTTCAGTTTTCCCAATACCATTTGATGAGGAGACATTTTTCTGTTGGATATTCATTCCTACTTTGTCAAAGATTAGTTGATCATACATTTGTGGGTCCATTTCTGGGTTCTGTATTCTGTTGCATTGATTTATGTGGCTGTTTTTGTGCCAGTACCATACTGTCTTAATGATTCAGCTTTGTAATACAGCTTGAGGTCCAGAATTGTGATGCCTTCAGCTTTTGTTTTCATTATTAGGATCCCTTTGACTATATGGGGTTTTTTTCTGATTCCATACAAATTTTAGGATTGTTCCAGCTCTGTGAAAAATGCTGGTGTTATTTTGATAGCAATTGCATTGAATATGTAGATTGCTTTGGGTAATATCAATATTTTAGCAATATTTGTTCTTCTGATCCATAAGCATGGAATGTTTTTCCATTTTTTTGTGTCCCTGTCAATTTCTTTCATCAGCTTTCTATAGTTTTCATTGTATAGTTTTCTTACCTCTTTGGTTAGGTTTATTCCTAGGTATTTTATGGATTTTGGTGTATGTTGTAACTATAAATGAGATCAATTCCTTGATTTCTCTTTCTGCTGCTTCATTATTGGTGTATAGAAATGCAACCAATTTTTATACATTGATTTTTATATCCTGCAACTTTGCTGAATTCATGGATCAGTTCAAGGAGTTTTTTGGTGGACTCTTACGGGTTTTCCACATAGAGTAGTATGTATTCTGTGAAGAGTCTAAGTTTGACTTCCTTCTGCCTTTTATTTCCTTGTGTTGTCTGACTGCTGTGGCTAGGACTTTCAAAACTATGTTGAATAGCAGTGGTGAAGCTGGACATCCTCATCATATTCCTGACCTTTGGGGAAAGCTCTTTGTTTTTCTCCATTGAGGATGGTATAAGCGGTGGGTCTTTCATATATAGCCCTTCTGATCCCAATGTATGATCCTTCTACCCCTACTTTCTTGAGGGATTTTATCAACAGAGGATGCTGTATTTTGTCAAATGCTTTTTCTGCATCTACTGAGAGGATCATGTGGTTCTTATCCTTTCTTTTATGAATATGACGTATCACACTGATTGATTTGCAGATAGTGAAACCAGCCCTACAATCCCAGGAATAAATCCGAGTTGATCATGGTGAATAATTCTTTTAATGTATTGTTGGATACAGTTTTACAATTGTTAGAACTTCTTGATGAATAGATCCCTTAATTATGATACCATGCCCTTCTTCATCTCTTGTTATAGTCTTTATTTTAAAATCTAGTGTGTCTGACATAAGTGTGGCTACTCTGGCTTTCTTCTGACAACCATTAGCATGATGGATGGTTCTCTATCCCCTTAGCTTTAATCCGCAGGTGTATTTAGGTCTAAAATGAATTTCTTGTAAGCAACATATAGATGGGTATTGTTTTCTTATCCATTCTAATATTCTTTGTCTTTTCATTGGAGCATTTAGTCCATTGACATTCAGAGTGAGTACTGAAAAATATGGATTTAGTGCCATCGTGTTACCTGTAGAGCTGGTGTTTCTGGTGATGTGCTCTGATCCATTCTAGTCTTTGTTTTTTTGGGTTTTTGTTTTTTTTTTGTTTTGTTTTGTTTCATCTTATCTCCAAAGAGTCCTCCTTAAAATTTCTTGCATGGCTGGTTTAGTGGTCATAAACTCCTTTAGGTTTTGTCTGAAAAATTATCTTTCCTTCTATTTTGAATGACAGCCTTGCTGGATAAAGAATTCTTGGCTGCATTTTTTTTTCCAATTCAGCACATTGAATATATCCTGCCATTCCTTTCTGGCCTGCCAACTTTCTGTGGATAGGTCACTGCAAACCTGCTTAGTCTCTCCTGATAGGATAAGGACTTTTTCCCATGCTGCTTTCATGATTATTTCTTTGTCTGTGTATTTTGTGAATTTGACTATGATACACCGTGATGATGGTTGTTTTTTGTTCAATTTAACTCGGAGTCTGTCCTTCTTGGATTTTGATGTCTGTAACTTTCCCCAGATTAGAAATGCTTTCTGCTATAATTTGCTCACATAAACATTCTGTGGCTTTTCCTCCACCTTCTGAGACTCATATGATTCAAATATTAGTCCTTTTAAATAAGTCACTGAGTTCTCTAAGTCTTATCTTGTGATCTTTTGTCTTTGTTTCCCTCTATTTTTCTGCTTCATTATTCTTTATAATTTTATCTTCTATATCACTGATTTGCTGCTCTGATTTGTCCATCCTTACCATTCTGGAATCCATTTGAGATTGCATCTCAGTTATACCATTGGTAATTTTGGCCTGACTAGGTATTCTTTTATCTCCATAGAAAGAGAGTCTATGCTTTTTTCAACCCCAGCTAGTAATCTTATTACCGCGGTTCTAAAATCTAGTTCAGACATCTTGCTTATATCTGTGTTGATTTAGCCCCTTGCTATCATTTCTTCCTATCTTTCTTTTGAGGTTAATTTCATTTTGTCAATTTGGAGAAAGAAAAAAAGTAATAAAATTAAAATTAAATCATTAAAAATGGAACAAAAAATCATGTAAAGGAAGCTAGGTCCTACGTGTGCTTTGGTCTGCTTGTTGAAAGAAGCATGATAAAATAGAGGGGGGAAAAGGGAAAAAAAACCAAAAATAATGATAAAAATTTTTTAAAGTTAAAAATATATATAATAAAATAGAATAAAATGAAATGAAAATGAAATAGAATAAAAGTTTTTAAATAACAAATGAAAAGAAGGAAAAATAAATTTTTCTCAGTAATCAAGAGGAAGAAAAGAAAGAAAAATGAAAACAAACAATTTAAGCAAAAACAGAAGCAAAGAAAATGGACAAATAAATGAACCAGCAAACAGAATGAAGCCTGAATGAACTACATCCAGTTTCCGCTAGAACTGAAACTGTTAAGCACTCTATAGTCCATACACTAAGCAGGTGGAGTGGCTTGTGCTGGTCTTCTAGGGTATGTGCTTGGAGGGCACAGTTGCATGGGGTTTGGTATAACAGCTTGTTCTCCACTAGATGGCACTGCTCATCTTACTGGAGTGAATCAGTGTGGCGTGCGTGCGTGTCAGGGAGGTGGAAATTGCTTCACCCAGCTCTCTAGTCTCTGGCACAGACTTCACACTCTCACCTACCCATGATTAAACACCCCTCCTTTGTCTCAGGCTTCTGTCCATTCCCCACGCCTACCCTGTCTGTGTCCAAATCATCCACTGGCTAGGTGGCACCTCCCTCTGGTGTTTTTTTCTCAGGTCAGATTGTGTTTTAAAATCTCATGGTTCAGAGAACCCTTGTGGCTTAAACCCATGCCAGCTCTCTGGGGGAGGGTCTCACTGAGCAATGGCCAGTACGAGCCTGACCTAGAAAATGTTCATGTAAGCGCACAGTGGCAGTTTCAGAGATAATGGCAAATCACAACACACAGCCAGTTCTAGTACCTTTGTCCCAATACCAGCAAATGTGACTGCTCTTCAGGGTCTGGTGGGACCTCTGCCTGTAGGGAAGCCATATGGCCTTTAACAAAAGCACTCAAAGTAAAGTAACTGCTTCTTCCTGTGTGCCACGTGGACCCCTCAGACTCCACAACCTGCCCCCAGGGATTTGCCCGGCTTCCTCACCAGAGCACCATCAGGCACTGAGCTCTGAACCTTCAGACCCTGCACTCTATTGTGTATAGAATCCTGGTGGTATTAAAATCTCTCCTTTCTTCCTGTCAACGGTTTTAGGAAACAGATTTCGTGTTCATTCCCCTGTGAGTGTTTTCACACTCTCTCTTTCTCTCCAGGTACATTCAGGAGAGGGCTTTTTTTTTTTTTTTTTGGCATGATCCCAATGTGCCTTTCTCTTTCTCTGTCTCTGTCCTCTCTCTACAAAAAGAGCTCCCCCCCCCCACAGCTTTTCTCTCCCCTAATTCACCTCTCTGCACCATGTACTGCTGAGTGTGGCTCAATTTATGAGGATTTTTGTGTTAATCCCCATAATCAATTTCTTAGGTGTTCAAAATGGTTTGGTGCTGAGCGAGCTGCATTTTCAGGACAAGACAAGCTCAGGGTCTCCATGCTGCTCCAACATCTTAACTCCTCCCCTCATCGTCCATTTTATAGCTATTTTCTCTTCTACTCTTTGTCTATGGATTGAGCTTTATACCCGGTATAAATCAAAGTGATTGTCATTTTGGCATATATATATTATCACAAACCAAAGGATGTTGAATAAAATGCAATCATCAAACATCTTTTAAGGAAAGCATGCTTTAAGACCATAAGGAGCACTGGCTTCTTTGAAAATCTGTTTTGACTTATATTTATTTCTTTGGGTCATAGTTCTTTTCCATTCTTTGTTTTAATATTTCTCTCTTCTTATAATTTTTTCATTTTGTATATTAAATATTTTAATATGGGTTTGATGTGTGGTAAATATATATCTAGAATATATAATGAACTCAATATTTAGAAAATGACAAACATAAAACAAAAATATCATGTAATCAAAAAATGGCCAAAGACATGAAGAGATATATCACTGACCAGGATATGCAGAAGGCAAATAATTCCATGAAAAGGTCTTCAACATTTGCCATTAGTGACATGCAAATTGAGACTACAATTAGACATCACAGTGCTACTATTAGAATAACTAAAAAGTGACAACTGGAAATACTGGTAAGAATAAGGGGAAATTGGATCACATATTGTTGATGGAAATATAAAATGGTAAAGCCACCTGAAAAATAGTTGAAAGTTTTATTTTTTAAATGTTTATATATTTATTTTGAGGGGGTAGAAGGAATCCCAAGCAGGCTCCATGCTGTTAGTTTAGAGCCTGATGTGGGGCTGGATCTCATGAACTGGTTGATCATGAGAAGAGCAGAAATCAAGAGATGGACACATAACCAACTGAGCCATCCTAGCACCCCTAAGAGTTTTAAAAAACAAAATAGACACTTATACAAACTAGCAATTCCATTCCTGGGAGCTCAATCAAGAGAAATGAAAATTTATGTCTATAAAAACCTGCATATATATTTTATTAACAGCTTTATTTATAGTAATCAAAAACAGGAAATAGCTAAAAGTCTCGCAGTGGGTGAATAGTTAAACAAACCATCCATACCACAGAATACTACTCTGAAATACAAGGAAAAGAACCACTGACACACATAAGTTAAGTAGATACCAAATGTGTTATTCTGAATGAATAAAATAGCCAGTCTCCAAAAGTCATATTCTGTATGATTACACTTATGCAATATTATCAAAATAACAAAATTATAGGGATGGAGAATGGGTAAGTGCTTACCAGAGGTTAGAGATGGTGAGGGAAAGGTAATTGTGTGAGTCTAAATGTCTGTCACAGGGAGGATCTTTGTCACAATGGAACAGTTCTGCATCTTGATTGTGATTATACAAGTGTACGCATGTGCAAAATGGCCTAAAACCATGTGAACACACTGTGCAAATGTCAAATTTGGGTAATGTATCATAATTATGTAAAATATAACCATTAGGGGAAACTGGACAAAGAGCATATGAGACTCCTGTGTACTATCATTCCAATTTCCTGTGCATTCATAATTTTTTCAAACTAAAATGATATATATATGTATATATATATAAAAGAAGAAGATTAAAAAACCATATTAACATAATCAGTAACTACTGCTGCTTGAAGACAGTGAAGAATTACCTTAAGAGATTAAAACTTTTTGTATTGAGAGATGATCAGAACATCTTTTTAAATTTCCTTTGAGACTTCCTCTTTGACCCATGAATAATTTAGAACTGTGTTGTCTGGTTTCCAAGTGTTTGGAGATTTTTTGTTTGTTTGTTTACCTGTTCTTGATTTCTACTCTGCTTCCATTGTGGTTGAAGAATATACTCTATATGGTTTCAGTTCTTTTAAATTTATTAAAGCTCACTTTATGTCCCAACATATCTAGGTATATGTGCATTATATACGTTTTCTGCTGTTGTTGAGTGGACTGTTCATTATATGTCAGATCTTGTTTGCTGAAGACAAGTTGTATATTCTTGATAATTTTCTTTTATCCTATCAATTATTGAGAGAGAGGGGTTGAAGTTTCTTTGATAGAAATATATATATATATATATATATATATATATATATATATATATATATATATATATATATATTTCTCAGCTCTCAGTTTTCCTTCTCATATATTGCAGCTCTACTGCTTAGTACATACACATTTAGAATTTCTATGTCTTTTTGCTTAATTGATCCTTTTCTCATTCCATAGTCTCTCTCTGGAAATTTTATTTCTATACCACATTACTTGATATTAATAAAGTCAGTCTTGCTTTCTTTTGATTAATTATTGCATGGTATAAGTTTTACCATTTTTTATGTCTAGCATATGTATATTATTACAACTGAAATGAAATTTTTCATAGCAACAGACATGTAAATGAAACTTTAGGAAGTAGAACTTTAGTTCACAATTTTTCAGTACTGTATACAAAATCACATGATCTTGGATCTTCAGGGAGAAAATATTACTTAAGTGAAAATTTTATATGATGCTCATATTGTAATAACCATTCTAAATAACCATCTGACTGTGAGATAAGTACTCAGACAAAATCTGTCTTCATTTACTCAACATTTATTAAACATATACTTATTGGGTGCTCATTATATTACTGAGCCTGTCCCGTTTATGTTGGACAGAAAAATGACAAGGAAGTAAATTAATTTCATGAAAGCTTTATTAAAAATAATATGGGGTAACATAAAAAAGTGATTTCAAAATGTTCTATTAATTCTGTGGTCACTGAAGAGATACTAAAAGATATGTCGATCTTTGATCTGAGATGTGACTGTCAAGCAAACAATATACATGCTAAAAATTCATGGCAGAATGGTAAGGAGGAGCTGTGTAAAGACACAGAGTTTACTGATCAAAATGTGTAAAAATATAATATGACTGTCTCAGAAAATAGTTCCTTAATAACAAAAAATAAAAAAGTAGTAGAAATTGTCTTTGTTAATTATTTTTGTACTCTTCTACTTTCCAATAAAACATATAATGTTGCTTTATTAACACACTATAGTCACTCTGAAGTTCTTCAAGTCATCATTTTGGCCTAATTTATATTTGGCTTTTATTTGTTAAAGCAGTTTATAATGTATGCTGAAAGTTTTATGACCAATATATTTTGCCTTGAACTTAGTATCTTCATGCTGTAGCTTTAATGTTTTTTTTTTTCTTTAACTAGACTGTGGGCTTACATTCCTTTCCAATGCAATCCTGATTATTTCCAAGGTAATATGTAATTATTTAAACATCTATTTGAATGATTATTATTTATTTTTGAGAGTGTGTGTGCAGGGGAGAAGGGGGGGCAGGGAACAGAGGATCTGAAGCAGCTTCTGCACTGACAGCAGAGAAGCTGATGCAGGGCTCGAACCCACAAACTGTGAGATCATGACCTGAGCTGAAATCAAGAGATGGTCACTTAACCTACTGAGCCACCCAGGCAGCCCTGTGTAATTATTAAAAAATTAATACATTTAATTGACTCTTTAAAGTAAATTTGTCCTTTATATATTATTATGTATTAGTATTATTACAACAGGTAAAAACCTCTAGCTGAAGATACCACATTTAAATATGGAGCTGCTTTTTCTAACTTTAGGTAGGATATGTAGTAGGCCCAGGTCAGCTAGAACCCATGTTCGTGGAGCTCTAACATCAGTACTTGTGATGTTGGTAAGAAAAATGGATAAAATCTTAAAAATTCATTGTATCATCAAAAAAGAAGGTTGGAATAAGAAATTTAGAAGCGGGCCTATCACAGTTTTCATTTGGAGATATGTGTGACCTTTGTTATACCGTCTTCCATGGAATTTGGGGAAAAAAACTATTGTTTAATTAATATATTGTATTCCCATTAACTTGCCCATAATGCCAAGACATATATTCAATCACTTCCTAGTTTACTTGGAATCGCCACCCCTCAAAATTTTCGAAACTCTTAAAATTAAAACTAAAATGAGCCTTTCATGTATGCAAAGGACCACATAAGTAGCCTTATACTTTCTGTTAAAAGTTGCCAGAGCACTAAAAGCAGCCATCTCTAAGAAAAGCAAACACACACAGAGGACCTCCTGAGAAATACAGACCTCCATTTGCACTGGTAGAACATCTCCCAAATTAGTTTCTGGAAACGAGCAATTCTTTACCTTAAACACTCAGAACTCACCTTCTCACAAAGGAGGTCACTGTTTCTAGTGCCCACTTTATCACAACCACAGGGTTTGCAAACATCCATGGCGGAAGTATCTGCACCAACGTGGCGGAAAAAGTAATCCTTACACAGCTCACAGTTCCTTCCTGCGTCAGGGAAAGGTTATGCATTATGACTTCCAATTCATTAAAATCAGCGGCATAATTCAAAATTAAAGACTGTATTCCTTTGAGGGAATTCTATAATTTTCGGGACGTCCATTTTAATGCACCTTTCATCTCTACCTGCCAATTTAGTGATCCAGAGCATATGAAACAATGAACCTGTTACAAACTGTGCTTTACTTCATTAAACTCCCATCTGTCATGTAATGCCACACTTCTAAAAAGCTCTGCTTTGTTGGGGCCCATACATTTTGAAAGACTTTGCTTCCAAACTTAAAACTTTTATTTCTACGACTACGCACTTAATCTAAATCGAATATGAGAAATGTTTCTATGTGTGGTAGATAATGGCCAGACAGTTGGAAGCAAATATGTGTGTAGTATTAGAAATATTTTTCAAGGACTAAATCTTATTTAAAAGCCAGGACACTGTTCTAAATATAATTTATTATTCTATAGTTAACATTATTAAAAGTGAATGTTTCTTCTGCTTATTGCCATTATTTTTTTATTTCAAATACTAAAATTGAAATGTATTATGTTTAGGTGCACCTGGGTGGCTCAGTCAGTTAAGCATCTAATTTCAGCTCAGATCATGATCTCGCAGTTTGTGAAGTAAAGGCCGGCGTAGGGCTCTGTGCTGACAACTCAGAGCCTGGAGCCTGCTTCTGATTCTGTGTCTCCCTCTCTCTCTGCCCCTCCCCTGCTCATGCTCTCTCTTAAAAATAAACATTAAAATTTTTTTAAACTAAAAAAGGAAATGTATTATGTTTAGATATACAAATAAATTTTATATCAAATACTAGAATAAACCAACATATTAAAAATATGTGGTAACTCGTATAGTTTAAAATTTATTGTTTAGAAATTTTCTCTTGCCATTTTATATAAGAAAAATCTTACAGTGCAGGCAGCTTCTAAACTAAATGTGAATAGTACATAAGATCAGTGAAAGGAGTTGAAATAAAACTCAAGACAATCAATTCCCCCTTAAACATTATGCACTCTGTTCAAATATTGCTGAAATTGGCTCAATATCCAAAGACTATAGAAGTAACAATCAAATAAAAAAATACATCCTGATGGATATTGGCCGTGGACTAATTAAAAATTAAATGGACTTATATTTCTAGAATATTTCTATTTGCATATGCTGATGACTCACAAATTTCTATCTTTAATCTAGAAATTTCTTTATCATTCAATAAATATTTATTGAGTGATTACCATGTTTCAAACTCTGAGCTAAGTGCTGAGGAATACAGTAGCAAACCAAACACACAATGTACCCTTTTCACAGAGCTTTCTTAGTCTAGTGGGTAAGATAAACTCTAATTAAATAATTATAGGAATAAATATGCATTTACCAATTGTGATAAACATAAGGTACCACTAAAGTGTATATTCTGAGGCATCACAAAAAGCTTTTCTTAAGAGCTTCAAAACTGTGTTTCCAATTGCCTGCAAGAGTTTCTCTTATGTCTCTTGGGAAGCACTGTGAATATTTCCAAAACAAAACTTGCCATCTTCTCCCTAAACCCTGATCCTCTTGTGTTTGCTATCTCAGTGGTTGGCACCAATATTGACCTTGCTGCTCAACTGGAAAGTTAGGATTTCATCTTGACTCTCTCTTTTCTTTGTCTACACCCTACACTTTGCTCAGAAAAGTCTGTCACTTTTCATTCCAAATATCTCTTGGTTCCACTTCTCTATCCACAGGACTTTAAATATACCACACTATCTGGACTACCACACTATCCCAAACCACTTTTGGGTCTCTCCAATCCTTCTCCACTTTAAACACAAAACTTTTTATGTCTCTTTCCTATAAAATACCTTCAAGTAGTATCTATTAATTTGAGGATAGAAGCCAAACTCCTTATCACAATTTATAAAGTCCTCCAGATCTGGCCCCTGCCTTCTGTCTTAGCATCTTTTCTTACTATCTTCCATTTGCCCTGACATTAGTTCTTTTAGGGTGCCAAATTTCTCTCTCCTCTAGACCACCGCACCTCTGTTTCTCTTACTAGAAATCTTTGTCACCACCCCCTAATTCTCCTCACTCCTTCACCTGGTTAACTCCTACTACACTTATCCTATCTTAGCACTTATCAGACAACTTTGTAATTATTCCTCCAATAGTGTGCCTCTCCGGGGCGCCTGGGTGGCTCAGTCAGTTAAGCATCTGACTTTGGGTCAGGTCATGATCTTACAGCCCATGGGCTCAAGCACTGCACCGGGCTCTGTGCTGACAGCTCAGAGCCTGGAGCCTGCTTAGGATTCTGTGTCTACCTCTCTCTCTGCCCCTCCCCACAATCTCTTTCTCTTCTCTTCTCTTCTCTCTCTCTCTCTCTCTCTTTCTCTCAGAAATAAATGTTAAAAAATAGAGTGCATTTCCTACTATATAATAATCCACACAAAGACAGAAAAATTATCTTGTTCATCGTTATATTCCTAGCACCTAGTCACGTTCTGGTGACATTTCAAGTCATCAATAATTATCCAATGAATTCATTCATGCTTCACAGTGGCACACTTTCAAACCCATCAGACTTGGCCCATTATATTTTACAAATTGAGATGTTCCCTATTTCTGTTTTTATTTACGAGCCCATCAGAAAATAGAAATTTTCAATGAAGACTCAAAATGCTATGTTTTTTAAGTTTATTTTTTTATTTTCTTTTGAGAAAGAGAGAGTGTGAGCAGCGAAGAGGGGTAGAAAGAGAGGGCAAGAGAGAATTCTTACCAGACTCTGAGCTCACATCACAGACATGAGGCTCAGTCTCATGACTCTGAGATCATGACCTGAGCTGAAATCAAGAGTTAGTTGGATGCTTAACTGACTGAGTCACCCAGGTGTCCTACTATCTCATTTTAGAACAAGATTTTGATAGTTATCTTTGTTCCATTAGCATGTTTAAGAGTATTCCCAGATTACCAGCATCCAGGCCAAATCTGAACGAATATAAATAGCACTACAAGCAGATCCAGACATAATGAAAGATTAAGGTTACACAAAGATACTTATTTTAAGGGCATATATACTCAAACTAAGAATTTCTGAGTTTTCTAAACTATACTCATGATTTAATAACATGGCATCTACTTCAAAAAATAAAACTTTCCTGAAAAGATATAGTCTAAGATTTGAATGCTATTTCTGAAAACTACCTGATTATTTGGAAAATGAAACAACCTCTAGTTTTCAAATATAACCATATAATTTTTTTAAGTTTTTACTTAAATTCCAGTTAGTTAACATACAGTGTAATATTAGTTTCAGGTGTACAATACAGTGATTCAACACTTCCATCTGTCACCCGATGCTCATCACAACACGTGCCCTCCTTAATCCCCATGACCTATTTCACCCATTCTCCCACCCACCTTCCCTTTGGGAACCATCAGTTTGTTAAAGAGTCTGCTTCTTGGTTGTTTTTCTCTCTCTCTCTCTCTCTCTCTCTCTCTCTCTCTCTCTCTCCGTTTGCTCATTGTTTGGTTTCTTAATACCACATATGGGTGAAACCATATCTAGGCTTTCTTAAGATAGCAATAACATAATTTAAAATGACTGCACTGCATAAAGAAGCACATGGACCTCAAAGGCCAAATCAGCCTCTGTTATTTGTTATCTACGATCCGTCGGTTACCTGTGGTGTTATGCTCACAATCATCACAGACCCCTCCACCTCCTCTGTGGTGCTCAGATGGAAACGGGTCCAGGGAAATGTTGTAGTGGCAGCTTCTAGAATGGTTGTTGCACTGACAAGGTCTGCAGTTGAAAGCATGAACTTGATCACCTTGGCGGAAAGGCTTGTCATTATAAAGAGGCAGGCAGAGATCACACTGAAATGATAAAGTAACAGAATAAAGAAATATTAAAAAAGTGATTTTCCTTAGATTTATGGATCACTTTCATTGGATGTAAAACTAACATCAAAGAGTTAAAAGCAAGAAACTATTGCTTTTGAAAAAATGTTTTATAAATCAGAAACTAGCATATTATAGGTAGTATAAAATCATAAGTACCCATACAAGCTGAAACTATGCAATATGATCTGAATAACCAGTGGGAAAAGTTTATGATTGTTCCATATCTTCATTTTTTTTTGTCAAAACATTAAAACTTGGCTCCCAGTTTTAGGTTCCACAAGTAAAGAGCTCAGACTCATCACTCCATCCTACAAGTACAAAGCTTAGCAGACTGAAAAATCACCAACTCTTCTTAGATCTCTATGGGGAAAAATGGGACAAACAGCTGTCTCCAAGATTGGAAAAACAGACTGACAGACACAGGGAGTCTCGGTGACTCAGTGACAAAAGCAGAGACTCACCAGCAGACGGCTCCACTGAAACCAATTTCAGGGGGAAAAAAAGACTTGACTGTACTTAACAACTGTTGGAGATTCAGTAGCAATAAGTCTGCGGGCTGAAGTGTCCAAGGGGACCTGGTTATAAAGGGGGTTCCTAGCCATTTTGTGAGATTTACTTCCAGGAGCTTGACCAAGTTCTCACAGTAAATATCGGGAAAAAAATTTCCTAGTGCTTCTGGCAGAAAGAGGGAAAGGGAATCATTTTGAAATAAATCAATCAGTGCTTACTCTTCTTTTTAAAATTTATTTATTTATTTATTTATTTATTTATTTGAGAGAGAGAGAGAGAGAGAGAGAGAGAGAGAGAGAAAGCATAAGAGGGACAGAGAGAGACAGAGACAGAGGATCTGAGGTAGGCTCCATGCCAACAGCAGAGAGCCCAATGGGGGGCTCAACCTCCTGAACCATAAATGAGATCATGACCTGAGCAAAAGTTGGACATTTAACCAAGTTAGCAATCCAGGTGCCCCTGACTCTTGTTTTTAACAGTGTTTACCCTCAGGAGACATTAGTTAACCATAGCCTGACCTGCTGAGCCAAGCCAAGCTAGTATTCGAGAAGGGAAATACACAACCTCAGCCCACTTCAGAATCCAGTCCCATCTAGAGGTGAGAGAGACAGAGAAGCGCATGTGAAGTTCACAGTCCAGAAGCACATGTTTACTAAAAGACTAATCATAGGACTCTAGAGTACTTCCCCCACAATCCTAAATGCCTGTGTACAATGGTTCCTTTTATCAGGCACATTACCTATCTATGAAGAAAAAAACTATAAAAAACAAACAAAAAATAATAATAATAAATAAAACATGACACACACACAATTTGAAAAGAAAGAGCAAGCATCAGTTATGTCAGGGATGTTGGAATTATCAGACTAGGAATTTAAAATATCTGTGATTAAAATGCCATGAGCTCTAATGGATGAAGACAACAGCATGCAAGAAAAGAGGGACAATGTAAGCAGAGAGATAGAAATCCTAAGAAAGAACTAAAAGGAAAAGCTAGAGATCAAACATAAATGAAGAATCTCTTTAATGAGCTCATAAAATGATTGGACTCAGCAGAGGAAAGAATTTCTGAGGTAGATGATGTAACAATAGAATCCTCAAAAATGAAAACAATAGAATTCTCAAAAATCAAAACAGACAAGCCAAGGACAGTGGGACAACTATCAATGATATAACCTACACATAATAAAAACACCAGAAGAAGAGAGAAAGGAATAGAAGAAATATCTGACACAATAATGGCTGAGAATTTCTTCAATTTAATGTAAAACAACAAACCATAGATCCAGGAAGCTTAGAGAACCCCAAGAAGGATAAATACTAAAAATAAAGAACAAAGCAGGAGTGCCTGGGTGGCTCAGTCAGTTGAGCATCTGACCTCGGCTCAGGTCATGATCTCATAGTTTGTGGGTTCAAGCCCCATGTTGGGCTCTGTGCTGACAGCTCAGAGAATAAAGCCTGCTTCAGATCCTGTGTCTCCCACTCTCTCTGCCTATCCTCTCTTAATGCTCTGTCTCTAAAAAAAATGAATAAACATTAAAAGAAAGTAAACAAAACAGCAAAATCTGTATCTGTACCCATAGGTTTTAAACTACAAAAAATCAAAGATAAAGGAAATATCCTGAAAGAAGCCAGTTTTAAAAACACCTAACCTGTAGAAGAACAAAAGAATTACATCTAACTTCTCCTTAAAAACCATGCAAGTGAGAGGAGAGGAGAGTAAAATGCTTAAGTGTCAAGAGAAAAAGCAAAAAGAAAAAAACCTAGAATTCTGTACCCTGCAAAATTATCCTTCAAAAGTGAAGGAGAAATAATTACTTTCTCAGACAAACAAAACATGAAATTTGTTGCCATTAGAGCTCCCTCCCAAGAAATGTTAAAATTTCCTTATAGAGGAGGGAAATACTATAGGTCAGAAACTCAGATATACATAAGGAAGACCATCAAAGAAGGAATAAGTGAAGGTAAAACTTTAAAAACGTTTTATCAGTTATAAACAGGAAAGGATCTAAAATATAATAAACTAACATTTAGCGGACTGTTAGTTAACATTTGAAACTTCGATAAATTGTTATATTTCCTGTAAAAAAAATTGAGTAGCTTGAATAGTGCTTGCTTTCTTATTCTATAATTTTCCATCCTGAGCAAGCATCTTTTCTATGCCTTGGTGAGTTGTCACATTGCTTTGTAAATGGATCTGTTTCCACCATTTTTTAATGTTTATTTTTGAGAGAGAGAGAGAGAGAGAGAGAGAGAGAGAGAGAGAAAGTGGGAAGGGGCAGAGACAGAAGGAGACAGAGAATCCCAAGCAGGCTCCACGCTGTCAGCACGGAGCCTGATGTGGGACTCAAACCCACAAACTGTGAAATCATGAGCTGAGCCCAAATCAAGAGTGAGATACTTAATCAACTGAGCCATCTGGGTGCTCCTCTGTTTCCATTATTTTAATCTTTGCCCTTCCAGGGTCATCTTCACCCTATTTCTCATAACCACTGTGCTCATGTTGACATTAGCCTTCGTTGAGTGGCTGGAGCTGCATATACAAAGTCTTTCAAATGGCGGCACTGGTCAGCTATGTCTTCTGCGAAGAAAGATATGCTTGATTCTTCTTTTTGAATATTTGCTTCTGAGATGTCACATGAGTTCATCACTGACAGACTAGGAAGCAGCACCACTACAAGCTTCTTTATGAATGAACTGAATGTGTACTGACCAATCACCAACAGACTGAAAGAAGAGACCGGATTGGTCACTGAACATGATGTGTATTCATTCTTTTCACAGTAATTTGTAGACTGAAGAACCAGAAGCTAAATCTGTCTTCCATATAATTACTCACAGTTAACATACCACGATAACTAATATTTTAACCATACCATTGGAAGAATGTGTTATCTAACTAAACTATGGAAACTTAAATTTATGCATATTGGAACTATGCAAAGAGTAAATATTTTTAAAGGTTTTGTTAAATATGGCCAAATTCCTTCTAGGATAATTAAATTTATAGTCCCACCAGAAATATGTGAGAACATCCATTTTATGTTCTGTTTAACTTAAACTGTGATTATTCATTTTTTAAAGAAAAATATTAACTACTGTTTTAGAATATATGTCTTTGGTTACCAGTAAAGCTAAGTATTTTTCATCTGGTTCTTGGTCAGATATAATCTTTTTCTGAGGAAACTGT
The DNA here is from genome assembly GCF_006229205.1 of Suricata suricatta. Taxonomy (NCBI): domain Eukaryota; kingdom Metazoa; phylum Chordata; class Mammalia; order Carnivora; family Herpestidae; genus Suricata; species Suricata suricatta. Next base: position 160,630,991 of record NC_043702.1, read on the forward strand.
TCATTTGTATTTTGCATATATTTTTCTGTTGATTTTAAATATTTTATGATATATTACATACATTTTTCTTTTGCCAGTCAGATAGTATTTAGTTCATAATTTTCTATATATACTTATGTTTCATTTTTTCTTCTACTTCCAGTTTCATGGCCATAATTTTCAGTATAACAGGTAATATACCTGGCAGTCATGATTATAGACATATTTGCATTATTTCTGAATTTAATAGAAATGTCTTTAATGTTACAATCTTTCTAATGATGTTGACTGTATCAGGTAAATTATCATTTAAAAGAACAAATATCTATTCTAAAATTAACAAGATCTTTTTATATTAAAAAATGAGAAATATATTGTCAGTTTTGTTAAATGTCCTAATTATTTGACCTAGTGTCTTGATAAATTGTTATTAATCTTAATAATTTCATTAGAATCTATGCTTGCATTCTTAGAATATACTCATCATTAATGGTAAATCATGGTTAAAAATTATTTAAGATTTTACATTTATACTCATCAATTAGTTTGTTCTATGTTTTAATAAAGACATTAAAATAAACAAAACCTTAATATTTTAATGGGGAATCAGTATGTTTCACCTTATCAAGTTAACTTTAATATCTGAGTGATCAGAAAATTCATATTTTGTACACACACTAAAATCGACTATTGTTTGTCAAGTTATATTGCATATAAAGTACAGTTGATTCAAGATTTAAAATAATATATACGTACATAACAGAATTTCTGAGTTATTTTTCTTTACCACCCCTACCCTCCTGCCATTTTCTGCTATAAAATACTTAATGTGAGTTCTGAAAGTTCCCAGTTATCCTCAGAGTTACATATTTAATGTTTTGTTTATTTTTTGAGAGAGATAGAGACAGTGTGAACAGGGGAAGATCAGAGAAAGAGGGAAATACAGAAATTGAGATGGGCTCCTGGCTCTGAGCTGTCAGCACAGAGCCTGACGCGGGGCTCAAACCTATGAAAGTGAGATCATGACCTGAGCCGAAGCTGGGTGCTTAACCACCTGAGCCACCAGGCGCCCTCGAGTTACATATTTAAATTATGAATTAGGAGAGTCAAGCCATATAATGTCTCAGAAAGCTTCCCTATCTATTTATAACAATGACTTTTGCCATTTTTATTTTTTATTAAGATTATTAAAAACTGTTTTTTTAATTTTTAACTATTTTTATTTATTTGAGAGAAAGAGATACAGCATGAACAGGGGAGGGTCAGAGAGAGAGGGAGACACAGAGTCGGAAGCCGGCTCCAGACTCTGAGCTAGCTGTCAGCACAGAGCCCGACGCGGGGCTCAAACCCACGGACTGTGAGATCATGACCTGAGCTGAAGCTGGACTCTTAACCAACTGAGCCACCCCGGCACCCCTAAAAACTGTTTTGATATTTTAGACAAGAAAGGTCATTTCCTTTTGCTATTTTCTGCAATAAACATTTAATATGTTAGAAGTTTGACACATTTCATAATCATTACTGGGACAAACTAGTCAAAAGCATTTTTTGCCAGTATTTTTCTCCTCCACTAGTTTATAGCTGAACAATTTCCTCCCTTAATAAAGTTGGAAAGAAAAGTATATATAAAAGTTAATTGTCTAATGGGTTGCTGTTTTATGGTATTCTGAAATTTTTAGCCTGAAAACACACAGTTTTGATATTTAGCCAAGGAAAAGGAAAATAAAAGAGAGAGAGAGGAAAATGAGAATGGAAACATCACCATTTTCCCATCAGGTAATGCTGTGTTCCAATACTTGGTAAAGAATTCACTCTCACATTTTGGTCAATTTTTTGAAAACCTATATTATATTCTTTTGGGAGTAATGAAGATTCCTTCTCACCAAAACCTTTTCTCACCCTTGGCACTGAGATGCCTGATCCTTTTCTCTTCTGCCACAGCACTCACTGCCCTGAGCACACTCCTACTGCTTTGAACTGAAATGTTTGGTTTTCTTACATGTGTCTTCCAGGAATTACAAGTTATTGACTTTTGCACTCCCCGTGTCATCTGCATAGAAGCTTAATAGACAATTGCTAAGCTGTGAATTGAATTCTTAAGTTTTCTTCCACCAGCAATAATCATTTGCAGATCAAATTATATAGAATTCAATGTTGGATCTTAGGCATATGCTTGAAATCAGACATTTTAGTTCAACTACTGCTGCTGCCACTAACAGTAAAAGGTAAGATGAAATGCAAACATTCTGTATGCTGCATCCACTTTTAAGCATTTAACATGGATTATTTCATTGAATCCTTTAGGCTTTGGATCATATAAGTACCTCAGATCTGATTTCTGTTTGTTGATTTGCTCAGCAAAGAGTCTGTCACATAGTAAGCTTTTTGTAAACACAGTATACTACTTTATTATTAGTCTTAATAATAATTATTAATTAAAGAGGTTAATATGAAAAATATCATTGGAAAGGAAATCTTCTTTACCTCTGTGAATCTCAGTTTCTTCATCTCTAAAATGAAGACAACTCAACTCAGTAGCTTTATTTTTGTCTCAAGATAATTTGAAGATAAGTGGTAATATTTAAGTAATGCCCAACACAAAACCTGGCACATATTACATATTCAAAATCTGGAAATTAAAAAATGGAGGAGGAAGAAGGAAAAGAAGGAGGAGGCTAAAAATCCAACAGAGGTGTTTACTGAAGTTCAGGTGACACCAGCAGTATAGAAGATTGTCCCTGTGCAATATATTAACTATAACCATTAAGAGGGGATTCTGTGATCATAATGTACTAGTGCATGGTGTGATTTAGAGGATGTATTCTAAAGAATGGAGCAATGATCAATTAATGATCAAAATTTACTTCTGGTTAATTTTATCATCTGTAGCTGTAACTGCAGAGGAGGCCTGATTCCACTTACTTCCTAGGAGCCATCAGATATCATTAGGGTATAACTATTACTTCTTCTAGTAGGCTTAACTATAGGGGAGACATGTTCTAACTGGATAAATAGAAGAATAGATGAAAACTCACTTTCTGAATTCCTGGCTTTGGAGGAGAGAAATGAGCTCATTAAGTTCTCTTCCTCCGGTCAATTAGCCATGCAATTAATCTGTCTCCAATGTTTAAAAAAAAAAAAAAACTCGGATAGAGTTGCAAATCTTTGGCCAAATGCAAAATTTCTCCTTCAAGATAATGCCAGAAGCCCATTTTTTGTCTTTTACTTCATTTGAAAGACTTCTTACTGACAACTTTGCTCACCCGATGTTGGTGTTTTTATTATTCAAGTTATGCTTTCTTGAATACAGGTGGTGGAAGTGATGATACAGAATCCATGGTCCTGTCATCCTGATTATAGTTGCAGTTTGTCTTCTACAAAGCAACTGCCGGCTGTTTGTGTTTGGGCCGTTGCCTACATGAGTTTGTGGAGTGAATCCAGCAAAAGCATTCCTTTGATATTTTTATGAAGACCACATTTCTGTTTTTCAATTGTGATCTAAAAACTAAGTCTCATTTAAGAATTTATCTTTACCATTAACCTAAAGAAGCCCTTACCAAAAGGCTTATAAAGAAGACTACACTAAATACTATGATAATGCTTCAAAGACACAGTCCTGGCTTTTATAATATTTAAAATTGAAGAGAAATTTGCCACTGACCTAATGGAGTGGCTTGAGTACTACCAAGTAGCTGTTGTTAAAAATGGCTCACCTCCCCTTTGTGGACAGTAAAAAACCTACAGAAATATTAGTAACATCTTGTCTCTACTTAAAGAAAACAAGCATAGATATCATTTTCAACTCTCAAGCTGAATTATTTTTTAATATACTACAGTACCAGGGGAACAAGAATTTGTAGAAGTAGACCCTAGTCCTAGGAAGGCAGTTCATCCAAATCTGCCAGGACATTCCATGGAACCCAACAATTCCAGTGGGAATTCAGAAAAGTGTATTTTTAAAACTATTGGTAAATATTTTTTTAATTGTGAAGAAAAGGAAACAATGTCCAAAAGAGAATGGTTTGAAAATGTCATATATTGTCAAAGAAATATAATAAGTAATTATTTTACTGTGCTTTCACTTTTAAGTTTTGAATGGTCATTGATACTTGCAAGACATGGAAATTCATAGCAAGTAAAGGTTTTGTAGACTTTTGGTCTCTAGAGAACATAGAATATTTTGAGAAAATAAAGTCTTAAAGTTACAGACATCACCTGGTCCAAATTGGTATGAAATAAGAGTCTATCATTCATTTTTTGTTGGGTCCATATAAGATATTTTTCTATGTACTTGGACTTCTGCACAATACAGTATTTAATATAAATAAAAATGTGAAACTTACAAAATTATGAATATAAATGTAGAAAAGTATTCACAATATAGTTTGAATTTAAAAATGATGTTAAGGATAACACAGAGAGTATATAATGCTATTTTCTAGATGGAGGTAGATTCATCTGTACAGACATGGATATAGAGCTCCAAGTTTAAGAAGATAGAGATGGATAATACAGATTTACAATAATAATAATAAAAGATCTGAAAGGATATAAACTAAGAGCATTTGGTGAGGTTATCTATGGATGGTAGAGTTATAGATAGCTTTTACTTTTTATAAGTTTATTTTTCCACAGGATGCATTTATTACTAATGTATTAAAAATTGAGGGCAAATAAAATGCAACTTCTTGGATACTTACAAGAAAATTATACATAATTTGCATGTAACACTTCACTAAGAAAAGCTAAGAAAATTAAAATGTTCTAGTTTTAAATTATACACAGATCAGTAAGATACTACAGAGAAGATGATTATAATTTCAAGTCAATGTAGGCTGAGTTTATGAATTACCAGCAAACAGAGTATGAATTTTTTAAAGATATATAGGTTTCCAAACAACGAGATTAATAAGAATTTTCAGAGATGACAGTCAAAATTTCTGTTGCAAAATTTGATTTAAAAGATACAGAACTAAATGACAAACTGACGTTCTGGCAGTTAAGAATGATGCTGTGTTACTTTCATTTTGTGTGGTTTACAAGACAGGTAAAAGACAAGAATACTTTGTAGTCTATCTTTTGATTATAAAATTTCATAGAATGTAAATGTTTGGTTTCATAATTGTGCTTCTTTACAACTCCTTCCAGATAATCCTGAGAACCATGGCAAAATAAAAGAAATATAAGTAACTTTTTTTTTGAAATATAAGTAACTTTTGAGTAAATTATGAGAATTATAGGTAAATTTTTGAAAAAACAAAATTTTCTTCCCTTTTTTTATCAATGATGTTTTAAGTTTTATTTAAAATTTAGAAACATTTATGTACATTTTATGCAGTGTCTGAACCAATATTTTCTACTTAATGTTTTTCCAATCTCCAGTTAATCATTTGTCACTTTCAATGATGTGTTTCTTCTATAACAACTGGATTCCCCCTGGTATGTCCCTGGATGCTTGAGTTATAAAATTAGACAATGGCTTTATCAGGGCTGAGGACTTTTTGTTATCATTGATTCATTCAAATGCTTTCATTTTGATAGCTTCTTAAGGGCTACTAATCAACTCTATGAAGTTGGAATCAAACAGTTTGACATATCCAGGTAGGATAGTCATAGAACAATCAGTGAATGTGGAAGACAATAAGGAAAATCTATTTTATTATATTACATTCTAACAATACACAATGATATTTCTCTCTTTGGGATCATTAAAATGGAACACTGTTCTCTTGTTACCATTACAGACTAGCAGAGACATATTTCAAAGATAATCTACAGGTCCAAAAGCATTTTACCAACTCACTCCCAGGAGTCTGAATTTTGATCCATTAATTTTGAATACTTTCAAATTTCAGAAAAATATGAACTGCATACAGGGAAATTTAAAGAAGTGAAGCTTTAGCAGCACTTCATTTATTCAGTCACTTATGCAACAATCTTTAATGACCATTATGTATCTTTGAAGGAAGAAGAAAAAATCTTCTTAGCCAAAGATACATAAAGTCCCTAGGAAGGATGGGGGTGGGGTTGATCTTCCTACAGTTACTCATAGAAAAGCTCAAAAGACCAACAAACTCAATGCCCTTCGAAAACTCAATTTCAGTAAAATGACCGAGTCATCAAAAAAAACAACTTATCTTTAACATCACAGATTCAGAAAACAGAGAACAACCTATTATTGAATTATTTCAAAAAGTAGATTAAATAATTTCTTAAATGTTCCTCTTTTCAATATGCAAAACTCAACTGTGGTTACTTTTTTGACATTGCAATTTTTATTTTTACTGTTTTTAAATTTTATTTGTTGTTTTAATTTAAATCCTAGTTAGTTAACTAACATATAGTGCAATAATGGTTTCAGGAGTAGACTTTAGTAATTTATCACTTCCGTATAACACCTAGTATTCATCTCAACAAGTGCCCTCCTTAATGCCCATCACCCATTTAGCCCATCCCCCCACCCACCTGCCTCCAACAACCCTCAGTTTGTTCTCTGTTTTTAAGAGTCCCTTGTGGTTTGCCTCCCTCTCTGTTTTTATCTTATTTTTCCTTCTCTTCTCCTTTGTTCACCTGCTTTGTTTCTTAAATTCTGCATATGAATGAAGTCACATCTAGAGGGGCACCTGGCTGGCACACTCAGAAGAGCTTGCAACTCTTGATCTCCAGACCATGAATTCAAGTCCCATGTTGGGGACAGTGGCTATTTAAATAAAAAAGTTAAAAAAATTTTTAATTAAAAATAAAGTCACATCTGGAAAATCTGTAAGAAGTAGTTAATTCCCCAGTAATGGCAAACAATGAAATAATCTTTTATTTTTCCTTAATTCTGGGATATACACACAGGTTAAAATTTAGGGGCACAAAGGACAACTCTTAAGTGCTGCCTTATTTTATTCAGCATTAATAGAGGAAATAGCTTGTTGTCTATACTTTTTAAATCACTGCAATTATCATGATCTATTTTAATAGTCCATTTACTTATCTGTTGTCCTTACTAGACTCTAAGCTTCTTCTTACCTAATCAATTACTGCATAATGCCTGAACTACTGTAATTGCTCAATAAATGTTTATAGAGTAAGGGAAGGAATGCATGAATGAGTGAATAAACCAATGAATGGATGATGCAACATGAGTTCATTTCTATTAATGAATTCACTTCCTTCATTCCTGGTTCTAGCAAAAACAACATGAACAAAAAAAAAGAAAAGAAAAGAGAAAACAAAGTGAAAGAAAACTGTTTCCTTTTCCACTCTCAACAGAAAAATGCCCACAAATGTCTTTATCTAGACAATGCTTTTCATGCAGTAAGAATAGATAGCCAATATGTTATGGCATCAGTCCTAACTGCTTCATATTTATTAGCTGACTTTCTAATAACCTTGAAGTAAGAGTTGCTATTATCTCCATTTAACAGATGAGAAAACTGAAGAATAAGAATCTTCTGGCAAGTAATAAATTGTATCATTTATCTTGAATGTATCATAGATAAGCTGCTATATAATGACTGCCACTTCAGATAGCTGTGAAATTAGGTGATTAACTAGTTGTTACTTAACCTTCTAATTTCTGTATAAGTCTAATTACATGAAATAGAAGTTGGTGTTTTGATTTTTTACTTTGCTTTTCTGTTTGGAGTGTCATTGTAACTACTGTATTGTAAATGATGGAAAATTATTGCATATGTTAAAAAAATAAATTGTGTTATATTTTAAAAAATAAATAAATAAAACAGTGGAGACCTAAAAAAAATAACAGTAATTTTCTAAAGTCACCCCCCAGAATAACAATTAGTGTAAATTAGAATGTGAAAATTTGTGAGGATAGCAATGTGTGCTTTGTTTTGTTCATTACAATATTCGCAGTGCCTAGAAGCCCTCACACATAGTAGGCACTCAATTTACATATATATATAAAATATATGAATATTACATATAAAAGTATACACATAGATATATACATAGGTATACATATATATACATATAGATATGTATACAGTATACATATCATATTCTCCTTCTTTCTCCATTAGAACTCTCACTCTTAATCCCCATGCTGGCTCAGGGACAGAATATGATCTTAGAGAGAGAGGTGTTGAGTGCATCCCCTGTGGCTGGCTGTTCAGACTCATGTCCCTCTGCTCAGAGTCTAACCTGGGAGGCAGAGCCCTGAAAACCCAAAGTTGGAGTCTCTCCCCACTGGCTGGAAAATTCAAAGGTATGTAAGCAGCCCCTGCCTGCACGGGAAGGGGAGGAAGGCATCTGTTCCAAAGTGAGAGATTATAAAATACTCACTTTTTAGAAGTCAGTAAGGTACTACTAACTGAGCTAAAAGAAGCAATTTGTTCAGCTACTCCCAAATGGCCTAAATGAATTAGAGATCTTCTAAAAGTCTGTAAATTGCTCCTTTCTCATCAGATCATTATGTTAGAAATTTTAAGAGCCTAAATCTCTAATAATAATAATTGTTCTCCAGCTCTATTCACAGCTTCCTCTTTTCCTTGGATGTAGCAGTTCAATTGTAATTCGAATGATGTTTTTTTTCAGTATAATTTCTTGTGTCTACTAGAGGAATCAGCTTTAGAAAGTTAAATACCTCAGTGTAATCACATAACTACTTGTTCCAATAGAAGTTCCCCTTTGTAGCTCTTGTGCTCCAATCACAGAGGTATGAATAGACAAACATGCCACTAACTTCGTATCAGTGATAGAATGGGTGGAGTGGGGGATGAAACCACAGATGAAACATCCAACTACAGGGAGAATCTAGACAGAAAGTGACTCAGTGCTTTGCCCGGAGTAGGTAATCAATATATGTTTGAGGAATGCATGAATGCATGACCTAACAGACTGTTTACATTTATGACATGTTACAGGACTGTACCTTAATGTGTCTAGTATTTATTTGAATAATAACATTAAAGGTTTAAAGATAAATGCAGTATTTTCCTGCAGATTTTTACTTATAATTATTATGTAATCTCAATTAGCAAACCCTAAACGATTACCATGCCTTACTATTGAGAAGGCTGAAATGTTCACGTATTTAACCTTCAATTCTTTCTTCAGTAATTATCTTTCTCCTAGTTGGAAATTCTCATATAATTAAATTATCTGCAGAAAATATGTGCTTAGCTGCTATCTTGGTGATGACAATAACAGCATAAGTTAAATAACTACTAATACTATTGGATAATACTAATGAGACCTTTGTGGTAATACAATAATCATGAACATTTACAATACATAGCCTAACAAATCAACCATAAATACGCATTGGGCTACTTTTAGAAAATTCCTAATTTATGAAATGTCTTGTTCGTACCTCTATCAGTAAGGTACAATGGAAGATTGGAAAATCATCCAATAAAACAAATTTTGATAACATGTGAAACAAAATCCACATTTGCAAAAATAGAGACTGTAGACAGATTTGGACCACCGCTTCAGTTCTACATGTTTGTCTACATAAAAATATAACTGATAGTTTATATACTTGTAGGGAGGAAACTTCTCACTCTGTCTTTGGAATGCAAACCATCTAACAGTGTCTAGTTGTTGAATGCTATCCAACTGCATGACAGCCATTGGAGTCATACTGATTTCAAATACAGGCCGTTGTTTCATATTTGACAGCTTCTCCCGCTGGCCTGTCCTTTACTGCCTCTTTCTCTTTAACTGTGGGACTTGTTCAGGGCACTAAATAGAAAAGACATAGATGAGATACACAAGGTTCTCCCAAGGGTCCAGAAGGAGGTTTCTTCAGGTTTGTATGTTGTGGCCAAGTCACGGCAATTCTATTTTATAGGCCAGAAAACATGGCCTGAAATAGAGAACACATTTGTATAGAATAATCTGCACTATTTTGTAAAGGAATTCAATGAACAGAAAATGGATTCATCATATTAAAATGTTCTTTACATGTATCTCTTCAAAATATAGATTCATATTTTAAGCAGTAAAATCCATTCTGTCTTAGTTTCTAGGGTTTCTCTACACTTAGTGAATGGACATCAAAATGTATCTGAGTTTCCATTTGGAAAGAAAGCCATTCTATACTGGAAATTTTATTTCATTTCAGACTTGAGTACTAGATTAGTAAATTTTCAAATCTTTTCATTAGAATAGCTACATCTAATTTTTTTCTTCAAAGATTTAAAATGTCAATGAGATTTATATTATCTGTTAATTATAAATTGTCAGTCTGAATAATTTGTTTGCACTAAAGTCATCTCTATTTATTATAGTAATTAGTGTCTGCCAGAAAATCTTAAATTTCACAAATGAAATTCCTTCAATATTTTCAAACACTTGCATCTTTAATCAAGATGTTTTGGTGGTACTTTAGGATAATGCTCTACACATAGAAGGCATTTCATAAATATTTGTTTAATGAAGCTAGCAAATGATCAGTTGTCACATTAAAACTATAAAAGTACACAATAATCATGAATTTTGTAACAGTTATTCCATGCTGAAGAGTCGCCTCCACTGTTTTTAGCAGTAGCATGAATACTGGCCATTGTTTCATATTGACAATATGTTCCTGATAGATTAATAAATCATATTATTTTGGGACAATTATATTTAAATATTTAGGTCTGCAAAGTTTATAAATAAAAAGCAACCAAGTATGTTCCTGTATTCACAATCTGACTTAAAAAACAAAACACTGCAATATGCATTCCACTCTACCATTAACACTTGAACTTAGTAATGTCCGTTCACAACCTTTTCTTCATATTTATAATTTATATATAAATATATATATACATATTACTTAAGAACAGTATTGTTTTGCATGTTTTTAAACATCAAATAATTGGTATATTGTATATACATTTTATAAGCTTTTTGTTTTCAATTGTTTGAGAGTCTAGTCATGTTGATGTAATAGCTATATTCATTTATATGAACTGAACTGCTGTATCTATTTAAATATTTGCAAATTGTTTTCCCACACTAGTGACACATTCCCATCATTGATGGATGAATGAATTTCCCAGTAATCTACACCTTTGCCAGCCACTAAAATTTTCATATTTTTTGAATCTTTGCCAACCTCATGAATATAAAATGTTATCTCATAGTTATGACTACTTCACTGATAACCAGTAAAATTGCAGTTGTTTCCATATGTATATTGGCCTTTTGAGTTGCCACTCTAGCTGAGTATGCACATTACTCGGTTCAATTTCTTAGTCTGTTTCTTAATTGGTTTGATTTGAAAATTCCCTTTTGTCTGTTGTATGTGTTGCGTTGTTAATATAATCTGCTAAATGTGGCTTTTCTTTGTTTTTTAAAAAATAGTAGCTTTGGGGGATTAGAAGTTTCTAATGATAATGTAGCCACATTTGTTAGTTTTTTCTTTATTATTTTTGCTTCTTGTATTCAGAAGTTGTAAAGACATACTATATTTTTTGTAGAAAAATTACTTTTAACTTGTTTCTTATTTTTTATTTTTGGCATATAAAACAATTATTGTCATGTTTCTAGCCTATATCTAGCCACTTTACTGAATTCCCCATAATATTTAATAATTTGTGGAATTTTTTGCATTTTCTGGTTCAATTATCTTGTCTTCAGATATTAGAAGCTCGGTTCTCTTGTTTTTTTTTTTCCCCTGTCATATTGAGCTGGCTAGATTCTCCAATAAAATGTGGAATAATGGACATCCTTGTCTTACTCGTGATTTTAAAGGGAATGCTTCAATGGATTTACATTTATATGCACTGTTAATATCAGAAAATTGTAGTTGTTCTCTATCAGGTTAAGGGTTCTTAAAGCACTTATCTAGATAGGTGTTAAATTTTATTAATTGCTTTTTTCCAAGTCTATTGAAATAATGTTTTTGCTTCCTTAAATTAATGTGGCGAATTACATTAGTAGTTTTATTAATATTAAATTTCACTTGCATTCCTGGGAGAAACCCAATTTGACTGCCATATATTATTGTAGATTTGATTCATCATGTTAAAAGTTTTGGCTTTGTTTACATGGGAGAGTGATCATAAATTTTCTTTTTGTACTTTCCTTATTTGGTCTTGCATCCTGGCCTCCACAATTTATTTTACTGACACAGTTCAAAATAAATTAAAACCCTAGAATACTATGTATTTAAGTTGCTTATTTTACTTATTTGGTTTCCCCCACCCCCACCACCAATTCCTAAGAGTATATAAATTTTTCAAAAATAGGAAGAGATGTAAAACCACTGCATCCAAATAAGTACTGAATAAAATTATCCTGGATTAATAAAAGGCTAATAATTTTATTTGGAGTTTTTTTTTCATCTATTTCTACTTTTCTTGACTATATTTTGGATAATATTGAAATGACTATATGCATTCATTTACTTAGAACTATTTACTTAATGCTTACAGTGTGTTGTGATTACAAATGCTTTATAATTTCTTGCAACTAACATTATTGATTAGTATATAAATGAAGTTAATAAATTTCCCATATGATCTTGACAGGAATGTGTATTTTTTCATAGTTGAATACCTGTGTTCTATTCTATTTGTTCAAGTTTCAAATTCATTCAATTCTCAAGTACTAAGGATTCTAATTTTTTGACTGACTGATTCATTACTTAAATGAGAGGCATTAAAGTCTTCTACATTGATGTTAGATTTGTCAATTTCTCTTTCCAGTTCTGTCAAATTTTGCTTTATACTTTTAAATCTATAGCTATAAGATGCATGTAAGTTTAGAAGTCTATCATTTACCGTTATGTAGGGAAAGCACCTTATCTCTGAAAAAAAGTTTTTACTTAAAGTCTATTTTACCATGGCTTCTGGGTGACTCAGTCAATTAAGCATTCAACTTCGCCTCAGGTCATGATCTTGCAGTTCACGGGTTTAAGCCCTGCATCAGGTTATGTGCTGACAGCTCAGAGCATGGAGCCAGCTTCAGATTCTGTGCCTCCCTCTCTCTCTGTCCTTCCCCTGTTCATGCTCTCTAAACAATAAATAAATGTTAAAAAAATTTAATAAAGTTTATTTTACCTAATATTATGTAGCTTAAGCCACCCTTTAAAATTTTAAACTCTATATGTGCTTATGTTGTAGGTATATGTCTCATGATCTCAACATCAGAGCCATGCTGGGCCTCGTCAGAACCTGAGACCAAAAGAAAAATATGTAGCCCTGTATACATTTATAAAATATCCTTCCATATTAGGAACCAAGTGGAAAAAGTCATTAAACACTCTATAATCAAGAAGTATAGCTATATATACACCTTCATCTTGCCCAATCTGTTCCTAAACCATTGTTGACCTTTATATGAGGCAGACACAGGAGAGCCTTACAGAACTGCTGGGCAGGAACTGTGGCTGACTGCAACAGCTCTCATTGCTAAGTAACTCAGAGTTATAAAACAAACAACAGCCTGTTTATACTTAAAATGTTTATATATTGCTCCTCATAGATTTTAGTATTATTTTTCCCTTTATTAAGCATTACATTAAAATATTATTTATCTTGATTAGTAAGTTTACTGGTGACTTCTTAAAGTTTGTGCCTAAGATACTCCCTCATGTTACTGCAGACTCTGGTCAGACAAAAGTATATATTTTGATGTGTGTGACAATTCTTAATTCTAACTGACAAGTTTACCACATTTACATTTGTTGTGATTACTGTTATATTTGGAATATATATTACCTATGTATCTTACTTTCTTATTTCCCTCTTCTTTTTTGCCTTACATCAAAGTAAGAAGAATGTTTCCTTTTTTTCTTTATAGTTTGGGAAATTACATACCACATTTCTTTTCTTTTGCTGTGTTATTCTGAAATAAAAATCCTGCTTAATTTAAAATTTGAAGTATTCTTCTATCTTCAAGAATAATTCAAGGACCTTTGATCTCCTAAATGCAATCATCACTTCTGTCTTAAAAGCTACTTTTTCAATAGACTATAATTTTTAGAGCATTTTTGAATTGACTGGAAAATTCAGAGACTGATACAGAGTGCCCATATACCTCCCACCCCAACCTAGTCACAGAATCCTCAATTTTCAACATAAGGCACCAGATTTGTATACTGTCATAAGCTGATAAACCTAAATAGACATATCATCATTATCCATAGTCCACAGTTTACATTAATGTTTACTATATTTATGTGGCTATATTTCTATTCCATCCCACGATCTATTTATTTTTGCCAGGACTACATTGTTTTAATCACTATAAATTTAATGATACCTCTGACTTTTTTCTTGTCTTTCAAAATCATCTTGGCTATTCTGTGTCTTGTGCCTCTAACATAAACTTTAGGAATAGTTTGTTGATATCCATAAAATGACTTTCTGAAATTTTGTTTGGGATTACTTTGAATCTATAGATAAAGGTAGGAAGAACAGACATCTTAATACTGAGTCTTCTTGTCTATGAACATGGAATAACTAGTGTAAGAGTTTTTCAAAGATTAATAATATCACCATGTGCCAGAGAGGAAATGAAATTCTAGGCCTTGATTCACTAAATGTATATCTATTACAGATATTATAATATAAACTGAATGCTAGTTACTATGAAATTAATCATTAGTAGTTATAAGAGTATACAATGAAATACATTTAGAGTAAAATCTTTGCATGAGCAAACAAGATATTACTGGGAAAGCTTGATGTGTAATAAAAATATGACTCAAGCTAGTCATGATGACTCATACTTTTGGACTTGAGTGCTCTAAAGGAACGCACTTTATAAAATAACAGGAAATATTCATTTACATAATAAGCATTGTAGAGTGTGATGTTGGCACCATTCAAATTATTGAATGGTAGGAAGGCCTATTATATAAAATGTTTTAAGCTGGCTCTGCTATTTATAATACTAACAAAAATGCATGCTGATAGCTTGATTGTAGTTAATTCATAAAAGCCATGATTAATGCTATAAAAGGGTCACAAATCTGAGCCAAAGAGTAAGAGAAGTATTCATGGTTACTAATAAATTGCTCCGTGAACGTCTGGCCACCCTTGCAGGTAATGATGTCACAGAATGATGAAAGAATAGCTAAGTAGCCAACAAAGTGCCAGCGCTTGGCAGAGACACTGATTATTACATCACTCTTAGCCAAGAGTCCCTGAAAGATGAACGTAACTACTAAAAGAAAATGAAAAATCATTAGGACGCAACTTGCAACTGATAACACATTTCTTTTTTCTTTTCTCTTTTTGAGAGACAGAGAGAGAGCGCGCGAGCAGGGGAGGGTCAGAGAGAGAGGGAGACACAGAATCCAAAGCAGGCTCCAGGCTCAGAGCTAGCTGTCAGCACAGAGCCCGACGCGGGGCTCGAACCCACGAATCACGAGATCATGACCTGAGCCAAAGTCGGATGCTTAACAGACTGAGCCACCCAGGTGCCCTGATAACACATTTCTTAAAGCTAGAATTTATTAACATTTGAATTTTTAGAGCAGGTAAAGAGAAGAGGAGGAGTGACGGGTGTGTTGTAACTATGCAACCTTGTAGGCTGACATACAGTATTCACACCTACACTTCCAATTCCTAGGTTGTGTTCCACATCCAAGAACTTGACACGTACTCTTTGAAAGTCTTAATGGAATTTTTGAGCAGATGGACCAGAGATACAGTATTGCAATAAAGTTAATAGCAAGTAGTTAGGAAATTATTCTTTTTTTAAAAAAAGGCAACGGACATAGGGAGTGGAATCAGAAACCTATGCACCAAAAGAATACATGTATGAATAACTCCATGATATGAAATTTTAGAATAGGCAAAGATACTCTATAGTGACAGAATCTATAGAAAATAATTGGTAGTTTCTTGGGACTGAAGGTTGGGGAGGAGGCATGGACCGTAGAGGAGCACACAAAAATGTCTGGAAGAAAACTGTATCTTGAAGATGGCAATGATCACACAAGAGTTGCTAAAACTCATCAGTCTGTACATTTTTAAATTGGTACATTTTATGGTATGCAAATCATACTTCAGGAAAGTTGCTTAAAAAGAAAAGTCACTAGTTTTGCAAGACATCATGGTTCAAATTGAGTAAATGATACACTAAATCTATGTATTATTTATACAAATGTACATGAATTCACAATTATCTTAAAATAAAAAACTCACTTAAATTTCAAAATACATGTACAAGTAACAGCGATTATCAGTTATCCAAAAATTAATTACTTAAAAAGCATATATGTGTTTCTTATCAAATGATTCATTCAGGGTTAAATGAGGTATAATTCTGAATTCTGCTTTGAAACATTCAACTCTGCTTGAAAGTTACTGACTGGTATATAGTCTTTTGAGATTTTTTTTCTCTAGATTAGTCTGTAAATGGAACCAGTATATTATTCATTGTTTCAGTCACTTCTAGAGAAGAAATGTCACAAATATTCTAACGTCATTTTCTATTAATGAAATATATAATTATCATTTATGATAAGCACCACACATCAAAGTCAAAACCTTACAACTGCCAATATAATACTAAATCTGTCAGAGTTGCTATGCAGAAGCACTGAGGAGAATCATTCATTGACCCTCCCCAAGGTAGGTGTTTTAGGCATCACAAAATAACAATGAAATATTTAAGAAAAAATAAATGTGGCTTGAAGTTTATCTCAGGATCAGCAGGGACTTTGGTAATAGTTTTTCTTGAATTTTTTTTATTAACTTTTAATTTTATGAGTGGACAAAAGATACGGCATTTACCAATGGAGTTATGAATTCGTTGGTCTTGTTATTCCCAGAATAATTAAACATGTATTCTAGCTACTACTGTAAGTCTTAATCTATTAAGATGGCCAGGTATTAACAAAAGTGAGATCATCCAGATATAAGGCTACAGTTAGGAGAACATATGGTGCAAAGCAAAGAGGGCTACAGCTCCAAAGAGGGTAACTGTTACCCTGAGTTACTGTTGCTGCAATGGGGAAATGTAGCATAGGGTTGGATTACTTTCTGATTAAGGAAAGCCAGAGATGAGAGAGGAGGAGGAGAAGGGAAAATTCTTGCTGAAAATCAATTAAGAAACTATTTAAACACTGGTCCCACCTGTGGACCACCTGTTTGTGATATCAACTTCATAAACAACTAAAGAATGCTTTATATAGAAAATTCCCTGGAATGGCTATGTATAATAACTTGCTTCTGAATTCACCATTCCAGTTTCTCCTGACTTCATTCATTTTCACTTCCGCTAAAAACACTTTCCTATAGGACTGCCAATTGCCAAGAATTGGCATATTCTCAAGACTTACGTTTTCATCTGTTTGCCAAATGGCTGTAATATAATTCACAAAAGCCCTGTTTATTAAGTAATATTATTAATGGTTAGCATAATACTGTGAAATTGAAGACATTCTTTTTGGATTATGTCCAGATCTTTAAAAAGAACATTGGTTCCAATAGGATATGGATGGCTTATATTAAAACTTATTATTTTGAAAAGTATAACAATGTGAAAAGCACTTGAATAAGTATCTTTTCAAATTACTTCAGATATCTAAGTCCTATATGTATTAAAATATTTTGAATGATAACAAAAAGAGAATGTCTTACTTATGAATGCTTTATAAAATCATTTCTCATTTTCAACACATTGTTGAAAATATCATAGCACTGAGAAATCATTCAACTTACCAGTCTATTGACTTTTTCCCTTCAGCTATATTTGGCAAATTTTGCTTAGTGAATGATTTGTTGCTTTTTTATTTATGGCTAAATTCATAAATTTTCAAAATATGTCAAAAAAGAAAATAACAAAAAAGTCAACTTTTTACATTTGTTTCTAAAATAAATTAAATGTCTAAATAAGAAGCTTAAAATGTATTCTCAACCTAAATTATAGTTAATTATTTTGCTAGTTCATAACCCAACAGTCACCACCTGAGACCAAGTCTGAAAATCCCAACTTGATTTCTGAAACCAATCATGAGCCTTGAGTCATTAAATGACTCTATTTTTAAGGGGAAGCATGAAATCATCCAAGAATCATAAACTATCAATCACTCAACTGTGAGCAATTAAAGAGAGAGAGGAAGGTGGAAAAACGGGATGTGATGTCAAAAGGAAGAGGAGATAGGGTGAGGGTTGAGGAGGGAACCAACCAGTCAAAATAAAGCAAAAGAAGCTCAGAAAACACAGTGAAAGCACTGCCCAGTTCTTGGTTTGCATACACTATATCGATTCAGCTCAAAGTGCCTTACAAAATCCTATCCATAGAGTTTTTTTAACTGGGTTATCAGTGACTTTGGGGAAGTGGGATGAGATAAATAAAAGAAACCACTGATTACAAGGAAAGAGATGCATCCATTTTTAAAGATCAAATGGCAGTAAGAAAACTAGAGTCACTTTAACTCTAAAATCAAGAACAAATCAAACTGGCAAAAACTTAATCATACAATTATGGTTGAATAAAGAGTGGATCAATCAAGTTCATCCAATTAATTTCCTTTCTGGGACAATATGATAAGCTGCACAGTCAAACATACTAAAATCAATGCATTTTAAAAAGACTTTTTTCTCATGATATACTAATCAAATCAAATTCAAAGCCTCTGGATGTTAGAAAGCCAAAAAACGTAAAAGATTCCTTCTCTCGAAGCAAATATCAACCAGTGGCGAGGGCTGACGTATAAATTAACAGATCAGCAATATAAAGCAATGATCTGGAGAATAAGATCAAAGGAACATCTGAATCAGAACATGAAAGTTTCCGCTTAAGCACATAGAAAAAAGAATACTGGAAGCCAATCAAAGACTAAGTTGAAATTCAGGGCCAGGACTACATCCTAAATGTGCTACAGGAAGTCTGCATTGTAGATAATACTCTTGCCCCTGAGCTATAGGCACTAATGTTGTCCTTGGAAACAAATCAGATTGAGAATCTCGGAAGACAGGAGTGCCTGGGTGGCTTGGTCAGTTTGGCAGCAAACTTTGCCTCAGGTCATGATCTTGTGGTTCATGGGTTCGAGCCCCAAGTCCGGGCTCTGTGCTGACAGCTTAGAGCCTGGAGCCTGCCTCGGATTCTGTGTCACCCTTTCTTTCTGCCCCTCCCCTTCTCATGCTCTGTCTGTCTCTCAAAAATAAATGTTAAAAATAAAAAAAAAAAAGAAAAATCTCAGTAGATAAAAATGAGATCACAAAAACCTTGACATGTGGTTTAAAAAATAAACAAACAAACCAACAACAACAACAAAACAAGATGTTCTGGGCTCCTGAGTGGCTCAGTCAGTTAGGTGTCTGACTTCGGCTCAGGTCATGATCTTGTGTTTCATGAGTTTGAGCCCCACCTCAGGCTCTGTGCTGACATCTCAGAGCCTGGAGCCTGCTTCTGATTCCATGTCTCTCTCTCTCTTTCTGCCCCTCTGCTTGTTCACTCTCTCTCTCGAAAATAAATAAAAATTTTAAAAAAATTTTTTAACTAAAAACCAAGATGTTACATGATATCCTAAAACAAAGGACAGAGAGACGTAAAGTGACTAATTAAACACATGTACAAGGCAAGATTTAGAAGACAAGTAGGAATGTGTGGGACAGTGTATATTGTGAGGTTAATAAAAGAAATCACTGGTTGGAAGGAAGGAGAAATGTGCATCTTAAAGAATCAAAAGAAGAGAACACTAGAAAAAAATATAATAAATGTCACTTTAAGGTTAAAATCAAGAATCAGTCCAGTGGGAAAAAAATATAAACACAGTTATGGCTGAAAAATAATGACTCAATCAAGTTGATCCAATTAATCAGTCCTTACCCTGTATAGAATTTTAAATATGTATATGACAAAGTATTCCAATAATTTCCTTCATGGCTCCTTATATGTTTCTTTTTCTCGCTTTGTATTTGTTTCACTTCTAAAGTTCACATCTTTAGATTTAGAAACATTATCTTATTCTTTATTTTAATAGGTTTACAATTATTTTTACAGTTAGGGCTTTAACTTGCCTGGACTTCTATACATGCCATGAGGTAGGACTTTAACATTTTTTCCCAAATTGACACCAATTCCCTTCAACACCTTTTAGAAAACTCTGCATTACTTATTTTTTGTTACTGGTATGATGGCTTCTGCTGCTGCACCTGCTTTCATATCAGCTGTTATTGATGCTGGATATTTCTATTAACAAAAACCTCTCAATTTCATTTTCATTTAACCCTTTTTATTGAAAATAGAGCTCTATAGCTGCTTCAACTATGAAACTCCCCTGGGCCATCATAGACAACTTAAGTCACATAATTTCTGAGTCCTTTTACTATAGATATTCAAATTAATTACTTAAAATTACTGATATTAGCAATGAATTCTACTTGACTGATACAAATACATAAAAATCTCTCTGCATCAAAAGATGCTTATGTTGCACAGACACCTTTGTATAAGTACCTTTTACATGCAGAGCTCAGGCCCTTACTTCTAGTGCCATGCCATCAAGACACCTTAAAAAGTGTTTTGTAAAACATGACAATACTGATAAAACAAAGAAAAGTAAGGTTTAATCTTAGTTGTTATTTTTCTGATGGGGTTTATTTTTAAAAATAATATTTTCATCCTTTTGATGATTTTTTTTCTCTACCAAAAAATTTCTGAAATACTTGACATTTCAGGCTCATATCGACTTATTTTTATTGACCTCCAGAAAACAGACCAAAATTAAGTTTAAAAGAGATTATTTTCACCATCCTGCAGTGTTTTGTTTTTTTGGGGGGGGGGGATTTGGTTGTGTTTTGTTTTTGTTTCTGTCTTGAGATGTCCATGCATCAAACAGAGAACTCACATGAACTCCTTGCGTGAAGCTTTCCAGAGAGCAGAGGCATCGATAGGGCTGGCTTGTGGTGTCACACACATCGGCATGACCGTAGCACTGACATCTGTGAACAGGAGCATCAGACAAATCCTAAGTCACCTCCGCTGTGAATTTATTTAAGAGCCTGTGAATATATCCACTGTGTGGCTCCAACAAGGAAGACAAGTATGTTAATCAACACAAAGATCAGTTTCTCTTTTATCATGTGGATGTGCATCGAAGTTTTGCATTAATCCCAAAGTACTGGATGAAGTGCCATCAACATCCAAACCATATTGTTCTGAGGTGGTTTTCAGCCTCCCGGGAAAAGAGGTCAGGGATTGTTTTCACCTGTGTCAGCCATGTGACAAACTTGTCCAGGGAATGTATTTACTGAACCTATGCAAGGCATGGTTAAAAAGATAAAATTTAGAATAAAACTGCAGAATGAAATTAACAAATTTCAATTATTTTGTGGTTTTTCCCCTCAAAATTAGATGGTGAATATTGAACAGTATTATTATTTTCATTATGCTAATACTAAATAATACTTACAGTGTGGTATTCTGGTCTGTTTTTAAAGATGTATGTTACTTACACAGCATATCACTCTCCTAGCACAACTCAGTGTTAAGTATAGTCTACATAGGTACCATTTCCATATGAGAGAGTGCGCTGATTTCCATATTTTGAAATACTGTGAGCCATGTTCTCAATTATAGTCAGATGTTTATAAATCATTTAGGGAATATGAGATTATTCCTCCAAGGAAAACAAATATTCTCCATAAAATTGTGAATTGTGAACTCAGGGAGGCCAAGCCCCATATTACGAACTAGCTGGGAGTATAATTGTACTTTGAAATCTAGCTCCTTCTCTTTGATTTTGAGAATATTTTAAAAATTATATTCTAGAACCAAGTAAAATATTTAGTAGATATTTAGTAAGTTATTTCTAAGCCAGATTCAGTGTACCACACCTTCTACACCCAACAGCTTTTGAAAACTGATTCCATAACAATGTGGTCTTACATATGGGAAAGAATTACATACAAACATTTCTAAAAAATCTTAGACAAGGAAACCATTTCAAAAACAAATAATCCAGTGAAGAAATGGGCATAAGATCTGAACAGACACTTCTCCAAAGAGGACATCCAGATGGCCAACAGGCACATGAAACGATGCTCAGCATCAACTCATCATCAGGGAAATACAAATCAAAACCACACTGAGATACCACCTCATACCAGTCAGAGTGGCTAAAATGAACACATCAAGAGACTATAGATGCTGGTGACGGTGTGGAGAGATGGGCACCCTCCTACGTTGTTGGTGGGAATGTAAACTGGTGCAGCCACTCTGGAAAACAGTGTGGAGGTTCCTCAAAAAACTACCAATAGAACTCTCCTATGTCCCAGCAATATACCTAGATCTACCCAAAGGATACAGAAGTGCTGATACATAGGGGCACATGTACCCCAATGTTTATAGCAGCACTGTCAACAATAGCCAAATCATGGAAAGAGCCTAAATGTCCATCACCTGATGAGTGGATTAAGAAGATGTAGTTTATCTATACAATGGAGTACTCCATGGCAATGAGAAAGAATGAAATCTGGCCATTTGTAGCAAAGTGGATGGACCTTGAGGGTGTCATGCTAAGCGAAATAAGTCAGGCAGAGAAGGACAGATACCAATGTTTGCACTCATAGCTCTAACAGGAGAGACCTAACAGAGGACCATGGGGAGGGGAAGGGGGAAAGAGAGTTGGGGAGAGAGGGACACAAATCATGAAAGACTATTGAATACTGAAAATGAACCGAGGGCTGAAGTGGGAGGGAGAGGGGGAATGGGGGGCACTTGTGGGGAGAAGCACTGGGTGTTATATGGAAACCAACTTGACAATAAACTATTATTAAAAAAATAAATTAAATAATGCACTGTAAAAAAAAAATAGGAAACCATTTCAAAACATGAAGTTTGGAATCTGGCTTGTTCTAAACCTTAATGTATTTTTAAATAAGTCTGACCGCAATCTTGTTGAAAACAAAACTCATGATGAAAAGCAGCCTGCAATCGAACCTCGGTAACGAACATTACCTCCCAGTGATGGTGATTTCGTCGACTGCATAGTATCTGTGTCTGAGGCTGACAGGAGTCTCAGTTGTATAGTACTGTCCATAAAAATGAAGTCTTACTTGTGTGGCTTTTACAAACTCTTGAAGAGATGGGGTATTATAAAAGTCATTGTAGCCAGGACGATGATTTGGTCCAGGTGTTAGGATGCTAAATGTGACATTGCCATGAGAATATGGAGTCAAACTGTTGATGAAAAATATTTGAAGTCATGAAAAGCTATTCATATTTTTAACAAAACAGAATCGTAACTTTGAGACATTATTATACAATATTTGTATCAGCTTAAATTCTTCACTCTGGGAAAACAGACATCTCTCATATAATTTGTATGCAAACAATATAGGATCAACATAGAAAAGCAGACCAAAACATTTACTTGAGGACATAATAATATAAATAACTTGCTAACCTATCTGAAAATCAGATTATAAAGCCCAAATGAGATTGTAAACAAGAGATACTGTGAAGTTTTTTATGAGAACTTTAACTGGCATTTAAAACTCAAGTTAGGGAGGACTCTTAAAAGAATCTGCCTCAAGAAAGTTAGTGAAATGTAGACTCACCAGTCTAGCAAGTTAGTCTACCTATTGCTTATTATTAACCCATTAGTTTATTAAAATTAACTCCTTCAAAGATAATTTTTTAAATATTCATACGTGGAAAACTGAAGACAGTTGACAGAATCAGGTTTCCCCAAATCTCCATTATTTTTCATTCCCAAAGCTCTGCAGTTTCTAGCAAAATACTGCCAATCCTCCCAGTCCAGGCTGTTCTCCTTCTTCCTTTGAATCCTTATCGCTGTTGGTTGTGGACTAAGGAATCGAATGATAATATAAAACACCTGAAAATGGATAAGTTAATCATTGTATTTAAAGTTGTAAGTTTGACCCATCAGTATAAATCAAACCAAGGAATTGTTAGTTTCAAATGTAACAGCTTACTTCTTCATAATAATAATTATCAAATATTTATCAGGCATCCAGAAATTTGATAGCTCTATAGTAAAAGAAACACATTCAATAACTTCATATCCATCCCTCTTCTCAAGGGTTTTATAAATTAAGCGCAAATTTGGGGTGCCTGGGTGGCTCAGTCTGTTGAGCCTCTGACTCCTGATTTCGGCTCAGGTCATGATCTCACAGTCACTGGATTGAGCCCCTGTGGGGCTCTACGCCAAGTGTGGAGCCTGCTAAGGATTCTCTTCCTCCCTCTCCTTCACCCATCTCAAAAATAAGTAAATAAGTCTTTAAAAATAAATTCATTAATTAAGTAAAAATTAATATTACATTTGATATATAAGAATATGGAAAAAAACCTTACTTCCATGAGATAAGTGTTCCATATTTTATTTTCTTCTTAAGTAGTTACTTAGAATAAGGACCTCAGTTTTTATTAATCTGTACTACTTAATAAGAAAACATTAATCTCAATATCTCATATGATTTCATACAAGTAGCTAAAAAAGGTCTTGCATATTTGCTTTCAGATATTTTTATTTCATACATGATTATACACTATTTTAGTGAAGTAATGTTCAGTTGCCTAATTCACCTTGTAGTAGATTGAATTGCATCCCCAAATAGATACATTTAAGTACTGACTCCCAGTACCTGTGAATGTGACCTTCGGAAATAGGGTATTTGCAGATGCAATTAAGTTAAGGATCTAAAGATGAAATCATTCCAGTTGTAGGCTGGGCCTTATAACAGAATGAGGGGAAAGATCTGACACACAGAGACAAACATGGAGGGAAGCCAGTGGGAGGGAAGAGAGGCAGAGATGGGAGTTATGCGGCCATAAATCAGGAACACCAGGAGACAGCAGGGCCTGGAAGAAGCAAGGAAGGATTCCCCACTAGAGCCTTCGGAGAGAGGGTGGTCCTGCCAGCATTTTATTCTGTACTTCTGATCTTCAGAACTGTGAGAGAAGAAATTTCTGTTGTTTTAAGCCATTAAACTAGTGGTCATTGCTCATGCCAGCTATAGGAAACCAATACACCCCACGATTTCAAATTACCTGATACTGTCCATTTTCCAAATCTATTGAAATGGTCACTCCTTGATTAAGCTGGGTAATGCTTGGAAATACATGTGAAACCCACGAAGTACTGATGTCATTATCATTGACAAAAGAGAGAGGATGGGCTTCAGGGTTCAGCCGTAACACCCTCTCCGTGGTTGTGTCCTCTTCATCGTTGGGGATGCAGTATCGCTGAACTGAAGGATGGACCCGAGGGTGGCTGCCAGGGCAGCGACAATGTGACTGGGTATGCAATCTCAACAGATTTCCAGAATAAACTTCCAGAATCTCCCTGTGGTTGTAAGAAGCAAACTGTAAGTCAAAGAGTTCAACAGTAATAGGACTTTTAAGCATTGTTACAAATGCATATCGCTATTTTAATATTTTGATTAGTATCCATTTAATTTTAATAATTTTCCAAACAGAATATAAAATCAAACTCATTCCTGATGAAATAAACACTCATAAAATATGATATTAGAAAGCATAAATTCTTAACTGTTAACTTTTTACATTGAGAAGCATGTATAAGCCCTTGATTATCAAGACATTTATTTAAATACCATACTATTTTACTGTACCTTTTTGTGATTAAAAAAGGGTAATAATCACGTAGGTTTTTAAACTGACTTACCCCTGAGACTGATCATATATTGAAAATACTGAGAGTTATAGATAAGATCTGCTGTTAATCCATAGGAAAGAAATAAGAAAGTAAGTATCATTTATCAGCTGCTGTTTTAAGTAAAGGGACTGTGGCCAAAGCCATTTGTCAGTGGTTTCCTGTGACTCATCAGTACAGATTCTGGAATCTTAAAGTGCTTCAATGGCTTCAGATCACCTGGCAGCTGCCAATAGTCAAAGAATAATGCCAATTCCAGGCAGACATAGTTAATTTTTCCATTAAGGGCAATACGCCTATTCTAGGTCAGAATCAGTCATTCTGTTTATAGCCATTCTTCCCTATAAACCATTCCAGACGTCTCAAGTTGGCCAAGATCAGTAACCAGGTCTAACTAGAGAGACCAGGCTTCTTCCCTCAGACTCCAGTGGAGTTGTGGAGTCGGGCAGTGAATCCACTCACCAAATCACAGGAAATCACACCTTCTTCTTTTAATCTTCTTTTAATTTTCCAGTTGATATCAGGTTTGGAACGGGACCAAAAATGACTATCTGGTGAAATCTTTGCCCCCAGGAAAAACTTTAATGGTCCCCAAATTATCGCAACACTACTCTGCAGAATTTTGGATAAAGGTGATTTAAAGGCAGGAAATCTCCCTAATGATATGTTTCAATGCTACAGCACCCTTTATTCATGAAGGCCTTGATTATACAGACTAGTAAAGAATGTTGCTACTTCTAATGGACATACCGCTGACCATAGCAGCATCTCGAGAGCAATACTTCTCAAACTGAAAAGAGCTACTCCTGTCATTTGGAAATTGCCCACACTAATCTACATCTTCCTTCAAGAAATATGAATAAACATTATTCTTTTTGGTCCTTAATGGAAGTAAATAACATCAGCTCATCCATACCACAATATACTATTATATAATCTAATCATAAGTTGAGAGTGAAGCTTTAGAGGACAGCTAAGCAGAATTTCACTTGAACTTTTCTGAACAGAATGAAAATCTATGTGTCTTTAAGAATCCCTAGGAAACATTCTCAAGACGAGGAAATACTTGATTAACACTAGTCCAACTCTATATAATTTTTGTTCACTGGAAGTAGAAAAATATATAATAATACTTCAAATTACTCATTCTTCTTTGTCTCCAAGTCTAATAGCTCAGCCACTTGAGACTTTCTCATGGATCAAAATTATCACTTTCATTGTTCTAAATTCTTTAGTATTTATAAGTTCAAGAAAGCAATTTTAAAAGGCAGATAGAGCGGTTTCTTAAGTACCCAAAACTACTTCATATAGAATATTTAAACAAAAGTATCCCAAATTCTATAATATATTCAAAAACCTAGTTTTTTAGAGGAAATCCTTTGTAAAGAATTTGATCAGTTTCATATTATAAGAACTTACCCAATAGAGGAGCACTAGTGAATAACAACCATAGACTAAGCCAAAGCAAACACTGTAAACATTAATTAGGTTATATTTGCCAAATTCTATAAAGATGAAAAATAATATAATCTTTTGCAACTCTTACTTAATTGAATTCAGGTATTATTCTTACACCTGTTGAGCTCTACACCACATCCACTTACCTGTTTGTAAGTGCCACTTGGTATAATCGAAAATCTTGCATTCTTCCAACAAACTGCTCTAGTCCTGCAGAATATATATAATATACATCATATAAGAAGTTTTAGTTTCCCAAGCAGTGGCTGGCAAATAAATGGATAAATCAGTTGATCATCCAAATCTTGATTTTGGCTCAGGTCATGATTCCAGGGTCATGGGATTAAGCCTCATGCTGAACTCCATGCTAAGCATGGAGCCTGCTTAAGATTCCTTCTCTTTCTCCCTTTGCCCCACTCTCCCACTCATGCTCTCTCAATAAAATCAAATAAAGAAAATAAAACAAAATAAAAATCACAGTGTTTTCCACAGACATTGCAAAATTTAATCCAAAGTGAATATTTTGCCCAGCCTGTTTACTCTCCCAACTTGTTGTCTTTCTCCAGAAACTGCCTCCCCAAATAATTTTTTATTTCTTTTAATTGGAGTAGAATTGACACACAATGTTACATTATTTTCAGAGGTACAACACAATAATTCAACCCTATATGTTATATTATTCTCACCACAAGTGTCGCGCCCATCTGTCACCATAAAATGAATTACAGTACCATTGATTCTATTCCCTATGCTGTACTTTTCATCCCTGTGACTTATTCATTCCATAAGTCTCCAAATCAAA
This sequence comes from Suricata suricatta, assembly GCF_006229205.1. NCBI lineage: Eukaryota > Metazoa > Chordata > Mammalia > Carnivora > Herpestidae > Suricata > Suricata suricatta. Next base: position 160,658,779 of record NC_043702.1, read on the forward strand.
TTTCATTCTAGTTTATAAACCTATAAATCTATCGTGTTATCAATGCTAAATTTGATTGTCATCTACTTTCAACTGCAATTCCCACAGTATTTGCATTGCCAAAAGAAAGACTCTCAGCCTGTTCTATCAGCCCCGCTGTTCTGTCTCCAAGCTCCAGAGAATCACTTTGGGTCATCTCCAAACTTAGATTAATGCCTAGTCTAGAAAATCTCCTGTAAATGAGGATAAATTGAAAAATGCCTACTCATAAATTCTGAGTTATTCACATATATCAGTGGTATTCTAGCTCAGTATCAAAATTCCATTTCCTCCTGAGAATTCTTCTAAGACAAGCCAGATTCAAAGCCCACTCTGCATTGACGTAAGTGAACTTTCAAGGTGTAAGTAGATATCAACCTTAGATCACACATTATTTCAGTAATTTATTTAGCACATATTTATCTAGAATTTAATAACAGGTAAATCCAAGATAATGGGAACAAAAATCTAAAAAAAAAAAAAACCCTACCACCTCTAAGTTGTTTTTTTTTTAATTATGCTTCTAATAATGAGGAAAACTTGATTAAATGAAAAATTCTAGCTAGAGTTGGATCATGGAAACAGAAGAAGGGATGTGATCTACCTTATTGTGCCAATTCAATAATTATTTTTAAATTAAATTTAGAGCAATGGCTAACTTACCAAATGATCATTTCCTCAAATGTGTTCATTATTTGATAGAGTGCAGTGGGGGAGGGTTGGGGGGGAGACAGAGACAGAGAGAATCTTAAGCAGGCTCCATGTCTAGTGTTGAGCCAGATGCACAGCTTGGTCCCGTGACCCTAGGATCATAAGCTGAGCTGAGATCAAGAATTGGATGCTCAACTGAGTACCCCAGCCTGTTTGTTTTTAAGCTATTGTCCTTTTGTTTTGATAACAGAGTTTTAAAGAATATTTGCTCTATCTTTGTTGCAGCTCCTTGGTGGTGACATGGAAGAAACTGGGTCAGAGTAAGGATATATCTGATGAATAAAAGATGTAGAGTAGAATTAGCATACCAAATAGTCTGAGATATTGATCTCAGAAGTAGGAGATGGTGAATGAGCAAAGAGGGTAACATTTGGCATGAGTATGTGTCTATAAATGTATATATGCACAAGTGTGTGTGTACATATATATGTGCGTGTGTGTGTATATATATATATAATATTTTAAAGGATATTTAAGAAAGTAACATAATATTTTATATAGTAATAGCTTTTTCGTAAGTATAAATAGTTTCAATCACTATACTTTAAGAAAAACCATGTCTACAAGCTTTCCCTCTCCACCCCTCTGTCTCCGTCTTTCAGGCTCCCCACAACCTGAGGTCCACAGGCAGAAGGTGGACTACACAGCCTTCTGCTCTGACTTTTCAGAAAGGAGAGTGTCTCTGTCCTTTCTGTTCAGAAACAAGCAACTGAAACAAGTGCAAACTATTTATTAAAACGCTGTTATGAAGACAAAACAAGAAAATACTATAAAATTTCGTACAAAAGTTTAGAAATCAAACACAGTTTGCTCTAAAATGTGTAATTGAAAGAAATAAAAAATGTGATAATATATTCATTGGTGAAGTGGCCATCCAGAAAACTTGATAAATTGATCTGGATCCAAGATCTAAAGTTAAGCAAGGTAGGCAATGGCTGAGGATGGATATGCCTTTCTTGAAGATAGGAGGAAAGAAAGGAAGAAAAGGTATGAATACAGTTAACTCATTGTGTGTTTCTGTGTTTTTGTAGCGGGGGGGGAGGGAAGACAGAAAAAAATGACTCATGGTATGAATTTTCTGAGGTGAGAGGTAATGAATGTTGATCTCCTAAATGAAGGAAGTTGGATCTACCTTCTAGTTCTTTCTTTATGCTCACCTATTCACACTCAGTCCACACCCAACCCTTATCTCCCTAGCATCCTTGCTGTAGTTTTATATCCTAAATTTAAAGTGCCCCATTGTTAAATGTTTTATCTCAAATAACCCAGAAATTACAGATCATAAAAAATATGAAATAATCATTCGTGATTCTGAAAGGCCTAATTAAACTGAAAGCAAAAGTAATGAATGTTTTGATTTTGTGAAAGCCAGAATCATTGTTACAAATTGTAAAGGTGGCTGTACTCTTTTATGCATTCATCCATCCAACAAGTATTTATTGAGAGCCTATTATGTGTTAGGCACTTTCACATGTTCCAGGGATCTATCAGTTAACAAAATATGCACAAAAATCCAAAAACCTTTTTGACGGAGCTTGCATTTAAAAAGCCAGATGAACATAATACATGAGTAATTTACATAGTACACTAGAATGTGATAAATGCTATGAAGCATTGGAAAAATTGAAGCAGCTTGGAAAGCACAGACTGGATTTTTAATTTGGATGGTATGTTCAAGAGAGGCCTCATTGAGGATGTGGTATTGACAGGGGAAAAGGAATGAATCATTCATATATCTAGGGGCAAAATATTCCAGACAGGAGTCAATGAGTGCACAGACCCCTAAGGCAGTATGCTTGGCATGTGAGAGGAACTGCAAGGAGCCAGAATCCAGGAGCAGAGTAATAGAGGGGAGGCTATTGGTGGATTAGGTCAGACAAGTAACTGGCTGGGGGGAATGGGGTTCAAATCATTAAAAGCCTTGTAAACCTACTGTAAAGACTTTGATTCTTATTCTGAATGAAATAGGAAGTCACTGTAGGGTTTAGAGTAGAGGACTGACATGATCTCAGGTTTATTCAAAAGTGTTAAGAATAGAACGAAGAGGACCAGGGTAGCAGCAGTGAGACCAGTCAGGCTATTACAGTAATCCAGGTGAAGGATGACGGTAGTCAGACCAGGGGATAGACATGGAGGTGTACATTTCAATGCTGAGAAATTAGAATTCACTTCCTGTATTTTAACAGTAGTTAAAGGAGAAGACCTGCTGCAGAGGAAATATAAAATAAAGGGGCTGTGTTTTATGACCTTTAAAAACCATTTCAGTTTTAAATTTTAGTGTCTGGAATAGAAAAATCATATCCTCTACTGCAGAATTCATATTTGAAAAAAATTTCCAAAACAAAAAGTGGGAAAGAAATTCTCTAAAGACCTAGAGTTAATTTGAATCACCCATTCTAAGTAAGAGAATAATGATTTTGATTTCAGGTGAAAATATTATAAAATATTTTGAGGATAAAGATGGATTTCACTCCTTCTTTTGCTAGTTTCCAATTCTTTAACAATAGATATTCATTGGAATAAAAGTTTCATAAAAATGTTATTTTTTGAAAAAATATTCATATGTCAAAATTAGGTCTAAATAATACAAATGGGTCAGGGAAATAGACTTATTCCAGAAAAGATCTCATAATTGTCTATTCAGAAAACAGACAATGACTGGGAAAAGGCAGTACATCCACATTACAACAAGTGGCATAGCAAAATTAGATAAATGGGAAAAAGTATGGGTCAGTAATCTAACATATAAATCAAAGTGAAAACAGATTTTCAAAAAACCTAAATTAACAAACGTCCCAGCAATTAGAAAGGAAGAAATACAACTGCCTCTAACCATGGATAACATGAGTGTCTAATTAGAGAATTCCAGTGAATCTACATAAGAGCTACTAGAATAAGTGAATTTAGCAATTTTATATGATACAAGTAAAATACATTAAAATCAATTCAATTCTTACACACTAGTGATGAAACACTGAAAATAATTTTTAAGAGCGATGTATATTAGCCACAAAACATGAACTACTAGTTATAAATCTAACATAACATGGCAGTGTCTATAGGGGAAAAATGCAAAACAATGATGGAAAAAATTACACGATGTCATTACAAATTACAGAGTAAGAACAACTAAAAATTTTCTTTATCATAAAAGTAATGAAAACACTAGCAAAGAGTGTCAAATCAACTTCTATGAACTTTGTAAACTAACCAAAATTCTGCAACAATCCAGGGAGGATTTATTTTTAATGTATGAACATCAGTAAGAATAGCATTTTTTTTTTTTTGGTATTTTAACTTTCTCTGTTTCCATCTTCCTCTCTGCTACTCTGTGGTAACCTTCAAAACAAACATCCGTAATCAATGATAAGCAGCAGCATAGCAGCACTGGAGATATCAGAATAAAATTGGAGTTCTTACAAAGCCCTAAACTCATAAAACCCAGTCTCTGGAAATATCTTAGAAAACCCAGGAACAAGACTTGAACAGACCCAGAGTTCTACAGTCATTTCTCTATGGATGTTTGCTGGAAACAATCAGTGGCAACTGCTTAACATCGCAGTTGCCTGAGGTAGTGATAGTAGTTGGGGAAACAACAAACAAATAAAAAAGCTAAAGTATAACATGTCCAAAGGGGGTTTTGCAAAGCTCTAAAATATTGCTGGAAATCTAGATGCCAATCACATGTAAAAAACTATGTGCGTGCTCAAGAGAGACCCGAGAAGGACCTGAGTTCTCACCTCTGCTTGACCTTCTGGTTCTGCACAAGCAGGTGGTGCGGACCAAAGAAGACAGCTTACCTGTTTGTATGTTAGAGGCACATTTTAACACAAATACAGAGCTTTAAGCAGATATTGAAAACTATATTCATTCGAGGAATTTAAGAAATTCTTCAATCATTCAGCTGAGCACTAAGTTAACTGAACAGAAATTTCAGTGACATGTGACAAAAATATAGACTGTATATAATTCATTTAGGAAAGTCACTAAACAAGAAAGCAGCAATAAATAAACATTCAAAAATTCCCTGGGAAAGATTATTTTCAGATTTGCTATATTATTTAAAACATCCAGTTTTTAACCAAAAAATGGTGACACATGGAAAAACAATAAAAAGAAACTATGGTTGATAACTGATATACAGTAAAAGGAAAAGCAGCCATAGAAACCAGGCCAATTGTAAGTCCATTCATTAAACTTAGTGATAAAGTCTTTAAATCAACTATCTTAAATAGTTGTTCAACAACTAAATGAAATTATGACAATGATGAATCAGCAATTAGATATTATGAGTAAGGGGACAAATTGTAAAAATAAAAATTCACTAGAGGAATTCATTATCAGATACAAGCGGGCAGAAGAAAGAATTAGTGAATATGAAGATAGGTCAAATGAGGTTATTTGGCCTGAGAAAGAGGGGAAAAGTAATGCAGAAAAATAAACAGAGCTCCCACGGAACTGTGAGACACTATCAAGTGTACGAACCTAAGTATAATGGGAATTCCAAGAAAAGAGAAAAAAGAGCAGAAAAAATATTTTTTAAAAAATTACTAAAGCCGCCTCAAATTTGATGAATACCATTAACCTGCACATCCAAGAAGTTCAATGAACTCAAAAAGGATAAATTGAAGGAGGTCTACACCTAGAGATATCATTATCAGAATGTTGAAAGATAAAGGGGAAATCATGGAAGCGGCAAGAGAGAAATGACCCTCTGATACAAAGTATATTTGATAAGATTAACATTATTTTAATCAGACACCATGGAGGCCAGAAGGCGGTGGGATGACATATTTAAGGGAATGAAAGCAAAAATTACGGTCAACCAAATATTGTTTCCAGTAAAAGTAGTCTTCAAAAATGAAGGACAGATTAAAACATTCCCAGATTAACAAAATCAAAGATAATTGTGGCTAGTTGACCTGCTTCATATAAACTACTAAAGTAAGCTTTTATGTTGAAATCAAAGCACACTAAACAACAACTCTAATGTACATGAAGAAATAAAGAGCCCCTTTAAAATAACTACAAAGATCAATATATAAGAGAATATAAATGCATTTTTATTTATAATACCTTTCTCCTGATTTAAAAAACAACTGCATAACACGATAATTATAAATCTGTGTTAACAGGCATCTAACACCATAATTTGAATGACAGTAATGAGGGGAAGGAAACACAACTAACCGGCCACAAAGTTTTTGTATACTACTGAAATTAAGTTGGTGTTGAAGTGCTTGGGTGGCTCAGTAAGTTAAGAGTTTTATTCCTGATTTGGGCTCGGATCATAATCTCACAGTTTGTGAGTTCAAGCCCCTTAGGATTCTATGGCTCTCTCTGCTCCAACTCTGCTTGTTCTCTCTCTTTCTCTATCTCAGTTGGTCTCTCTTTGTCTCTCTCTCTCTCAATATGTAAACTTTAAAAGAAAGAAGCTGGTATTAATCAAAAGTAGATTGTTCTATTAATTTTAATGCCCTAGGAAAATAACAAATAGTAAATGACTAGGAGGTTAAAATGGTGTACTGAAATATATTAACACAAAAGACAGTAATGGAGAAATAGAGGAACAAAAAAGACATATATGAAACAAACAACAAAGTGACATTTCAACTACCTTATCAATAATTACATTAAATGGAAATGGTGTAAACACCTTCTTCAGAAAAGGAGATATTGGAAGAACGGGGGCAAAAACCACAATGAAACTCTATGCTTTCCAGGAAAGACAAACTCAAAGAAACAAATAGGTTGAAAGTTAAAAGACATGAAACATAACCAAACACATTCCCAATAACCAATGGGCCAAGAGAATAATCACACACACACACACACACACACACACACACACAAAACCCAGAAGATCCTTTAAGACAAATGAAAACAATCACACAACATAATACACTTCCTGAGTTTCAGGTAAAGTGATGCTTAAAGAGAAATACAGCTATAAATATCTATATTAAAGAAGAAGGTAATGAAACCAATGACCTAATATTCTACCTTAAGATATTAGAGGGGAAAAAAGAGTAAACTTCACCCAAAGCAAGCAGAAAGAAGCAAATTATAAAAATTAGAGTAGACATAAATAAAATAGAAAATAGAATAGGGAAAGCCAACAAGTTTATTCTTTGAAATAATCAACAAATCTGACAAACATTTAGCTAGACTGACCAAGAAAACAGGGACAGAAAAGTCAAATTACTAAAATCAGAAATGAAAGAAGGAACATTACAATTGTTCTTACAGACATGAAAGATCATAAGATAATCCTGTAAACAACTATTTACTAACAATTAGATAATCTTGATAAGATGAATAAATTCTATGAAAGGCACAAACTGCTGAAACTGACTCAAGAAAAAATAGGTATTCTGAATATTTTAATAAGCAGACAGAATAAATTAGTAATAAAAACAATTTTACACAAAGAAAATCCAGGACAAGATCCCTTCACTGGTGAATTATTCTAAACATTTAAATAAGGAATAACACCAATTCCTCACAAGCCCTTCCAAAAAAAAAAAAAATAGAAGAGGAAGAAACACATCTTAACTCATTCATAGAATGAATCAGAATTCACAGATTCATAGAATCATCTTATCCCAATACCAAAACCAATAAAGAAAGAAAGTTATAGATCAATATGTTTTATGAATATAGAGGTAAATCTTCAACAGAACACTAGTAAACTGAATCCAACACCATAAATAAAAAGGTTATATACCATAAGCAACTGAGATTTGTCCCAGAGATAGAAGACTGGTCCAATATGTGAATACTGAATAATGCATAATAATCCTTTATTGATAGAATAAAGGAAAAAAAACAAATGATCATTTCCATAGATTCAGGAAAGGCACTTGCCAAATGCCAACACTATTTCATTATAAAAACAATGATAAAAGGGAACCTCCTTATTGGATAAAGAGCATTTATAAAAAACCACAGCTAATATTACACTTTGTAATGAAAAACTAAATGTTTTCCCCCTACCTACAATCAGGAACAAGACACTAATGTCCATTCTTACCCCTTCTCTTCAACATTGTTCTGGACATACTAGCCAGGGCAATTAGGCAAGAGAAAGATACATTTTACAAAATGGAAAGGAAGAAAAATGAATGTGTCCAAGGAGAAACTTAAAACTAGAGAATTTCATAAATTATAATACTATATAAAACTAATTCTCAACCTGGGAATAAATGATTTTTTCCATAAAATGGGATATTAATAACACAACTACAAGGAATGCACCAGACCTCAAATAATTTCCAATTTTTGTGCAAGAGCCAAGTTAAAAATACACTAAGAAGCTGTTCTGTACATTTCAACAACATGAAGATAATAGCTTATCCTACATTACTTAAGGATACTTACATATAAATTAGGTTTAACCATTTGAAATAGCTAATATTTGGCCATTTTAAATGGAAAAATGGCAATTTCATATGAGACAACCTTATAACAAAATCATACAAATGTACATGAGAATGATAAATGTAAATGCATAATAGGAAAGGGGATCTTTAAGATTCTTTAAAAGTCACTTAAATATATTTTGAAATTTCAATTTCAAATGTCCATTGCCTGAAAAAAATCACTGACATAAAGAAAGCAGGGGTATTTCTAAATTCTTTTAAAAAGTTAGATGTTGTTTTAAAATTTGCTGAAGTCAAATAAATGGTAATAGCAATGTTACCTTATTAAGACTAAATCTGTCCCTTGTGAACCAAAAGTTTTAGAATTAAAAGTATAGTAATTAGCATAGATGGCTTTAAATAGAGACATCTACCCACAGGTTAAAAGAATTAAAGATAATTACTGAATTTCCTTTTGGAAAAATTATCTAACATCATATCAATTTCAGAATCCTCATTTTAGAAAATAACAGATCTTAAAGACTGAGCATTTTGACACCACCACTAATAGGTTCACATGTATAAAGAACAAACTCTCAATGTTGTGCTATAAAAACAAATCTGTCTCCTTTTAACAAAGACTTGGCCAATTGACTTTCATCATTTCTATCAGGAATTCAAATTGAAATTAAAGATATCCGTAAAGTGATCAGGTTAATTATCTGATTTCTATTTACTTCATTGTGACACCTAAGAAAACATTTTTTTCTAAAACAACTTTAAAAGTAAATCATAAAAACCCAGAACTTCAAATTATGATGATTCTAGAATAGAGTAAAAACAGCTTGCTCATTTGTTTAATGCCCAAAGTGGTAAGGGCTTCATGCCAAAAACAAAACAAAACAAAACAAAAAAACCAAAAACCTAGAATGTGTTTTCTGGTTCTGTCATTACTGTTAACATTGTTTTGAGGCAGCAAAAGAAGAAGGATATGCTCCACTTGTCATGTAACGATAAGAAGGAAATAAAGCTCCAAATGAAGCTATCATTGCAGACAAGAACAACAAAAAAAATACAAGCATTTAATGTACAGTCATATACAATTAATACAGGTATTATTATACAATTGTACAATACACACAGTAGTATAAAATTTCTTGAATAAAGTAAAGTTTGAAAATTCACCTCCGGAATCATTATTTAAGTCAGTAAAAAGAAAGTTGTTATCCTGAAGAATCAAAGGATGGCCACAAAATATTCAACAGTAATGAACAACTACCCATAGAACAGAACCTTATTATGATGTTAATTTCATCCAATTCCTTTTCTTCTTTTAAGATCCAGTTTTCTCCAAGATCTACACCCAAAGCCTCCTTTTCTTTACCATTTAGACTCATTTTAGGTGATCTACAGTCCCTTTTCTCTATTGATAGACTGAAAGTGTACTCTTAATGGCCACCCTAAGTGTGATTTTTCAGTCTTATAACATCTTCTCCTTAATATTCTTCTATTTGATACTATTTTTTTAATTTTTTTTAATTTTTAATGTTTTATTTTTAAGAGAGAGAGAGCGAGAGAGAGAGCGAGTGAGCATGAGTGGGGGAGGGTCAGAGAGAGAGGGAGACACAGAATCTGAAGCAGGCTCCAGGCTCTGAGCTAGTGTCAGCACAGAGCCTATGCTGGGCTTGAACCCATAAACCATGAGATCATGACTTAAGTCGAAGCCAGACGCTCAACAGACTGAACCACCCAGGTGTCCCTGTTTGAACATCTTGAAATCATCTTCATTTGTCTTCTAATATCTTAACCCTTCCAGACTACTTCTGAAGCTCCTTAGTTGCCTCTCTTCTTTTCCCCATCAGCCAACCTTCTATCTGTAGCTCTATACTCTTTTTTCTAGTTTTCTCTCCTCCTAGAATTTTATCTGCTTCTAGAACTTCAAAAATAACCTCTATAAGGAATATTCTTATCTCCATACCATTAAGCCCTAAATCAGTCCTCAAATCCAGTCTCCGTCTCAAATGACCTTTTGCCATTTCTACTTGGCTATTCCATTTCTATCTCAAATAATCAACATTAATTCCTGAAAGCTCGCTCACTATGCTCTCTTTTCCCTCAGATCCTCCCCTGCATTAACCTTTCTCTCCTTTTCTTTTTCTCTCCTCCTCCCCACATACACACAAAATCCCAATATCCCTATTTCTCTTTATGAGACACCTTTGGCTTCTTCTCCTTTAGTCACAGTATCTGCTCAACTACTTTTTTGTAACATTTTCTATTCTCACAAAAGAAGTCCTTTAGATGCCATATTTGAAACACTGCCAGAGAGGTGAGGCTGACAAACTAATTTTAGCTGTACCCATACACACTACCCTTCAGATCCTCTCCCTCCATCCATTTATTGAGCAAACAGCAAATGTTTATTGATTAGCTATCATATGACAGACAATCTTCCATGCTCTAGGGATACATCATAGAAAAATGTAATCAAACAAAAAATCATAGAATTTATATTCTAGAAGGGAAAACATACACACATGATAAAAAAAAAACACTAAGTAACTCATGTAAGTCAAAATGGTAAGTTCCATGAAGAAAAAAAAGAGCAGCACAATGAGAACTAATCATGGGGAACTGGAGGGTGGTAGCAAAGATTTCATTAAGAAGGTAATATTTGATCAGACCCAACATAAGAGAGGGAGTCAGCTCTATGGGAATCTGGAGGTACAGACTTCCAGTCTAAAGGAGTAGTGAACACTGCAAAGACCGTAAGACAGAAGTGGGCTTCACATATTCAAGCAACAGCAGAAAGGCCAGTTGGGGTGAAACAAAGTGAGAAAAATAAATGGTAGTAATAGTAAAACCAGAGAAGTAACTGCAGTCAGATCATGTAGGTTTTATAGCCAATCATAAAAATGGTGGCTTTCACTCTGATGAGGGAGGGAAATAATACAGCATCTTGAACAGAGAGGTAACATGATCCGACTCAGGAGTTACAGGACAATCCTGGCTATTGTGTTGAGAATAAAGTGGAGGGCAGGGGGGAGGCAGTTAAAAGACTGTAGTAATCCAGGCAAGAGCAGCAACCATGCCCTGGCCAGGGGTAATTCTAGTGGAAGTGTGAGTTGAAATCAAAATCTGAACATATTTTGAAGATAACATCAACAGGACTCTTCTGATACATCACATGTCAAATGTGAAAAGAACTGGCAAAGACTCCAGTCTTTTGTTCTGAATGAGTGGAAAATTGAAACTGCCCTTACCTGACAGGGGGAGGATTATAGAAGTAGTATGTGTATTGAAGTGAGAGGTCTAAAACATCAACAGTCCAGTTTGAGAAAATTTTGAGATACAAATTAAGCATCCAAATGAAGATTTTAGATAGTCTGATGTAGTAGTCTGGAATTTAGGAAAGAGGCTGGGGGAAAGAGGAAGGGGGATAGATTTCAATTTAGACCTCAAGCCACTTAGATGGCATTTAAAACTTTGAATCTGGAGGTGATGTTTCAGGGAGTGCATGCATATAGACTTGGAAACAGAGCCAAGACGCAAGTCCTGGAATACCAATATTAAGAAGCCAAGTGGATAAACAGGAACCAGGGAAATCAAAGTAGGACATAGCAACTAAAAATTCGGGGGCAACCAGGAGATAATGTGGTCTTAGACACCAAGTGAAAAAAGCATATCAAGGAAGGAGGGATCTCAACTCTTTAAGTGATGCTGATGGGTCAAATAGGATAAAGATGTGAAATTAACTATCAGATTTATGATGTGAAGGTCAGTAGAGATTTGACAAGTATAATTTAAATGCTGTGGTGAGCTAAAGCATGATTGTAGACAGTAGAACTGGAAAAGAAAGACTGCTATCACTGACAAAACATTGAGGGAGTTTTGCTTAAAAAGAGGAGCAAAGAAACAAAGCAAAACACTTCCTCTGGTGGAAGAAGAGTCAAGAAAACATTTTAATGGCAGAATCAAAGCATATCTGTATGTCCTTGACATGTTCCATTAATACCATAGAAGTTCCAAAATACTAGAAAATACAATACAGGAGCAAATGGGGAAAAATGCTGTGAAAATTACCTTGATAAGATCTAGATTATATGACAGAGGTGGATAAATACAGCAGTGGGAATTTATAGTAGTTCTCTTATTACTTGTTTTAATTTCCTAGTGAAGTGGAAGGTAATATCATCAGCTGAGAGTCAGGATAAGAAGTAAATTTAAGAGGAGAACAAAACATGTACACAGTTACCCTAAAACAGAGAAAGTGTATGGATAAAGGAAATAAGGAATGATTCCGGGCAGAATCAGAGGAGCGTATAGGCTTATGGTCATGACTGTTAGGTGAGACAAGTCATCCTGACTGGGTTTATTTAACCAATACGTGAGTGTTGCCATGGTAATACTAGCAAGTGAAAAAAAAGAAAGAAAAATCAAGGTGTGTGCAAGAAAGTGATTCTAATATTTGACCATGACACTTAAGCTCAGTAAGAAGGGACAGAACAACAAGGGAGTAAGAGACAAGGGAATGTTGTTTCAGACAATTGGTTAAAGATCCCAGAGGTGTTGAAGAATTGCTGGATTCAGGGTGCTAGAGGGTGCAAGTTGATAAATACCAGCATAATATCTGACAGAAAAAGGAAATGTGCAATATTAATGTGCTATACAAAGTGATTAAAACACCTCTTCTGGACAGAGGGGGCTCTAGGATGCACAGACATTAAAAGTAACAATAAAAAAAAGGTGAGGAATTCTCAATACCTTTCATCTTTAAACACTGGCAGTGAATAGATTTCAGGCAAATCAAAATAAAACAAACAAATGGAAAAACAAAGGTTAAAAGTTTAAAAAACCAGAGGTACAGTTAGGGTCCCAAAAGGCCAAAAATACTCCAGAAAAAGTTATCAGAGGTAACTCCAAGGCGAATACCTAAATTCCACAAAAATAACCCTTGAGGCCGAATAATGGGTACCTTCTAGATCCAGAGAGCCAGAGACCACATAGCTGAGACAGCCTAGTAGACAGCAGAGTTAAAGTGGAGAGTTGGACAAAGAAAGAAAAGAGGCACAGATTAGATGTGACAATAATGGTTGGACTTCAATTTTGGATTAAGACATGGCCCAATGCAACAGACCATCATTTGCCATCAACCCAACTACCCAACTATGCCAGCAAAACTATAAAATCATTTTTAACCCCTATGAAAGAAGAGGGCACAAAGAAATCTAAACAAATTAAATTCTGCAAAGTAAGAAGACTTTCATAAAAGAGATGACACCCTGGACTGCTGGTGTCCCTACCAGAGGAGCAAGAGGTAGGAAAGCCAGGCGTGGTAGGCTGGTAAGTAGGATTCCAAAGAGCCCAAGCACACAGTGAGTCTTCACCCATCCTGATTCAGTCCTCAAATATCTGAAACCAGTGATGAGCGACATAATATTCAAACTGTAATAAAGCCCGCATCCAGATCAACTTCAAACCAGTTTTACATTCTTCTCCTACTCACTTTCCCCAACACATACCCAGGAGCGAGCAAGCGGGTGCACACGCGTGCGCACACACACACACACACACACACACACACACACACACGCCACGCACTCTAGAAGCCTGATAGAACCATCAGCGCTCTTTTCTCTAGGGGGTAAATATTATTTATTTCAGTCTTTCCAGTCCTATATACAATGTCTAGTACACAATAAAAATTTTTTCAGACACTTGAAGAAGAAACTGTGGCCAATTGTAAAGAGAGGAAACCATCAATAGGAGGTGATGCAGATACGGCCCAGACATTAGAGGTATCAAATAAGGATATGAAAATACCTAAGACCAAAATACTAAAAGATCTAGTGGAAGTGGTGACTGATAACATGTGGAAGTGGGAGGAAATTTGAGCAGAGAGATTGCATCTACAAAAAGTAGCCAAAGAGAAACGCTGGAAATTAAAAGTATGATATCAAGAATGAAGAATTTTCTACATAGGCTTAACAACAACCTAAATTAAAAAAGAGAAAAATGATCCGTGCATTTCAAGGTAGGTCCGTGGAAAATATGCAAAGAGAAACACCAAGGATCCGTGGGATGATCTCCAGTGCTCTAAAACAATTGTAACTGAAGTCCTAGAGGGAAGGGAGAAGGAAAATGGGAAAAAGGAGAGAACAATTTTTAAGCGATGATTATCAAGAACATTTGAAAGTAATGAAAACATCATCTTACACACCCAAGAGTCTGACCAGACCTCAACCAGGGTAAATATAATAAAAACTACACATAGGCACAACTTAGTCCAACTGTTAACATCCAAGAGAAAACCTTAAACGCAGCAAGGGAAAAACAACATACCACATCTAAGGGAATATTGATATGAATGATGGCTTGTTTTCTCATCTGAAAATATGAATGGCAAGAAGGCAATATATTATAATTCTTTGAAGTGTTGGGAAATGTAACAATTATCAATTTGGAATTCTACATCTAGTGAAAATATCCTTCAAAAACAGAGACAAATTTAAGGCATTTTCAAAAGTTGAGTTTGTTTCTCACGGACTGAATCATAAGCAATGAAAAAGGGAGCTCTTCAGTCTAAGGAGAAATAACACCAGATGGAATACAGGAGTTTCAGGTAACAATGACGCACACCAGAAAGGGACAATCTTTAAAGAGAAAAAGAAACTATTTCTTGGGGTTCACCTACACAAAATACAGCACTTTCAGACATCTAGCACATCATTACTGTAAAGTTAACATTTTTCCCTCCTCACCCCAGGAAAATTTTGACTTTGAGCCAAAAAAATATAGTTTATGACCATTATTTAAAAATACTTAAGTTTCACTTATCAATAAGCTTTAACATCTAAATTAACAACACTAATATTTATGATAGCAAAATTTTTAAGTACCTTTTATGAACCAAGTAGATATTATTTGTAAGTTTCACAAGTACCTTGAAAACTATGTATGCACATGACAAATTAGAAAAATTAGGAAAACAAATCAGGAAATTGGATTGAGAAGTAAAATTCTTTTTAAAAATTTTTAATGTTTACTTATTTTTGAGAGAGACAGAACACAAGCAGGTATGTGGCAGAGAGAGAGAGAGAGAGAGAGAGAGAGAGAGAGAGAGAGAGAGAGAGAGGGAATCTGAAGCAGCACAGAATCTGTGCTGACAGCTCAGAGCCGGACATGGGGTTCAAACTTACGAACTGTGAAATCATGATCTGAGCTGAAGTCAGATGCTCAACCAACTGAGCTACGTGGGTGCCTGAAGAAGTAAAATTCTTTGCCCAAATCCCTTGACTTTTAAGAACTAAAGCTGGGATTCAAACCCAATTCTGTCTTATTCTAAATCCCATGCCTTGTTTCTTAGGTACTAATTATTACAGCAGAATTATGTCCAATAATTTAAATGCCCAGTGTAGATTTTGTTTTTGCCAACCTATGTTTAATTTGGAGTATATAATACTACATATTCTTGTTTTTTCATGTAATAACACATCATAGACCTACTCCTCTGTCTCTACAAAGAGACATATTTCCTTTCTCTTAGTTTTGCATACTTTTCTATTGTGAGTATAATTTAAACTTTACTTAGTCAATTTCCTTTTGAAGTGTTTAATTGGTTCCAATTATTTGCTACTTTAATTCTACAATGAGTACTTTTGAGTACATATTTAAAGTTTCCTCTAATTAAATTTTTGAGATATATCCTGGAAGTAGAATTCTTGGATTAAATCGTCTTCACATTTTTACTTATTGTACTTTGCCAGATTATCCTAAACTCTTTCCATACTAGTATCATCTCTTTTTTATTCCTTGCCAAATTAAGCATAAAATGATAAGTATTGTTTAAATTTTAAATTCTCAGCTTACTGGTCAGATGTTTTCAATATTTTCCTATAGTGTTTCTTGCCTTGGTATCATGTTAATAAAAGTTTTCAATATGCCAGGATTATAGAAACATTTGCTTTCATTTTTCTCTACTATCTCATGATGACATACTTTGCATTTAAATTTTAACTCATCTGTAGTTTTTATTTAGTGTAGTTGTAAGGAATACATTTATCTTTTTATTTTGTAACATAGTTGGCCAACTGTCCTGATTTATTTTAGAAATCTTCTCTAGGACAATCTGAAACACCAACTTAATCTTTAAATAAACCCCTCATTTCTGGACTCTCCTTCCATTCCATTAATCTATTGTAATTAATCAATTCCCATACTTTTTTCAACCTAATTCCAAAAAACACTCAGAAAAATTTTATCATAATCTCAACTGAAAAGAAAATGTTAGATGTTTCAATATATCCCTTTCCTTTCTTCAATACCCAGGTGAGGTTAGACATATTAACCCATGGGTCACCAGCAGAAATTAAAATAGTATTTCAACTAAAGAATGAAAAGCAGGTGAATTAAGATGCAGCACACAGCAGAAAACACGAAAGGGAAAGGAAGTTGGAGTTAGCATCAGATGATCATGCTTTTCCTCTGTGTGTATTCACTTTCACAGAGAAGCAACAAATCTTTATTGATTCTTTAATTTCCAATTAATTTAAGAAAGTGCTACACACTTGTAAATGCATAACATGGAAATTCCCACATGTAAAGGGAAATTAGAACTCTGTTGATAAATGAGTTCAGAAGTAGCCGTGAAAAGTTTTGATTCACAAAATTTTTTGTTTTTAAACCCAAAATTGGAAGGTTGTTGTAGTTTACTACCACAGTGAAATTAAAGACTTCTTACAACTACATGTCTGCTACCATAACTCCTCCAGGTTTTATGTTCATCTGGAGACACTGAAATAAACCTGTACTGGAAGAAAACGCTCTAAGAAAGAACTTACACATATCGGTTGATAGAGATGATCTAAAGTGTTCTCTTTTGGTTTATTAAAAAATCAACTCAATCAAATCAGCTTATCTCATTAGCATAAATACATTATATGTATACCTATCCCATTAATATGTATACCGGGGTCAGCAAAAAGCATCCATGTGGTCACTGATTAATATCCTAGGGAAGGCAAAGACAAGGCAGCAGCAAAAGAAAGTGTCTTTGGCAACATACTTCCCTAGAAAGTTATGATAGACATGAGACCCCCCCGCTAAAAAAAAAAAAAAAAAAAAAAAAAAAGCTCTGTAGCAAGCCAATCCTCCTGCGCAAGGTTGTTGCTTCCTGGCTACAGAAACAGGGAAACAAGGTAAGCCCAACCAGAGAAAGAGCAGAAAGACATCTAGGTCTCCTAGGGGCCTTCGTTTGATAGGCTTGTGTTTGAGGCAGAGTCTGTTCCAAAGCGGAGACAGCCGGCCCCGCACTGCATGAGAGCACCCTTAATTCAGCCCGCAGTAATCTCTTGCACAATTACCTCTCCTGAATGAAACCATCTTGGATATGGACAAAAGTATGGAGGACAGTGACTTAATTTTTTGATTAAAAAAAGGAGCAAGCGAGAGAAAGAAAATGATTTATAATAAGTCCGTGGGAACATTCTGTACCTATCTCTTTTCTGATTAGAGAGGTGGCCTGGAGCCTGGCTCATTAGGCAGAAGTAATGAGCCAGTCTATATGCCATCTCTAATTAGAGAAAAGATACAGCAGGTACAACTGTACCTATAAATTGATAGAATAAAGACAAAAATTATTTTAAAATACCCTTTCCCTTGTAGCACTTTGATGTCCAAATCTTAAGGAGAAAATTGTAATAAAAAACTAAGTAATCTTTGAAATCAGCCCCTTTCCGATGATATGTTTTCTAATCAGATGTCAAATTTATTTTTACACAGTTTAAAAACAAAGATCATATTCAGTCCACAGTGTCCTTTGGAAGCATTCATTCAACATTTAGTGTGCTGAAGAAGAATAGAAGTCACTTCAGCCCCACAGTGCATAGCAGACTAATTTATAGCACTATCGAATACTTTGAGCAACATTTTGTGCAATAAAACACTTTTAGAAGTACTAATGGGGATTAAATATTGAAATAAGGCTCACAAGATTTAATGTTTTATTAAGAAATTCTGCAGAATACTTTATAAAATTCTCCAATACGCTAATTACTCACACCAAGTTTCTAAATATATAGTTTCCTTCAATTAAGTCTTCACATAAGCTTAGTTTGATTGAAGAGAATATACAAATTAACTAGAGTTATGTCTAGCATTTTGTCTTCTCATCTCTCAACAATTCTATGGAGAGACACTGTTATCCCTGCTTACAATAAGAACATAGGTGTTCAAAGATGTTAATAACAGGTGCCACTCATTGAGCATTTACTATATGATATTCTACCCATGCATGATCTCATAGTATTATTATTATAGTCCTATGAATTATTTATGAAAAATCACTTAATAGATTAAAAACCTGAGATTTAAAAAGGATACATATTTTTATCAAAGGCACACAACTGGATTGGCATTCAGGTCTAAGCTTTTTGATGCCAGGGCTAGGAAATTTAACCATGAAGTTTTAGAATTTATTTTGAATATAAAAAATATGCATCTTTTTTCTTTAAGATATATCATGTCTAGATAACCCAGACCATAGGGGAACATAAACTGAAATTCTGCATTACTTCAAAATTAATGACACCTAAAAAGAGCTATGTGAGAACTCCAAAGCCATGATCACTAATGCATTCATTGAAAGTATTTGAAAAAATTGATCATCTACTATATGCGATTGGCAGGATTGTATAACTATTGGAATGAAAATTTAGCAAAGTCACTGGACTTAATTAAGGTCACTATAAAAATTTTTCATAGAATAAAAACAAAACTAGAAAATAAAGTTCAAAAGCAATAGTAAGTATAATTGATGAGAAAAAAAAACAACAAATACATAAAACTAAGTCTTACAAATGAGTGAGCCTTCTGGACAGAAAACTAATAACATTGGGGTGCCTGGGTAGCTCAGTTAGTTAAGCGTCTAACTTAACTCTTGATCTCAGCTCAGGTCATGATCTCATGATTCATGAGGTCAGGCTCAGCACTGGTGGTGCAAAGCCTACTTGGAATTCATTCTCTCTCTCTCTCTCTCTCTCTCTCTCTCTCTCTCTCCCACCCATACAAAATAAATTTAAAACAAGTAACAACATTTTTAAGAGAAATTAAGAAATGCATTTTTTTCATGTATTGGGAAATCTGATATCATATAGATACCCAATTTACTGAAATTGAGTTTATGATCTAAATACCGGAATTTTTGTGAAAATTCTAAAACTGCTGCTAAAATTCATAAAAATAGCTGAGACAATATTGAAAGAATAAAACGTTGGAAAATTAATACTTCCTTATTTTAAGACTTTTACAAAACTACAATTATAAAAACTAAGTGTTTTGACTCAAAGATGGGCAAACAAATCATTGGAACAAACAAAGAGCTCAGGAGCAAACCCATCTTCACATACACAGGCCCATGATTGTGACCGTTACCACCTGCTGCGGGGGAGTGAAGAAATGATCTGCTTAATGAAAATGGTTCTGGGTCAGTTAGATATTCAAGCGAGAAATAAAAAAATGAATCTTGACCCCTTTCCTCACAAAATACCCAAAATAAAGTCAGAAAACAGACCTAAATTTGAGAGGTAAAAAAATAACATTTCCAGATAAATGTAAAAATAATATCTCCATGATACCAGGGTGTGTGAAGATTTCCTCAATAGGACATAAAAATATCAAATATAAAAGAAAAATTAGTAAATTGGACTTCATTAAAATTAAGAACTTCTGTTGATCAAACAATGCCATTAAGTTTTCAGCAACTACAATGTGCAAGATTCTGGAAAAATAATAATATTCCTCATATTTGATCCTCACAATGGAACTGTAATGTCATTATCATTTCAAATTTAGAGTAACAAAGAATACAAAAACACTATTTCAAAATGATACTTGTGCTGTTATGTTTATAGCAACATTATTTACAATAGCAAATATTTGGAAACAGCTGAAATGTCCATTGGGCTTTGCTCGATGAAGGGATGAAGAAGATGTAATAAGTAACACACACACACACACTGAACTATTATTCAGACATAAAAAAAGAATGAAATCTTGCCATTTGCACTGACACAGATGGAACCAGAGAGTAGAATGCAAAGTAAAATTAAATCAGAGAAAGACAAATTAAAGATTTCCCTCATACGTGAAATTTAAGAAGCAAAACAAAGAAGCTAAGGTAAAAATAAATCAATAAATAAGAGACAGGAGACAGAGACAGATCGAGAAGCAGACTCTGAATTATAGGGAACTAATGGTTACCAGAGGGGAGGCAGTGCAGGGATGGGTTACGTAGGTGACACTTATGAGGAACCCTGGTTGCTGAAACACTATATTCTACATCTGAAACTAATATTACACTGTATGTTAACTAACTGGAATTTAAATAACAACTTTAAAAAGTACATAAATTAAATAAATTTGGGGTAACTACAGTTTAGAGTCATTTAAAAATTGTTCCAGATCACATAGCTAGTAAGTGGGCAGTTGAACTCAAGCTGACTGACCCCAAAGTGTAAAGTCTTAAGGAACTGTGCTATCAAACAGTTGCTCAAATGCCTATGTATGGGTGTGTGTGTGTGTGTGTGTGTGTGTGTGTGTGTGTGTAATACAGATCGAGAAACAGAGATAGAGAAATATAGGCATGTATAGTGATTTCTAACAAATAACTGCTAATAATATCAAAATATTAGGAATAATCTAAATGCTCATTATTAGGAGCATGGTTTAAAAGTTTTTCTTATGGCCATACAATTGGGCACAATGCAGCTATTTTAAACAAGAAGGAATATTAACATGGAATGTTGTCCATAGCATTTGGAGAGGAAGTATTTATTTTTAGAGGCCTCCGAGAAAGCATATGTATTATAATTTCATTTTTAGAAAATTATTTTTATAACCATATCTCCAGGGTATAAAAAAGTTAACTGTATCTATGAAGGTAGAAAAAAATGTAAAATATTTTCTATTTCATAGAGTTAGGTATTATTTGGATTTTCTTATAATGAGTATTATTTAAAAATATAAAATTATTGTTCCATTTTTAAAGTGTAGGTAATTTATAAACCATTGTGCTAATTATTTTAATTCTAATTTCAATTTCTGGGTTTTTTTTTTCAGGATGTAGCATATAATCTTTTAAAACTCTATGGCACGTTTTTAGGATGGGAAGATATGAATACCATATATCCAGCTTATTATTGTTAATATTAAATTTGAGTTTTACTTAATATTCCAAACCCTACTTTAAAATCCAAACCCAAAAAAAGAAAAGATTGAGAAAATATAGTTTATCACATACTGTTCTTATATAAATATTGATCAGGGGCACCAGGGTGGCTCAGCTGGTTAAGCTTCTGACTCATGATTTTGGCTGAGGTCCATTATCTCATGGCTTCATGAGATCAAGTGCACGTCGGGCTCTGCACTGACAGTGCAAAACTTGCTGGGGATTCTCTCTCTCCCTGTCTCTCTGTGCTTCCCCTGCTCATGCTTGTATGTGCACTCTCTCTCAAAATAAATAAACACTTAAAAAGGAAATAAGTAAAACTTGATCATAATAGGTACATTATAATTTTAAAGTTTCCCTAGTACAGTCATTTGAAAAGTGACCTCCAAAAGGTGTGTCCCCCTGGAATCTGTGACTGTGACTGTATTTAGACATAGGATCATTGCATATGTACTTAAGGATCTGGAGAGGAACGTGTACAGGATCAGGGTGGACCCTACATCCAACCACAAGTTCTCTTGAAAGAGAAGAGAAGGGAACAGAACACAGAGGAGAAGGTCATGGGAACAAGGAGGCTAAGAGGGCTGTGCAGCCACAAGCCAAGAATGCTGTGGACTACTGGAAGCCAACAGAAAGAGAGGCATAGAACTGATCAGAACCTCCAGAAAAAACAACCCTGCAAACCCTTGATTTCAGATTTGTGGGCTTCGGAACTATAAGAGGATAAATGTCTACTTTATATTAAGCTCCCATCCAATTGCTGCTAATTTGTTGCAGCGGCACTAGGAAACAAACACACCTAGATATTTAAAACAATTATTTTTGACACTTTCTTGAGGAATACTGTAATTAGACAAAATAAGTAATTTTTTGAAGTCAGAATCTTACCATTTAAACTCTGTCCTATTTGTGTAGTACCAGAGGCAAAATCCATAATTGAACCACTTAGAGTTCTTGCATCAAATGCTGTATTATCTTCCTCCAAACCATTGATGAAGAAACTGATTTTTGTCTGATGCACCTGCAAGAAATTATCACCATTATCTTAATTACATAGCCTTGTATTTTACCATAACTACATTTCAGCAGTCTTTCTCAAGTTAATTTCCTACTTCACTACTTTCTTCAGTTGGAAAGACTGAAAACAATTTATGTTAATGGCTCAGTGATATATCTGTATGTTTATGTATCTAGATATGAACCGACATATTATAGTTTTGTGCTGTGATTTCTACTATGGTATTTATAGGTATACATAATTTTTTGTCCATATATTTGGCAGTGCTGACCTGCTACACCTTCATAATTTTTGAGAATATGCTGTTTCTTTATATACTAGTTAAATTTGTTATAACCATAATTGGAAAAAACAGAAATGAACACAAAAGGTAGAGATATTCAAAACTAAGTATACCAAAAATGTATAATCTATGGATACAATTCAATTTAAATTACTAATGCAAAATGCTTCCTGTAAACATTTCCTTTATAGTATTGATATCATAGTTGATGATTTTCAGCCCTATTTCCCCAATACAGAATATAAAAACTTGACAATAATATTCTAGGCTAATTAATCAGATAACCTATCAACTCTCTATATCAGAAATCAACAAACCTTCTCGGCAAGCAGCCAGAGGATAAATATTGTCTATTTGCAAACCAAGTGATTTGATTTTGTGATCCAAATGGTCGAGTCACAACTACTCAACTCTGTTTTTCTAATAAGAAAGCAGCCAGAGACAATACATATGTGAGTTAAACATTTGACCAACCAGATTTGTTCCATGGATTGTGGCTAGATGACCCCGAACTACACACTAATTGTGAAATTATGAAGTCATGAAATTGTGTTAGTGTGCAGTGACCCCTGAATAGCCAACTCAAACTGTTCTGCAGACAACTTCCTGGATGGTATTAATACAAAATCTTCGATGATTGCACGTATTTTTGAATAAACAGATCAGCTCTTTGACATCAATTTTAGCCTCTACAAACAGTTCTGTTCAAGTGCTTTTACCTTGAATGTAATAGGAATCATCGGCACTCTAGCAAAGGAGCTAAAGTGGCATACAAAACATGAAGACGGGGGTAGGGATAAAGAGAAATATGTCATCTTGCAGGTGAAAGGTTAGATGCTAACATTTTGATTAAAAATACAAGCAATCATAGCACTCAAATGCTATCCTATTAAAACTTCCTCACAAAATTGATGAAAATAAACAACCATTTTCTAACATCTTTAGAACGTTATGTGAGTGACTGTCTTAACTCTTTTCAACAGCCCTCTTTCTCCAAACAAACAAACCAATCGATCCTGACAATTAACAATATAATTACTTGGGAATAGTAATTCCTCAAAAAGTTATTCAATATGGCTCTGCTCCATACTATCTAACCTGCTTTTATTAAAACCAGGTACTTCCTTAACTCCACTGACTCAAGTTATATTTTACTTAATTATAAAACATAGCCTTGACATAAAGAACTAAAAACACATGCCAACTCCTTGTGGGCCTGCATATATACCTCTGTGCTGGGTAGTAGGGCTGCATTTTTTTTTGCAGCCCATTTTTTACAGCCTGTTACTGTCATTTGGTGTTTGACTGTTATCATTATAAAAGATACAGGCTTTTCTACTTTGTTATTTGTAGCATTATCTCATGTTTTACAACATCTTTGCGCACCATGCAGGCACATGAAATATAACTAGTGAAAAGTTCTCGATGGTATTAATGCATAAAAAAGAATGTGGTTCCATCTCTACTGTCTTTACCCAGCCAAAAGCTGATGAACAGCCAATTTTCCTTTATCACATTAGCACAGCCATGAGGGAAACACATTTGTTCTACTCAGCTACACTAAAGATACTATTACCAATCTAACATATACATGTTTTATATCAGCAGTATTCTCAGAGCATGAGAGAGCCAACAATATATTAACACTAGCATGACAGTTTATTTAAGAAAAGAAAATTGTCTCTGTAGAGGGACAGAAGTTAGAAATGTATGGCTAAATCTCAGTGTCACTGGTCTAATAAAGGTAATAATTCTTAGGCTTTCTTTATAGCAGGTAACACTCCTGTGACAGTTCTGTCATATCATTCAAATAAAAATGTTGTCTTTTACAAGTTTAAGTGCACCTTTATTTTGAGTCAGATAGAAAGCATGTTTTTGATTTTCTATATTCACTGTATTATATCTGTAGTCAAGAGTTCAGGACCTTCTCTTTTTTTATCAACTCATCGCATATTTGCTTAGGAGAAGGATTCCGTGTCACTTGTGGTGAATTCTGGAAGGATGTTTTCATTTTGTTGGTACTTACAAAATGATTGATGATGATCTCAAGCCACTCTCTTCTGTTGCCCCTCCCCTATCAACCACCTTTCTATAAATAAGATTAAATCTTCTTTGGTGTTCTGTATCATGTTTTATATTCCAAGATTCTCTTAACTACTTTGCAGTTCTGGTCTGGGGCCCCATCACACCAGAACTGGGAAGACGAGGAAGCGCTTTGCAATAGCTCATTCTGAGGAGCCCCTTGCCAGTTATCTAGAGGAATAGGAATATGTGTGGTGGAATTTCTAATTTGTGAAAAAGAAAGCTTTCTGCTGAAGGAAACTTCACACCTATCTCATTTTCCACCCCTTGAGGATTGGAGGAGTTCGTACATGTTTATTGGTGTGGCTTGAAGGAATGAATTGGCAAAGCCAGTAGCTGTAGAAAGGCCTTAAGTCCCCTCAATAAGAGATTTAAAGAACACACTGGAAAGAAAATAGAGGGGGGCAGGTCATTCACAACCCTTCATTTTCTTAGGGTTTCATATTGTATTTTAATTAATTTTTAGGCCAAATTCGTGTCCCTGTGATCGTCTGTACTCATTCCTTTGAGCACAAAAGTGTATTCGATTTTTTTAAAAAAGAATACTTAACCATTCTCTTGTCTTATCAGAGAGGTGTATAATTCCAGAAAGTCACACAATAGCTGAGAAGCTGCTGAGAAAAAAATGCAATCAAGTCCACCTGGACAGGTGTATCCTAATTGTCAATCATCTGCTCCATTGGAATGCCAGATCTTTGTTGCTTTTCTACTCCTGTTGGCTACCAAAAATCCAAAAAAACTCCCAATTCAGGCTGGGAAATAGACAGAACATCTATGCTAACTTCCTCAGCACAGAAATAATTTCCTTGTTGCCTCTAACCTTCTGATTTCAATTTAATTCAATAAAGCATGAACCCAGCACTCAAACTGGCTCTGTACATTATACCAGGAAAATAAAGCCATGATCCTTTCTCTCAAGGAGTTTGTATGTATGAATAATTTTAATACACTAGGGAGTGTTTGCATCACTATAAATGATGATGGTTGCTTTTGATTTAAGTACTGACACAATGCAGTTAATAAAGGGTTATCTTTTTCAAAGGGTTGCTTTGAGCAGTTTGGCCTTAATCCTTTCATGTATTGTGCCTAATATGATTCTGGACCGTTTCTAAGGGACTTCTCTTTTAAGGACCAACTTACAGGCCTCTTAGAAATACCACTTTCATTCATTTAAAGAGTTTCATTTTGAAGCAAAACTTTTTTTTTTTTTCTGAGAGAAAGCTAGTGAGTATGAGTGCATGCACACCTACAGACAGGGGAGGGGCCGACGAAGAGGGAGAGAATCTAAAGCAGGCTCCACACCCAGCACAAAATTCAATGCTGGACTCAAACTCACGAACCGTTGAGATTATGACCTGAGCTGAATTCAAGAGTCAGATGCTTGACTGACTAACCCACCAGAGGCCCCTAACACAAAACTATTTTAAGAATTTTGAATGGGGGTGTCTGGGTGGCTCAGTCAGTTAGGCATCTGACTTTGGCTCAGGTCATAATCTCACAGTCCATAAGTTTGAGCCCTGTGTCAAATTCTGGGCTGACAGCTCAGAGCCTGGAGCCTGTTTCGGATTCAGTGTCTCCCTCTCTCTCTGCCCCTCCCCTGCTCATACTCTTTCTCACTCTCTCAAAAATAAACATTCAAAATTTTTTTAATTTTGAATAATAATTTTATAGATAATATAAATTGATTTGGCAACATATCTTGAATTCAAATTCGCCCTCAAAAAATAATGATGATACAAATATAAAGATCATCATTTTGAATACTAAGAAATTCAAACAAAAAAAACAGTGATATGAATCTGAAGGGAAAACTTTGTGGAGGAAATACGTCTTGGACTTTCTGAAATAGAAATTGCCCTGAAATAGAATTTCTATTTCTAGGTTAACCAAGGCTTTGCAAAAAAAAATTCTACTATTCCATCTATAATTTTTTAAGCATAAGGAAGGCAATTTATTCTAAAAACTCCATAAGTTATTTTTAAATATCACATGTATAGGGGGTGCCTGGGTGGCTCAGTCAGTGAATCAACCAACTCTTGACTTCATCTCAGGTCACAATTTCTTGGTTCGTGAGATCAAGCCCCACATCAGGCTCTGCACTGATATTGTAGAGCCTTCTTGGGATTCTCTCTCCCTCTCTACTTCTCCCCACTTGTGCACAAGTGCATATGTGCGCACATGCTCATACGCTCTCTCTCAAAACAAATAAACTTTAAAAATAAATAAACGATGGGGCACCCAGGTGGTTCAATCATTTAAGCATCCGACTTTAGCTCAGGTCACGATCTCACAGTTCCTGGGTTTGAGCCTGGCATCGGGCTCTGTGCTGACAGCTCACAGCCTGAAGCCTGCTTCAGATTCTGTGTCTCCCTCTTACTTTGCCCCTCCCATCCTCATGCTCTGTCTCCCAAAAATAAACATTAAAAAATAAAAATAAATAAAAATATTACATGTATGTTTTGCCTCCTAGCTAAGCCTATGTGGGATGTCCCTTTTATTGTTTACTATCTGAAACCAAATGTATTCTGAGGTTTTCCCTTACTTATCCCATCCCAATTTTATCTCTAACTAATCATCAACGGCAAACCCCAACCAACTGGAGAAGTCTCCTTCCCTGTCTGATGATAGCACAATGCTTCTTTCCATCTCTGTGTTTTGTCCAAGCTATTTTGTATGGGAATTACCTTGCTACTTCCTTTCCTCTACCTAAATTTTTAGTACTTTTCCAAACATATCTCAAGTCCTGTATCTTCCAATAATCATTTTCCACCTATATCAGCCTTATAAAAGTGTTCATATATAGAAAAATATCAGCATGTTGGGCATTACAATGTTTATGTATATTTTTCCTTTTTATCTTTACAACAATCCAACAAAGGTTTGTTATTACCTCTATTTTAAAAATAATGAAGCTGAATCACAGAGAACTGAAAACAAAAAGGTTACATTATTCAAGGTCACATAGAAGGTTGACTGGTTCCAGAGGCTGTTTTAACCAATTTTTGTTAGTCAGATACACCCAGTCAGCATTTTGAAGTCACAGCCCTCTCATGTGTCAGAGCCATCCATGAATCTCTCTGCTGTAACTCCACACTGATGATTCCAGCTTCGTGTCAAACACCTTCCACAATAAGGGGAACAGCCCCTATGAACTACACAATCACTTGTCTTTCTTCTGACACTGTCCTGAATGTATATACTCACTTTGCCTTGTTCAGTTCTCAGATTGTCCTTCTGAAGTGGTCCTAACCTCAAAATGAGGACACGGAAGTTTAACTGCAGACTTGGGAACCCTTTCATCTTTAACAGCTTTTACTAGTATAAATGATTAAACTAAAGAATATTTCCTTATAACATCGACTCATAAGGCTCAGCACTAACTACGGAAGCCACCCCAAGCTAATCCAATCCCTTTTCCATGTGAAAGCTCACATATGTAAAGAAAGATGTCGTTTTTCTTCTAAATCTTCTTCAGGATAAATGTGTTTCGTTTGAGTGGTGTTCTAAATATGACATGGTTTTGGGTCTCTCTCTTTTTAAAATGTGGCTCCAGAAATACTCCAATCTCTACTTGTGATTTGACTTGCCAAATTGAAACAGGATTATCACCTTAATATAATCCAGAATTGCATGCTAGATTTTTGGCAATGACATCACACAGCTAAAACTGATAAATTATTAAGTTGAACTGACTATTCACCATAATACTAAGTCTTTACCTTTGGACATCACTGCCTAAAGCACATCCACTCCATCCTGTGTATATGCAGTTAGTTTGATGGACCCAAGGACAGAAATTTATATTTATCCATGTTATATTTCATCTTGTTAGTTTCAGCCCATTGCTCTAGGCTGTCAAAATCTTTTTGGACGCTTTGTCTGTCATCAATGTATTTGCCATCTTCCAAGGCTTGTGTCATTTGCAAATTTGATGAGCGTGCTCTACGTGCTGGGCAGAAGCTCAATAAAAACTAATTGATTGATTGTCTAATTGATACTCCAAAAATAAAACCACCAATCTACACTGTTACAATTCTAGGCAGAAAAGTCACCATTTTCTAACAGATAAATGTGTCATACAAGGATTCATCACCTTTAGAGAGTGACCTTGTTTACTAATGTGAGTTTTTATATGATTATAAATACTCCAGTCTATTAAATATTCCCTAC
Organism: Suricata suricatta; assembly: GCF_006229205.1. NCBI lineage: Eukaryota > Metazoa > Chordata > Mammalia > Carnivora > Herpestidae > Suricata > Suricata suricatta. The sequence goes on from NC_043702.1 coordinate 160,687,647, forward strand.
TAAACTACATGTTTACAAACTATGAATAAAAGAGTTGAGGCGATTATTCAGGGAAGGTTGATATGGCACAAAGTAATCACTTGGGCTGCCCTCGAAAATTAGGAATGCACATGTACTCCCATTACTGGTTTGATTCAGTGAACAACTGCTTATATTTTCATTCCCTTTGACCATATGAAAGATGCCACAGGGAAATAACTTCATACACAGATAAGTTTTTCAAAGATTTTTCTTGTTTTTGTTTCCACTTTTCATTTTCCACGAGCTTCTATGTTTTATTTCAACATTTACTCCTCTCCTGGTCTCTTCTCCCATCCACCTGTCTTTCCTTCCCTTCTCCTCCTATCCCTGTCCCCTATACATACCCACTTTTGTTTTCGTTCCTCTCTGAGTAACCCAGACAAGCCTGGTCCATGATGTGATCTGTGCCTAAACGTATTACATTATCCCTCTATGTGTGCTGCTTTGCATTTGCTTTCTCCCCTTGTCTACTAAAGCTCTCTGTATACTGCAACCTCATACAAACAAGCCTTCAGTTTACTCCATCTCTAAAAATTTAACATAAGAATATAAGTGATTTTACTCATCCTATTTTGACTGGGTCTGAAGCTCTTATGGCCACTTCTTCCCAAACTTTAAATTCCTCTCCTTTTCTCTTAAGAAAAAATAAAAAGCAATTGATTTACATAGAGATGTGACAGAAAATCTGTCAGTGGCCTGATTTATTGTTGATTTCCTAGCGAATGGGGATGGAGCCAGCCCATTTTCTGTAGATACTGCCTAGGAATATTTAACACACATTCCACATTAAGAATGTTTTTTGTGTACAGATGATCACAGTCTTTTACACGCTCAATTATCTCAGTATCTCAATGGTTCCTTTTTCTATTTTATCTACACAAAACAGATTATTTCCAATAGACTTAGCTGTGAAACAATCTTAGTAATCTTTTCAGTATTTTATAACCCAGAATCTAGAAGTTATTTGTTATACCTATAATTACTTCTCCTTAAAAATAAGTCAACTTCTTTTGTCTTTCATGTTTAGGAAGGAAGCCACTCATCAAATCTCTCATGGAAAACCATAGCTTTTTTGAAAATGGTTCTGTTTATTTTAATACTTAATAACCACATTATAATATGCAAAGTGCTATGCTACTCATAAGTGATATCTAAAACACAGATCTTTTCCACAAGGAATTTACAGTCTGTAATTGAAATGGGCCTATAAAAATACTTCCAATGCAAGGTGGCAAATGCAAGAAAGTAAATATGAATAAAGTGCTTAAAGACAAATATGAGAAACAGATACAATTCTAGAATTCTGCTCCTCCAAAAACATTTCCCTCCATCCCACAACAGTGGTATTCCTCAAATGAGTTGTCTATATTTGTTTTGTCTAGTTTCTCTTTCCTCATTCTCTCTGTAATGCACTCAATTAATAGTTCATTTTTACTCCTTAAAAAAACTCTCTCAAAATAATAGGTAAGTTGCAAGAACAGAATAATACTTCTTTTCTGAAACACTTGAGGTTAAATTTCAGACACACACCATTATCCCTGCATACTATAGTACACTATTTAAAAAGAAAGACACTCTACGTAACCACAGTACAATCATCAAAATCAGAAAATTAACACTAATACATCTCTACCATCTTATCTTCAGACACCACTCAAGTTTTGCCTATTGTTCCGAAAATGTCCTATATGGATAAGCTAACTAAATAAAATTAAAATTCTGTCCTGTCCAGAATTAGGTGTTGCATTTAGTTGTGATGACTTGTAGGACTCCTTTGATCTGGAACAATTCTCCCATCTTTCCTTGACTTTCTTGATCTTAACACTGTTGAAGACTATAGTTATTTTGTACACTGCTGCTCAATTGGGGTTTGCCTAATATTTTCTCATGTTTAGATGCAGATGATTCAGGAATCATTGCATCTTATCATGTATTACATAATTTCTATTTGTTCCATTACTGATGATGACTTTAATCATTTGAATGAACTTGTATCTGTCAGGCTTCTCCATTGTAAAAATACAAAATTTCCCTTTGCAATTAAAAAGCATTTTTGAACTTATATTGAGACTGTATAAATATCCTGTTTCTAATTAAATTTTCATTATTTCCATGTATTTCTATGTGTGTAGACTCATGAATCTGTATGTTATTCATTGGTATATAATACTCTCAATATGCATTTCAATGCTTGAGTTGTTGAGACACTAGAGGCCCCATAAGCATGGATTCTGTGTCACATTGACACATCCTCTTAATTCTTTGATTATCCCCTTGCTTTCTCACACAAGGTATTCCAGGATCATCTTTACTACCCTGCCCTGGCATCAGCCATTTCTCCACGAAATCCTGGTTTAAGATGAATGACTTTGAGGAACAAAGATCATTGCTAAGTTATACGCATGCCATTTGGATGTTATATTCCCAGACCCTACCTCTCCCTGTCAGTGGATAGAGTTAGGGATTATAAAGGTACACAGATGAATAGATAGACTTTAGAGATACACACATCCACATTTACTTCTATATTATTTTATAGCAATATATAGATGTGCGCACGTACACACATACACACACACATGAAATGAGATTATATTGATGAATTCGACTCTAATCCAACACCGTAGGATTCATTCTAATTTTCCCTCTTTCCATATTTGTAACTTCCTTCTCTGAAAGGGAGAAAACTGCCACCCCTTATCCTCAGGCTGTATACATATTTGATCAATAACTAATATCCAGCTGTCATGGCACCCCTGCCCCCAAAGACCTGTCTTTATCACACTCAGGTCCTGACATCTGTGCCCAGGTACTTAAAGCATTCCTCCAACCACTCAAGCTCTAACACTCCAACATTTTTATGCCCATAACATCATCACAACTCCATTGTCATGCTCACCAATGATTTTCATGAGGCTAAAACCAAATAGTACATTCCCAGTTTTCATCTTATTTGAAACATCAGCATTTGACAGGGCTGACTGTTCCCTCCTCCTTGAAACTCATATGTCATTTGGCTACAAATACAAGCTCTCTTAATTCTCCTCTTATCCCTCAGGCTGATCTCAATCTCCTTTGCTAGGATCCCCTTCCTGGGGCTATAAATACAGAAGCACGCCAAGATTAGGTCCTTGCTCCTCTTTCTCCTACACATAAAAGTTGTTCCTTGAGAATAGCATCTTATCTCAATGCTTTCAATAGCATCATTAGGTTTATTATTCCTGTTTATCTCTATCTTAGACTTCTAATCTAGACCCCTACATCCATCTTTGTATTCAGCATCTCCTCTTGGAAGTCTATTAGGATTTCAAACATAAATATTACAAAATAGAGCTCTGCTCTTATGTCCCAACTTCCTTCTTCCACAGCCTTCCCCCACATTGAACACTGCAACTTTTTTTCTTCCAGTTGTTTAGCCCCAAATCCTTGGAGTCCTCCTCGACTCCACTCTTTCCCTCCTGCCTTTCAACTACTCCATCAAATCCAGCAAATCTAGAGGTTCTACTTGCAAACTACATTCAGAGTCTACTCAGTGCTCATCACTCCGCTTGCTGCAACTCTGGCCCAAGCCACGGCCACCCGTCCTCTGGATTTTTACAGTGGCCTCTCCACTACCTCCCAGCAGGCCTCCCAAATTTAGTATGTGTTCCCATTCAGTATATTCTCAAAAATAGTAGTCCCAGGATTCTTGCTAAAACAGAGCGAATTGTGTCACTCATTTGCAACACAAAAACAAAAACAAAAACGAAACAAACTTCAATGAGTTGTTACCCTGTATAAAAGTTAAAGTGCTACAAAGCTACTACCCAATCGGGCCCCTTGTTACCTCTGGCTTATTTCCTATTAGTATATTCCTGTGCTTTGTGTTGAAGCTATACTGCCTTGCTCAAACATTCCAGGAATTAATTTTCCTCAGTCTATGTATCTTCTTTTCTCTCTACTTACCATTATTCCCACAGCCACCTGCTGGCCCATTTCCTCATCTCTTTCAAATATTTCCTCAGATGTTACTTTAGCAAACCTTTCCTTGCTACCCTATGTAGAACTAGAACTCTGAATCCTTACTCACCTTTTTCCTATATGATTATTCCCTTTATCTACCTTAACTTGAATATGTTATTTACTTTTCTTTTTATTATCAGTCTCCTTTCCAAGCCTGTAATATAATCTCTGTGATAGGAGATTGATTTGTCTCTTTTTGCTGTTTTGTTCACTGATATTCCCTCATTCTCCAGAACACTAACTAGCAACTATTGAGTACCCATTAAATTTTCATTAAATGAATGAAGCTTCCTCTAAAATAACTCTTGAAGGATTAAGAGGGGTTAACAAAGTACTGAGTGGTAAAGAATAGTAGAGAAGAGACTTGTAGGAGGAGAAAAACACAAGAAACAAGAAAATGGAAAGAGCCTTAAATTTACTCCAAGCCTTCCATTCATGCTGATCAATCTTCATTCTTTACATTGTTTCCTTTTAATATGTTGAATTTAAAATCATCTTCCTCACTTTTCCTCAAATACGTTCCACCATTTAAAATTTCTTTAAATTGTAATGTTAAAGTTGCAAATCACTAAGTCAAATTATGCTTGAAAGAGGATGAGAAAAATGGTGAACATTAGGTTTCTGTTTATGCTTTCAGGGAATAAGCCAAAGCCCTGCCAAGAGATGTGTTCTCACTCTTGACCCAAAGTCAGGAGGGCCATCAATCAAACCCTCAACATGTGGACAGATATATAGGAAATCATTTCTGTGTACAGTCCAAAACTAAACTTCATGCCAGTACTCAACTGACAACTTAAAGATCCTGAGCAGTAATTTGTAAGCTGAAATAGAGTCCTGTCATATGAATGAAACAGAGATAAAAATGCCCACTTACACTATGCACAAGTTACCATTACTAAAATCTTCAACAAAGGTAGACTAGTCCATCAAATAATGAACACATTAGTTACAAATTTTACATTCTTCAAAGTGCCACCTGTCTTCCAGGCTTTCTATGTTCTCCTAGATTTTTTTAGCACCTTCAGTGGTGCTGAGCAAATTTATTAAGAATGAGCCTCATAAAGTAAATGAAGAAGAGCTATTTGGGGGCAATGGAAAAATAGGAATCTCTTTAACCTCCTTTAAGTACTGTATCATAAAATCTGATGTGAATGGCTTGGTCTTTAAAGACATTCTAGAATTAAGAATAAGGTCTTCAGAGTGACTCTTGTTTAAAGGTGGTGCTCTCTGCCCTGAAACTGGTAAGAGAGTAATTGTCTAAGCAGTTTTATCCTCCATCAGTAATGGAGAAGCATGCACATTTAATTGGGTTGAGACAAAAATAATGACACCAGCAAATAGGCATTTTTTTAAGGTAAGAATTATATCAGCCCTAAAAACAAAGTATCTATTTCTGAGTCAAATGCAGGACATTCAGCACTTTCTCTTACCCACTTGACAACAACAATAAAATATCATCCATTTGGGCAAAATAAATGTATATTTTCATTACCATCTGAAGAACCTCCTATTAGTAACTGGATTACAAGAGTCAAGGAGCACTCTTGAAAATAATATTCATTTTGTACTTTTATAATTAATATTTATTCAGTTCAATTCTTACATATTTCTTCCCAAGCCATTTTCCCCTGAGGAAGCAGCACCTGTCAAAAAAATCTGTAAATTGGCGGGGTTGTGTATTTAGAAATAGATCATCTCTTTTTGGAAAACCTGAATTAGCCTTTTCCAAGCATTGGCAGGCCTCAGAAGTATGAGGTCCAGGATAAAGACTGTGTTGGGAGGAAATATCTGCATGGTCTTTTTACTTATTAAAAAGAAAAATAAGGTTATAACTGTTTTCAGTACATCTTTAGGAATGGTGAACCAAGAACAAAGGTAGGAAATAATAGAGGAAGGGATTAAAAGTTAAGGGTGAGAATTCTAAGGCTTCCAACATCTGCTATAGAAAAACTTAACCTAATGTCCAATGTCTCTCACATAATACTTGCATCCAGGATATTTCTCTGAGGCTTTGAATCTCCTAATACCTGTAACAGTGGATATTTGTAGAATGTTAGTAGTATAGCTCTACTTTCTTCACATTTGCCTTTGAATTATAATATTTAAATATTTGATTTAAGTTGAGATGTTTGGACTTGAGACCTTTTTCTAGCATAGGTTGTAGGGATGAAAAATTGTACAATATTCTTAGTCTTTATTTTTATGTAGATCTCAGCTTACATACTGCCACCTTAGGCAGACCCAAATAAATCACCCAATAGCTTGCTATGTTATTCTATTGTAATCATTTGGAAACTACTTTCCTCTCAATATATTTCTTTTTAGTTTTTTTTCTCCCCCACCATCCCTCAACAGATGCATGTCCGGGTACATACGTGCACGCACACACACTCACATACACTTAACATCAGCTCTGATCATTTCACTGCACTCACCCTAGCTCAAGCCTTTTTGACTTGAAGACATTTCCTTTTGCGACTCTAACATAACTTTTTCTATCCATGAGTTTCCCCCCCTCATCCACTCTCTGTTTTCATCTCTGATACTTCGAGTGTGTGTGTTGGGGGGGGGGGTTGTTGGATCTCTGTGGACATGATTGTCTTCACTTTAGACTGGATCCATTAATTCAAAGCAAGTGTAGATATGCAGTACAACTCCTTTTCTTGGCACAGGGACTCCCTTTCATCCAAGTGGCAACAGTCTGCCTTCATCTGGCCCAGAACCTGCACCCTGTGCTCGACACTGAAGTCAGATGTCTCCACTGCCTGATGAGCACTCACCCACGCTGTCACCCTAAGTGCTGTCTGCCAAGTCATGACCCTGGCCCTCTGTCCAATACGCTTACTTATGCTACCCACAACACAGTCCTCTATTCTCCCCCAGCTCTCCCAACTGTGTGTATTTTGGGCTGAGCTTTCTTTTGCCAATCTAATCTCATCTGCTTTATACTTTCATTGGTTCCTAAAACAAATGTCATAATCATTGTAGGATGGGACAGTAACATTTTTGATCAGCTGCTGTTACATTTGAGTGAGCTAGAATTGTAAGTCCCTTTCTCTAGAAAAAAAAATAACAGCAAGGACCTGATAAACTAATTGTAAGAAATGAATATATGTACTGCCTAAGTACCTTATTTGTAACGCACTTGAGATCTCAAAATTTCACTCTACCATTAGGCTTTCACACTGCTCAGAATCAGTGTCTAAGTCATTTGTACCATTAGACCAGCTAGATGACAGCAAGTTGTCAACAGAATCCGCAAGGATTTCTCTGAGGAACTAGAGACTTACAAGGGGGAGGAAGTGTCATTCCATCTGAAGCCAATCATTACACCAATGGACCTAAAAGCTAGAAAGGTTCTATTTCTCTGAGGAAAATAAAACAATTGGAAAGCTTGAGTATCCAATCAAACAAATTACATTTACCTCCCTAGAGGACTGCACCACTTGTGCTCTAACCAGAATTTAGAAGGAATATATATTTTAATGGACAAGCTTAGCACAGGATACTACAAAGGAACAGAAAACAGAATTAATAAAACTGATATATAATTGAACTAAGAAGCCACACAAGTAGAAAACTCAATCTTACTTGAAGTAACATTTTATATGAACTTAAATCTAAGCACTGTCATTTAAAACTAGATACTTACGGAATTAAGGGAAAAACTGGTAAGAATTCCAGTTTTATTTTGGATTTTCATTAATGATCTGCAAGAGGAGTTAGACTGTTAATGAAATCCACAGACAACACTAAATTGATAGGTATTGCAAAATGTCTGAGAAATAACACAAAGGGAAATGTAAGAGGTTAGATATTGGGCAGGATCTAAGTATGAGATTCACTGTATTTAAATGGAAGGTCATTCCGAACACACATTTTAAGTAACATCTCTTTCCAAGTAGCTAAAAATGTATATGTGTTACTATCACTACCTTGTGTTTACTGAGAAGGAACACTGTCCCAGACACCAGGGAGAATACAGAGCCAGAATCATGAAAAAATCAGAGGTCAGAAATGTCAAAGGCAGACGAAAAAATAAGTTCCAGGGAATGTGAGAGAAAGCCAATGTCTGTGTCGTTTTTTTCCTTCATACAAAAAGTTAATAAAATGTGTTAGTTTGAGGGAAATTCCAGTTATCCTCTGTGCTCAATTAGTTTCTAACTGCTCTAACAGTTAGAAAAGGCTCAGTATGAGCATATTTGTGGAGAGAAAAGGATATCATTGAATTTGTCAAGAGACAAAATAGGAAAAAAACAAAATCACGAGTTTAGTCACAGCTGTTTAACTGATAGGAGAGAGAACTAAGCTGTACAATCATCATCATCAGGACACTGCAAAGTGATCACTATCATGAAAAAGACAGTTTTGTTCAGGATAAAGAAAGAGGACTTATACATAATTTAGAAAAGTTAAAAATCCTCATTTATCATTTAAAAAATATCTTGAGCTTTTCATTCCATCATTGTCATTGTCATTCTTTACCAAAATCACCCAACTTCGTTTTTTGATATATTTTATTTTTAAAAATTTTTTAATGTTTTTACTTACTTTTGAGAGAGAGACAGATAGACAGACAGCATGAGCAGGGGAGAGTCAGAGAGAGAAGGAGTCACAGGATCTGAAGCAGGCTCCAGGCTCTGAGCGGTCAGCAAAAAGCCCGACGTGGGGCTCGAACCCACAAACCGTGAGATTATGACCTTAGCCGAAGTCAGACGCTTTAACAGACTGAGCCACCCAGGCACCCCAATAGATTTATTTTATTAAACATCAACCATGCATCAGACATTTTGCTGTGATTGTCACCTAGAAATGAAAAAGGTATTTGTGTTCAATAAACTCAAGCCCTACCTAATGTAAAATCTACCTAATGAAAAACATCATACAACGAATGTTTTCTAAAAAGCAATAGTATAGGAGCCGATAGGAGAAAAAGAGGATATTGGAGTGGTTTTTATAAAGGAAGTAGCATTTTACTGGTCACTGAAATATGTATATAAGAGAACTGGGGGCGAAGAGGGAAGAGAAAGGTACAAGGCAGAGGAAACTGAGTAAATACAGGATGAAGAACTTGAAAGCAGACCATGAGGTACATGGTTTTCAGAGACTCAGACTCTGGTTAAAGCTCAAGGGATATAGAAGGACAATGAGGCTACAATGTACAGCCCAGCAAATGCTGAACAGTCTTGAAAGCTTTGCTAGGAAAAGGGGCGGGGTAAGTGGGGAGGGAATATTCATAAATGGATTGCAATAAACAGTTAAGGAAGGCTCCTTTCAGCCTTCTAGCTCCTACTTGCAAGCCATGTTGTAAATAACATTCAAAACTTTACTGCTTTTCACCTTTACTGTTCCTCTAATCTCTAGCTTACCAATGAAACTCTCTCAGTCTCCCATTAATTTTCCTCAGAAACTTTATTTTTCCTTGAGTTTTCTCTTGCTACATATTCGACTGATTAATCCTTCTCATGTGTAGTATTGTCCTATTTTCCAAATCTCTTTATTCCAATACTGGATGATGTCACCATTCACACACTCAAAAAATAATTTTTGAGAAATGACCACTAAGACCTGACACCAAGCCCTGAAGGGAATAATAGTAAATATGGTCAATTCCTAGACCTAAAGCCCTATGTCTAGTGGAGGATACAAATAAAGAATACGGAGTTATTTTGTACAAAGGAGAGAATATAAGGTACATAGGATTCCAGAAAGCATACATTTGTTCTGTCTATGAAGGTAATAGGATACAATTTTAAAAAAGATAAAAATATAAATATCAGAAACACTTGTAAAGCTAATATCAATTTAATAAAGAACTTGGTTATAAGGAGAAGTTATAAGACTCATCACTTACAATACCTAAATTTGATTTTCCTAAGCTATAAAGTATTAGATTATAGAGTAATGCCACTACCATTTTGTCAGCCAAAAAACAGCATGAAATCCCTTTTTAACAATTTAGTTTCCATTTCTCATTTCACAATTTAGTATTGTACTGCTGACCTGATCTTCAACGTAGATAAACTTGTTCAAATGGAATATTCCATGCAAATTAAAATAGCCAAGACCAAAATTGTTGGATTTAAATGGTTTTATCCAGATGCTGAACACTTTATAATTATTAAACAAGAAGATTTGGGGTACAAATTTGTTTTAATATAGTACATAGTCTCCAGGTGGGCCAAAATGCTTTACAAATTAATGAGGTAGATATTGGCTGTGTAGTGATTTCAGTAGGCAAACATAGAATCTATTAAGTACTCAATAATACCCTTTACAGATCCTCAAACGTTAAAATCTATTTTAAAGCAACACTTCCAAAATGTGTCACAGGGTCTTTAATGCCCTGTGCCACCAGGGACAAAAATAAAGGACCTTATTTTAACATTTAACCTGAAAGGACATTTCAACCCGGCCTCCCTCTTTCCTCCCTTCCCCCATTATTACACTGTCTGAATTAGGTATGAGGCAAAATTCTGGTATGGGAATTCAACTCAAATATCTCGTTGAATAGCATCAGGCTCTCTTGACCCTCTAACCTTCTCTTTTGTCCGAACCTCCTGAGAATCAAGCATGTCACACGGTAACTAGCTTCCCCTTGAATAGCATTATTGGAAAGGTGGGGAAGAAGTCCTTGCCCAGGACTAACTACAGTCTGCCATGATCCAGTGAGCTAGCTATTTAAAGTGAAAAACAGTGAATGTCTACAAATTGAACTCAGTGAATTTAATTATAACCATTATCCTCTCCCCCTGCCCCTGCCAAAAAATCTAGTTTTCATGTGAGATAAGGATGTCCAAAAGGTGTCTCCAACTTGAGAAGTCAGTGACAACTGGATGGCAAGGAATAACACTTTTTCTACAAATGGAATCGTTTTAGTGTTTTCGCTTCTTGAGCGCCATTTTAAGGCAATATGTAAGGATGTCTTCCTTAAGAGTCATCTTTCACTGAAAATTCACTAGTTTTGCATGTTTTGGTTATGCTGCTTTATGGTTATTGGCACCAATAACCAATGAACTCTGTTTCTGCAGTTTTGTGATTTTTCAAAAATTCTTTCCCATTCTTTGGATTTTAATATGTTGACTTAAAATGGAAATTGCAAACACACAAAGGAATTAAGACTCAGAAGATGAATTTCTCTTGTGAATGTAGTGAACAAGAAAACATATCACTTTTAACATAAAAGCAGCTTTCTACACATGTCATGAGGCATTTGCACAGGTCCTTGTTCTCAGTCAGACCCAAATGCAAATGCCATGTTAACAGAGAGAGAAATCAAAGAATGACATTGGAGGACAAGCCAGAGCTACAATTTATCTGCATAACACTCAACAGTCCAATGGCAACTTCTAAGCTGCTGACACCACTCGCTGAAGCTCCTGCCAAGGAGACTCCTGCTGCTTTTTCTGTGAGGAAATTCCTGCCTCATGTAACTTATTATGCAAGTCTTTCCCTGCTTCCCAATAGATATTCTTCAAACCATCAAAGGGGTAGTGAAACTACTGCATTTAAAGGCATATCAATTTTCATTTTATATGATAATTTTTCACAAAGCTATATGCAATTGCAGTACAAGGGGAAGAATAGGAAAAGTAGTGGCAGAAACAGAACAATTAAAAGGAACTGTGGACCCCTTTCTTGAGCATGTAGCACAAGTGAGAAGGGGGAAAGGCTCTGGGATGAAACTGACCAATTTGTAATTGACAGCTTTCATTTAAAATCTATGAATCCCAAGTCATCCCCCTCTACCAGATCCCACATACATAAGAATAATATTGGGACCAGGGCACCGAGGTGGCTCAGTCAGTTCAGTGGCTGACTCCTGGTTTTGGCTCAGGTCATGCTCTTGCAGTTTTGTGGGTACGAGCCCCACATTGGGTTCTGTGCTAACAGTTCAGAGCCTGCCTGAGATTCTCTCTCTATAGATATAGATATAGATAGATAGATATAGATATAATCTACTGCCTCCCCCACTCATGCGGTCTCTGTCTCTCAGAATAAGTAAACTTTAAAAAAATGAATAATTTTGGAACCAAGTAAATAAATAAAATCTTGTGCACACTGTTGAGGTTATACACAAATGGACATTGTCATTTATTTATCTCCTGGTGTTTTGAAACTCAGCTGACATTTACAGTGTAGTGGAAACACAAATGACTTTTTAAAGGAAGGAATTGGTCCTATGATAAAAGTCTAGGTCCAGGTTAACTCCGCATACTTCTACCAAGAGATTATAATTCTCCACATCCAGCAACTTACATAGCCTTTCTTTAAGGAATAAATTTACAAACCAGGATATTTCTAATTATAATAAAACAATTTTTAAAGCTAGAATCTTATATGTAAGCATGAGTAAATTCTTAATCTGATATTAACTTCGTAACCTGTTTTCTTTTCACCACTATACACTCTCCATTAATTTCTAAAAGAGATTTACATGCTGATAAGATTTATAGCTAATGGAACAGAAAGTAAGTGCACACCTTAAATAATTGGACTATTTTCTTCAATACAAATATGAGTCACATCCTTAATGAGGAAAGTATGAGATTTCTAAAGGCACTAAAGTCTTGCCTCAAACACACTTCTATTGACCGGAAAACAGTTTTTCTACACACCGTCCCTCCAAAACCATTGGATATGATTTACTTTTTGTTTTAAAATATAGCCAAGCATTTCCACTAAAACTCAGGTGTTGGGTGGACAAAATAATAGTGACTTACATTTACATCTTGCTTCTCAACTGTCAGTACATTTACTGGCTGTCAGTAAAAGAGAAAAATAAAAAACTGACTGTCAGTTTTAAAAGAGAGGAAGAAAGAGAAAGTATGGCAAGAAATGTGGAGGAAATAATTTTGAAAAATATTTTACTGACTTCAGCATGAAGTTTTCTCCTGTGTGAAATGTGTAACTACGTAATTTGAATTGTTTGATGTGTTAAAATCGCAGATTCTAGAAAAGACGGAAATGCAGGAGTAAAACATGTTTGCTTTGCAATTACTGTTCCCAAGCTAGGTTGAGGCTGCTGCAAACACGGCTGCCAGTCACTGAGTCAAATAAAGGGATTCCAGAGCTTTGCAGTGTTGTTTGTACAGAACAGGAGACTTAGGCTCAGATGATTAGATCTATGTGTCCCTTAAATGTCCCAGTCGGAATCTAAATGAATTTAGCTGAAAAGTTGGGACTGTAATAACACAATGAAAAATGAATTCACACCATCCCTGTACCATTTTCCCAAACAAAACCCCCAACCCTTAATTATTTTCCCACCCTAAATATTCAGAAATGGCAGCAAACTTTTTCTTTTATGGTATGTTGGATTATATGTATTTTATAGTTCAATGAAAATGTTTTAGATATGTTAACTTAAATTATATGCCTTTTACAGAGCTAAATATTCTCAAAGGGGATTATTTCTTACCTAAGCTTTGAAGAGAACCCATGGACCCAAATAATAAAAAGTAAAGGAATAAGAGCATAACAAATGAATGTGGATGTATTTTCTTGGTTTTCATAATCACACACCAAATGAAAATTGAAGATTTGAAGTTTATTAAAGATGGGGTAATTCACCCATTGTGTGGGAATTTTCCTGCTATAGACTTGCAATCACTCATCCAGGAGACCTTTTAAAATTCTTCATTACTCATTTGATTTAATGAAATTAAAACTGGATCAGTGGAAGTTATTTTTATTAAAATAACGAAATGGAATCATTATAGCATTCTGTCCAGAGATAACAAGTGGACGGTCAAGAACACCAGCTGGGAATATATTTAAATACAGATTTACACATGCAGTATTAGGGAAGGTAAAAACAGGATATGAAATAAACATTAGGCATCAACTCTAAGCTCACTGTCAAGAGTACGCCCAGGCTTCTAACCACAGAGTTCAGCTGAAGGTAACTATCTGTCAAATGTAATCTGTGCAAGTGAATATGCTTAAGCTGGTGCTATGAATCAACCAAAATTGCTTTGGTCTTATTGACATTCAATTGCAAGAAGTTGCAGCTCATCCAGTCCAATAGACAGTCTGACAACACCAAGAGTGCTTCCAGTGACAGAAGGCTTTAAATATAGATGCAACTATCATCAAAATACACATGGAACTAAACTTTATGATCCTTCATAGCATCTTTTGAAATTGGTCAGTCAGTCATCAACTGGTCAGAGACGCCCCCAAGATCTCATCTCATTGCTCTAACGGCTGCCAGCTTGCTCCGTTAACAAACCATTATTAATCTTTTTAAAAAAATAATGAAAGATTTGATTGACAGGTGAAGTCCTCCTGGATTAGTAGAAGTGTTTCTGTTGCATTGCGCTTAACCCCACTTCTTCACTCCACAGATCTGCCTTTCATCTTTTCTACCATTTGAGACTTGCCCCCAATACATCTTAATAAATAATAACCAGGCATGCATGAAGAAATCCAGAGGGTCAATTTTAGACAATGCCTTGCAGATATTTTTTTGACAAGTATTGCGTTTGCATGAGCACTGCATTATACCAACAAGAGGACTAAGGTGAGTAAGGTTAAATGACTTGCTTAAAGTTGTTTCCCCTTGGGCACTGTGACCTCTCAAGCAGATTCCATGGTGCCCATCTGCTTTTGTTCCTGGTCTTAATCCTACATTGAACAAGCTTTCTATCTATTCTTTTTTCCATCTGTGCATATTGTCAACCAAGAAAAATATGTTGAGTTTCAAACTGCCTGTGACATTCTACTCTCCTCTGTGAAATACCCTCCCTCACTCCATGCCTCACTGGTCTCATCTGTACCTTCTACATTGGGTGACTCATAAAATGATATATTTACAACCTTAGTTCCAGCAAGAACTCAATGGACATAGATGGGTTTATTGATGTTTTAATTTTTTTAACATTATATAATGACTGTTCTGTCCCTCAAAGAGCTTACAGTCTAAGAGAAATTGCACTGTGAAGTCTGTATAGGATATAAAGACAAATGTATAACTTTCTACATTATATATATATATATATATATATATATATATATATATATATATATATAAAACAATCCAGAGTGTAGGCATTTATTGAACTCTTATGCTGTTCTCTTCTTTAGCAACCTGCTACTTCTCGAAGGGTATCTCTACTACTTCCCTCAAGATCTGCCTTAAACTAGGAAGGTACATGAAAATAAATTGTGATACAATGTTAGTTTCCTGTTTAAGGGAAAGGATAAAAGGGAAAGAATAGAAAGAAATTAATATTATAGCAAAATTTTTGGAGAGGTCTGGTTGGGTTTGTCTTTTATGTTTCTACGTATTCTAAAATTTGAAGTATAGAAGTTTCGTGACTTTTAAATCTCATTTTATTCAAAAATTATCTTTCAAAAATGTCAACTGCACCTCACAATGATTTGTTTCTATTCTCCTTCTTGAGGATAAAGTGCATGCATTTACTGTCTTCAGGAACTTCAAGACCTCTTAAAAATATTTTGTACATAGTAGATATTTAGGATCTTTTATAATCATGAGGTTAAAATGCTTTAACCAAGAGGATTTGACTGTTTGCCAGGCAGATGGCCATAAAAGTTCTTTGCTACATAATACATATAGTAAGAGGAGACATTATTTGTCAATCCTGACTTTAACATATGATCTTTCAACACATACTGCAGAACTTGCTCGAATAAGCTACTGTTGTGTTATCAAAAGATACTGTGCCACAAAAACCCTTCCTACATCTGGTAAAAAAGTAAATTTCCTAGACAACCTTTTTTTTCATAATTTTAAAAAGCTATCAGGGCTCCTGGGTGGCTCAGCTTGTTAAGCCTCCTAATCTTGATTTTGGGTTAGGTCATAATCTTGATTTTGGGTCAGGTCATGATTTTGCAACTCATGGGATAGTGAAACCCTGCTTGGGATTCTCTGTTCTTTTCTCTCTGCTCCTCTCCACTCATATGCTCACTCTTATTTCTCTCTCCACCTCCCTCAAAATAAATAAATACACTTTAAAAAATTATCTCACAAAAATTATCTTCCAAAAAATATGTACATTGAAAATCGAATCAGTTTATAAAAATACTAAAATAAATATATAAAACAAGGTAAGAATTTAGTAAGAATTCAATAAATTTCATAAGCCAAACATTTTGCATTCTAGGGGCTGAATAGAATTTGACATCTTAACACTTATTTTTTTCTAAGTATTTTAAATCACTAGTTATTTAACACATGGCTTTTTATTTCTTTTTGGTCAAAAAAGTCTTATAATTGTTGATGTATTCATTTTTTATACAGAAAATGCCAGTCAGAAATATTAATAGATTAAAATATTTATTAAACACTGAAAATTAAAAAGGACGATACAGGTCTTCTGATTCCAACCAAGGTGGAGTAAGGCAACATCAGCCTTTCTCTGCCTGGTAATTGCAACTAAAAACTTTGAATAAAATTCAAAATGCAAATACCTGAGTGTTCTGAAAAATGAGCCAAAGCAAACACATTGTGGAAGGAAGTCAAACCTGGATAATTAAAACTTTCTGATCTGTAAAAGATACTGTTAAAAGAATGAGAAGACAAGTGGCAGACTAGACCAGAGGAACATTTGCAAAACAAAAACGGACAAAGGGCTGTGCGCAGAATACATAAAAGGCCATTGAAGCTCCAATAAGAGAGAAAAAAGAACACAATATTTTTAAATGGGAAGATTTGAACAAATATGTCACCGCGAAAATGCATTGAAAACATAAATGTCGACGCTCTTCACTGTTATCAATAATCAGAGAAATGCAAATCAAAACAACAGCAATACCAATAAATATCTATCAGGAGAATGGCTAGGATGGATGGATGGATGGATAAGACAGATGAAAAAAGGAAAGGAAAAGAAAGATCTCTTCTTGCAGATCATTAATGAAAGTTTGAAATAAAAATGGAACTCTTATTAATTTCCCCTTTTCTTTCTTCCTTTCTCCCTTCATCCCTTCATCTCTTCCTCCCTTTCTCCTTCCTGCCCTTTCTCTTATCAAGTAAGTGCTGGTAAGGCCTCAAAGCAACTGTAGTCTTATATTTTACTGGTGGGAATGCAAAATGACAAAAAACTTTGAAGAAAAGTTTGACAAGAAAGGGGGCCAGCAATTCTGCTCCTAGATATTTACTCAGAAAACAGAGCAGAGGTTGACTGGGTGTGAGGGTGGGAAGAGAAAAGTATAAAGAGCACATGAAGAAATCTTTGGAGACTGCAGAAACTGTTATACACTGACTACATGTATCCAGTGGGCGGATGCCACGGATGCTGCTAAAGTCCCACAGCACACAGAACAGCCCCTACAAAAAATGAACTATCCTGTTCCAAATGTCCATAGTGCAGAGATTGAGAATTCCTTCCCCAAAGCAATTAACCTATTCAGGAATATGACATACACTAATAAAAATTTAAGCACAAACAAAATCCAAACTCTGGGGTAATTTCTAGACATTTCACTTATTGTTTCTAACCACCCACAGCTACATAGATATACACTAGTAGATATTTCCGCATCAGGAAGCAATAACTGGGGGGGGTGGGGCCTGGGTGGCTCAGTGGATTAAGAGTCCGACTTGGACTCAGGTCATCATCTCAAGATTTGTAGGTTTGAA
This sequence comes from Suricata suricatta, assembly GCF_006229205.1. Taxonomy (NCBI): domain Eukaryota; kingdom Metazoa; phylum Chordata; class Mammalia; order Carnivora; family Herpestidae; genus Suricata; species Suricata suricatta. The sequence continues at coordinate 160,705,279 of NC_043702.1, forward strand.
ACCTGCATTGGGCTCTGTGCTGACAGCTCGAGCCTGGAGCTTGTTTCAGATTCTGTCTCTCTCTCTGCCCCTCCCCTGCTCATGCACTGTCTCTTTGTGTCTCTCAAAAATAAATAAAGGTTAAAAACTTGAAAAAAAAAGAAACAATAACTGTAGTTTCTCTAGCACTTGTTATAGAAACCCAGATGATTGAGCCACTTAAGAAATATATCAAAAGTTTGTACTAGAAAGACATGTGGTGTGACTCAAGGAAACAGAAAGCCATTCAAAAATAAGTCAGATTGCAAGGATACCTTGAATCAAAAACTTTCTGCATAGGGACTAAGTTCTGATTTTTAGTATCAGGCTCTACAAGCAAACCTAATCTTTTTGTTTATGCTAATTCCAAAAATCCACATGAATTTTCTATGATTCAGTTTGAAATATTACGTAAGATGTGTGTTTGGTAGTATACGTTATCCATGGGAGTATCCGCTGTGCATTTGAAAAATAAGTCGTCTATCATTAGTGCTCATTTACACAAGTGTCAGTGATTTAGGACAGTATATCTAATAGGTTGCAACAAAAATTAACAACAGCTCATAATTATAGATGCTAATTTGAATAAGCTCTCACTAATTAATAGAAGAGTTTATCCTTGGTATTTATTTTAACCATGATCAAGCATTGCTTATTATTTTAATCACTACATGAACCAGTTACACATGGTACAAATGAACATCAAACTACTTATATTAACGCAAGAAACTCCTGGTCATGAGATCTGCAAATAATGATAATCATTCTGCATCCTAATGACTACTTCCTCCACTCACAAATCAAATATAAACCAAGGTGATGGCAACTGGAACACAGAGACAAGTCTTAAGGGTTTATACATAGCTTTTCACACCTAGTGTTTCTTCAAAAAATTATACCTGCAAAAATTAATTGAAATAAAGTAGAAAAAAGGCACAAATTGCATTCTTTCCCCCTAGCTCCATTCCCTGTTTCTTTTGAAACATTAGCAATTTCTCTTTCCCCCGAAGTGTTCATGGCCAGGAAAATGAGCTGAAATGTTGATACGCTGATGCCAAGTTAAATGGCGCCTTTGCACCAAGCCTCCACTTCTAATTGAGAATTCATCTTCTACGTGCCCACATGAAAGGAATGGCTCTCTGCCAGCAGCTGGAGCTGCAATAATCACAGGCAATAAGAGACACACCTTGTTGGTCTAAGTGGTCATTTTACATATATCCAGTCTGATACTTGGTTTAGAAACAACTTCAACCTTGTCTTTGAACAAACCGTTGCTGAGAAACTGGACGGGAGTCCGCACATGTTCACGGCCAGATTTCTCATCAGGACTTAGCCATTAGCCAGTAAGTCCGAACACAGCTGGAATTTATGCCAGGTTTTTGTCTGTAAACAAAACCATGTCTAGTTTTGTCAGAACAGATGCTGCAATGTCTGACCACCATATCTTCTCCCTCTTTTTCCCTTCTACATGCACTTCATTTTTACAAAGGATTCTTTTCCTTCCTTATCATTTGAGCCAATGTATTTTAAATAGAATGAAGAGTTTATACCCCCAAGCATTAAAAACTGATGGTCAAGGTCCTACCGAGAACACCGACGTCTGGTTCTGACAGAGGTGGAGCCGCTCTACCCCTCCCAGGCGCCCCTCTCCGTAATTGAACTGTGGGTATAACACAACAGACAAGCGTCGGACCGCTCTTCAAGGTGGAAGAAGGCAGCGAAAGCCTTAGGAACCTCAGGATTTGAGGAGCAACAGGACAGTAAGTCTCTAAGTTTTCTTATTACTGCGCATATGTTCTAGACAGAATGTTCCAGACGCACCTCCTCTAGAACTGTCAACAAACAGATAAAATAAGTTCTAAGAAAAGTCTACTTCTCCTAGATAAAAGCCCTAAAAAAGGGAACTGCCTTTGCCAATATCTGCCCTATTGTAGCCAATTACCAATGGAAATACCCCTTTCCAACACTACGTTCCTCACCCCCCCCCCTCCCCGCTTCTCTCTCTCTACTTCCAGCTGGGCCCAGCCCCTCAGGGGACTAATCTTTCATCCACCCTTCCACCCAGCAGAAGTAAGCTGCTATACTCTGGTTCCCCCAGCCGGTGGGATCTTCCATTCCTCCTGACAAAAGCAGGCAATCTTCCAATTCCCCTGCATGGCGATGTGGACAAACCAAACAAGGAGCTGATCTCTCTCCCCTTGGTGGGAGCTGGGAACTCTCCAATTTAACTATAAGGGTAGTTTAACAGAACTAAGTAAAGAGCTTATTTCTATCAATGGAAGAAGGTAGCAGTCTGATTTTCCCTCCAAAGAGTATTGTCCGAGTGAGCAGAGAGCTGATCCATCATCTCCCAACCAGCTTACCTAGGCTGTACCCCACCTCTTCACCAACCAGCAAGATGCTGAGCCTCTCCCTTTACCCATAATCTGGCAGCAACAAGATAATGGTGATGGTGAAAGGCAGGGCAAGCCAGCACGCCTCTTTCCTGTGTCAGCACCCATCAGGAGCGGCGTCTTTACATTGGCCCGACATCAACAGGAATGAACAAGGAAGTAGGTAGGAGTCAGGGCTAGTCACTACTTTCTTTTCCCCAATCATGGGTGTGAAGAGAGCCCAGCGGAGAGCTGAACCTGCACACGCACTTCACAGCATGGAGACTGCATGCAGTGCTAGGATCAGAGCTGGTTTGTGCTCTGGTTCCCACACCACCTCCAGCAAGTGAGCAGGGTCTAGTGGGGAGCTGTCCCCTGTCCCCATTCATATTAGTGAGACTGAAGTACCTGGTATGAGGGGGGGTCCATCAGTACTCAACGGTCCTCTTCACTTGCTTGTGAAGTGGACCCTGTGAGAAACTAAGCCCCCACTTACACCTGGCATCAAGGAGGTGCTATGAGAGGAAGTATTTAACATCCACTCCTCCTTCCCGCAGTGTCAACAGGGGCCAGCAGGAAGCTCAGTTTCCACTCCGTCCCGCCCCCATGGCAACAAGGTAGTGAGTCAGTAATGTGTTTTCCCTTCCCTGGTGGCAGTGGGGCTCAGTGGCTTTCAGAATACATCACCACTCAGAAGCGACAAGGTGGTGCCAGTAGGGGGCTCGTGTTCACTGGGAAGCTACTGAAGCAGGAGCTAAATTTCCACCCCACCCATCCGCCAGCAGGCAGGGAAGCAAGGCTCCACATTTTTAGGACGGTGGTGGCAGGGACAAGTGGGAAGTGTATACATCCACCTGGCCATCATGTTATACCTCAGTATGGGTACTGAGGTAACAGCCTGCTAATATAGCAGAAGATTAAAGTAGATCCAAAGTCTCAGAGTGTAATATCTAAAATGTCCAGGATAAAATAAAAATCACTTATCATACCAAGAACCAGAAAAATCATGACTTGGAGGAGGAAAAAAAATCATGATGTGAAACAGGGAAAAAAATCTACAGATACCAACACTGAGATTAATTAGATGTTGACATTATCTGACCAGAATTTTAAAGCAGATTGATAAAAATATTTTCCCTAAATGATTGTGAATTCTCTTGAAATAAATGAAAAAAAAAAACAGATAATCTTAGCAAAGAAATGTGTTTTTAAAGAAAAATCCAAATGGAAATTAAAGAATTTAAGACAGCCATGGAAACAATGGCCTCCTGAGTAAAATGAAGATGACAGAATAAGATCCATGAACTTGAAACAACAGAGTTTACCTAATATGAAGTGAAGAGGACAGAATAAGACCCAAGAACTTGAATCAACAGAATTTACCTAATCTGAACAAAAGAGAAACAAGAGATTAAAATAAATAAAATGAAGAGAGCACCTAAAAATTTATGGAAATAATAACAAAGAACTGGTACTTGTATAATCAGAATCCTAGAAAGAGGAGAGAGAGAGTGGTATTTGAAAATATCTTCAAAGAAATAATGTCTGAAAACATTGCAAATATGGCAAAAGATGTAAACATGCAGATTCAAGAAGCTAAGCAAACTCCAAATAATGGGGGGAGGGGTCAAAGAAATGCACGCGAAGGCATTCATTATTAAACTTATACAAAATAAATGAGAGCGAGAAGGAGCGTTGAAAACAGCTAGAGGGCAACAACCTTACAAGAGAATACACCAACCAGTTGAAATGCCAACCGATTTCTCATCTGAAACGGTGAAGGCCAGAAGTAGCACATTTTTGAGGTAATGAAAGAAATTAACTGTCCATCGCAAATTTTAGATCTGCCAGAAATACCTTGTAGGAATGAAGGAAAAATTAAGACCTTCTTGGGTGAATGAAAACTAAGAGTTTGTTTTCATGAAACTACCACTGAAAGACTGACTAAAGCAAATCCTTTAAACAGAAACAAAATGATAACAGAAGGTTTAGAACTTCAAACAAGAAATAAGAACATTAGAATGAAAAAGATTAACGGGCGCCTGGGTGTGCTCAGTTGGCTGAGCTCCTGACTTCAGCTCAGGTCATGGTGTCACAGTTCATGAGGTTAAGCCCCATGTTGTGTTCCGTGTTGACAGCTTGGAGCCTGGAGCCTGCTTTGGGTTCTGTGTCTCCCTCTCTCTCTGCCCTCCCCCCCCCAAATAAACAAACATTAAATTTTTTTAAAAGAATGAAAAAGATTAAGAATAAATACACAGACTATCCTTCTCTGAGTTTGTGAAATAATATATGATATTTGAGGAAAAAATTATCACATTATTGGATGTTTTGCTCAGTGTATGAAGAGGAAACACTCAGACAATTTTACCTTAAAAACAAGACAGGTAAAGAGCCTAAATGGAAGTGATCCATTGCTGCAGTGACTAAACACCAATGCAGTAGCCTGTGAGAAGTTAACTGTGTATCCTGTAATGCCCGGAGTCTTTAAAGCCACTGTACAAAAAGATACACCAAAAAGTACTATAAATAAATAAGTTGGAATCACAAAATGGATTCCAGTAACTCACAGTAAAGAAAAGAGAAAAAGAAAAAAAACAGAAGGAAGAAACAGAAAACAAGTAACAACACTGCAGACATAATCCTAAGAGGTCAATAAGAAGCCTAGGTATAAATGGCCTAAATACACTAAATATAAGACAGAGTTTGGCAGTGGATAAAATTAGGTAGGTTGATAGTTTGATGGATATAGATAGACAATTGATATAGAAAATACATACAAAAATATACAGAATATATATTATGTATAATATATATTTATTTATTTATGGACCCAGATGTAGTCTGTTTTCAATAATATATATTTATATATTATATATCTTATATATAATATATATAGAACATGATACACAAAACACCAGAATACATATTAATTTCAAGTGCTCATCAAACACTTTTTTTTTTTAATGTTTATCTTTGAGGGAGAGACAGAGTGAGAGCAGGGGAGGGGCAGAGAGAAAGGGAGACACAGAATCTAAAGAAAGCTCCAGGTTCTGAGCTGTCAGCCCAGAGCCTGACGTGGGGCTCAAGCTCATGACCCATGAGATCATGATCTGAGCCGAAGCCGGATGCTCAACCGACTGAGCCACCCAGACCCCACTCATGTTCTCATGAAACAACCTTGAAAACAGACTACATCTGGGTCCATAAATAAATAAATAAATAAACCCCAACAACTTTAAAGAACTGAAATCATACAGAATGCCTTCTCTGACCACAACAGATTCAAATTTGTAATCAAGTTGTTTATAGAAATATAATTTTTAAGATCTTCATATACTTAGAAACTAAATAATATGTCTAATTAATCCATATGACTGCTTTATCCTCCATGAGTCAAGAGGAAGTTTCAGAGAAAATAAAAAATGCATACAACTGAATGGAATTAAAATACAACATATCAAAATATGGGGAAATATGTGGATGGAGCGAAAATAGTGTGAGAAGGGAAATATATCGCACTAAACACTAAATTTAATTACATATTACATTAGAGAACTAAACTAAATGTAATATTACATTTTAAAAGAAAGTTCCTTGGACGCCTGGTTGGTCAGTCGGTTAAGCATCCTGCTATGGCTCAGGTCATGATCTCACAGTTCATGGGTTCGAGCCCCACATCAGGCTCTGTGCTGACAGCTCAAAGCCTGGAGCCTGTTTCAGATTCTGTGTCCCCCTCTCTCTGTGACCCTCCCCTGCTCACTCTGTCTCTCAAAAATAAATAAAAAACATTAAAAAAATTTACTAAAATATTAACCTATATTCTTACCTCAAGAAGTTAGGGGGGGAAAGGAGCAAAGTAGCCTGAATAGAGCTGAAGGAAATAGTAAACATAAGAGCAGAAATCCATGAAACAAAAATAGAAAAATAGATAAAAATCAAGAGAATTTGGTTTCTCAAAAATATCCATAAGACATAAACATGACTTAACAAAATGATAGCATGATAAACAAATATAAGAAAAGGCATGAAAACAGGGAATATCATTTTAGATTCTATAACCAGCACAATGATAATAAGGGATAATAAAAAGAAAATATGAACAATATTACAAATTCAGTAACAGAGAAGAAACTGACCAATTCCTCGAAAACTATAAACTCACTAAAGCCGACCAACATGAAATACAATAATCTAAATATTCTTGCTAACATTAAAGAATCCTAATTTTTTTTAAACTCCAAGATCTCCAAGGCTAGAGAGTTTCAGTATAAACCTGAAGACCTCTATGAAACATTAAGGGAATAATTAATACCAATCTTATATAATCTATTCTAGAAAACAAAAGGAGGCAATGCTCCCAAACTCATTTTATGAAGACAGTATTAACCTAATAACAAGATAGTACAAGACAGGAAAAGTAGAGACCTCATGAACAGAGATATAAAAATCCTCACAAAAATACATTAGGAAATCAAATCCAGCAATGCACAAAAGGAATTACCATCATGACCAAGTGGGATTCATTCCAGAAATGTAATGTAGGTTCAACACCTGAAAAATCATTGTAATCAACCATATAGGACTAAAGAAGAAAAATCATATGATCATATTTTTGATGCAGAAAAGACTTTGACAAAATCCAACATTTATAATATAATCTCTCAATAAATTAGGATTAGAGAAAATTTTTCTCAACTTGATAAATAACATGTATGAAAAATCTACAGCCAACATAATACTTAATGATGAAAAACCTAAGGTTTTCTAAGATTCGGAGCCAGGCAAGGATGTTTGTTCTCATTACTCTTAGTCAACATGGTACTAGAAATTTTAGCTACTGCAAGAAGAAATAAAAATTATACTGACCGAAAAGAAATAAAATTGCTACTAATTATAGATGACATGATTGATTGCCTATACAGAAAATCCCAACTTACAAAAGAACTTGCAGAACTAATACATCAATTTGGTAAGGTCCCAAAATATAAGAACAGTCCCCCCAAAAATTAATGTTTCTGTATGCTAACAATAAACATGTGGAAACTAAAATTTAAAACACAAGACCAATTTCAGTTATTCTAAAGAAAATGAAACACATATGAATAAACAGCAAAACATGTAGACACTTTACACTAGAAATTATAAAATGCTGACAAAAGAAATCAAAGAACTAAATAAATGGAGTTATTTACCATGTTTATGTATTAAAAAATTCAACATAGTTAAAAACACCTATTCACTACAAGTTGATTTATAAACTTAATGTAATTCCTACCAAAGTCTGAAGAAGACATTTTGCAGATATAGTGAAACTTATTCTAAAGCTTACATGGAAAGACTTGGGCCTTGAAAAGTGTAAAACAAAAAATTTAAAAAGGAAGGAAGGGAAGGTGGAAGGAAGGAGGGAACTTAGAGGAGTCAGTCTTCCAGATATTAAGGCTCAGAGTAATCTAGACTATCTGATATTGATAGAGGGACGCACACGTAGATCAATGAAAAGGAACAGAGAATCCAGAAATAGACCCACACAAAAATGCCCAACTGATCCCTGACAAACGTGCAAAAACAAATCAATGGAGGAAGGATATCCTTCCAACTAATGTTCCTGGACTATCTGGACATCCACTAGCAAATAAACAAAACCCTCAATCTAAATTTCACACCTACTACATTAACTCAAAATGGAATACAGGCTTAAAAACTTTAAAAGAGAAGTCTGGGCTGCATCTCTTTATAATATTTATAAAAGCCTCTTCCCACATACTTTAAGGTGCTCTGCTTGAGACCACTGCAGATATTTTAGGGGATTAAATTATAATCATCACCGTATGTCCCAATATATATACCCAGAGAGTTCATCTCATTTGCAGCTCACTCCTTTGTTGTTGTTGTTGTTGTTGTTGTTGTTGATCTCCCTACACTTTAGGGGCAGGGGCGGTCCTAAGAAATAGCTGCAAGGCATCTGCACCTGAGGGGCCTTTTCCAGGTTGGTACAGGCATTCTGCCTTTTAAGTGTTCACCAAAATGGCAGACCTACTAGACTATACCAATTCTGATGAACACCTGTTTGAGTACCACCATGGTGGGCTGATGTGGGCTCCGTCAGGCCAGGAAAACTCAATGTAGGCGGCAATAGATAGGGTCCCCCTTTAGGGAATATTGTATTTAGGATGAGTGCCACCCCCCAACATTTTTCTTTTTTCTTTTTTTTTTTTTAATTTTAAAGTAATCTTACACTTGCCTATTGTTGTCATTATTTGCCTGCTTGTCTGACCTTTTCATCAGGCCTGAAGAAAAGACAATGCAGATGTTTGCGTCAAACATTTCCAGTAGTCTCTGGCCCTACCTACCCACTGTGCCTCCCTCAAGGTGCTCCTCAGACTCTCACAGCTCAGGGCAACAGAAGCACAACCAGGAAGTATGCACATACCAGGTCTGCCAAGACTTTCTCCCAACTCCACCTCATTTTTGAACCAAGTCTGGGAACAGAGAGTGTTCCAGAAGGAGCCAGACAGAGAAGGCCCCCTTTAAACACAAATGCCCCACCCACCTGCAGGAAGTCCTACTCTGGGGTGATGTGACCAGACCAGCAGCCACAGCCAACAGGAACTAAGGTAGGCTGCACATGCTGTCCCCCCTATGGCACGTGAGTCCCTTCCCTGGAGGTGGTCCTCTGGTCCACTGGCAAAGCACCGAACCCTGAGTCACAGCCTGTTCTAGAAGAATCAACCTCACAGACCTGAAGAGAAAGGAAGAAAGGCAGAGAGGGAAGGAGAGCTGCAGGAAAGGAGCGGGGAGGAAGGGAGGGAGGAGGGAAGAGGGAAACGTCAGGCATGGGGTGTGAGGTGCCAACCTTTCCATCAGGTATCAACAGGGGCCATGGGCTATTCCCTGAGAAAAGGAGGAACACCTCACCTAGACGGGGTGGGGCCATGGAGCAAACCTGAGAGCAGGCGAGTCCCCAGAGACCAGTCCCTGGGCCAGATCCTGTGATGCCACCTGTGAATGCCCCCCTTCCTGCTTCCCAAAGTCTAAGCATGGACCAAAAGAGGAGTGGGTGTGGGGTGGGATTAGGGAAGGGAGGCCTTGTCCTTGGCCCACGGGGACACCTCCTTCCTAGTAAGGATAGCACCATAGTGGAGCCACAAGGCAGAAAGCAGGATTGTGAGGGGCAACTCTACACGATTTTCAACCCAAATATCGAAGCCACGTTCTTTCTATAAATTCCTTAGTGCCAACACCTCCAAAATGGCTACATGTAGCAGACTTGTCCAATTAGGATAACACATGGATTTGTATCCCAGAAAACAAACCACTTAAAGTTACGTACTATAAGTCCATAATCTAAACTTTCTTGGTCACCCTCTGCCACAGTGAAATTGACAGAGGTTGAGTCTCACTAGGTACCTGGGTTCTCTCTGTCCACATCCTCTACCCCGCAGCACAAAGCCCTTCTGTTGCTTCCCCATTTTTTAAATTATTTTCTTCCTCCTCAGATTGAGAAGCATGAACAGCAAGCATAAACAAAACCTATCCATTATTTTTCTACTTCTAGAATACGCAATTCAGTTTTTTAAGGGATTATTTCGTATAAGCTCTAGAAAGCAGAATGAAATTGCTTTTTCAGACATAAGCACTTATAATATACAATTATATACATATTTTAAACGTATCAGTATTTTTTTCAGTGCTGTACTCAATTAGAAAATTAAAAAACCTATTAAAGCCTTTCCATTCTTGGAAAAGTTTCCTTCATTTGTTTTAATTTTAACCATTCTTTTTTGGCTTATGGATATCTCTACTAGTATCTTGAACATATGCTTTTATTTATTATACATCCAAAGCAAATGCAGCTGCTGTGAACACTTGAATATTATACTTTAGAGAGAGGAATACTGAGGGAAACAGTATGGGAAAATAAAACTATTAAAGTCCATGTTTAAATAAAGTCATATTCTCCATTCTATTACCAAGTGATACATACCATAGGCCAAATTCTGCCCTAGGTTATATGCACACTGTTCTTTCTGACTTTAGTGATAATTGTACATGTAAAACTGAAGCCATCAGTTAGCCCTGTGGGCACAAGAATGCCTATCCTCAAAAAAAGCACAAATTATCTTTCTTATTATATTTGGCTTTTAGATGAAAGTGATATAATATAAATGACAATTCCATTAAATAATATAGGTTTTAAAAAGCACTACCATCAAATTTTGACCATTACAAATTTTACAGAATTACCATAGTGGCATTTCAAAACTAGAGATTGTTGAAACAAATATGTAGACATTGGAAAATACTCTCCTTTTTATAGCAACTTTCAATTTTAGTAGTATATGTAATAATGTGTACTGTAATATTTGTATATATTTTCCTTTTGTATTTTATAGCTATTGGCTATGTATTTATAGCTATTGGGCCTATTAACTGAGAACCAGCCATTTTCAAGTAAGAAAAAATGCTCAATTCATCAAATACCACTTTCTAAGTTGAAATATTTATTTACTAACAGCTTGATTTAAATCTTGGTTGGAGGTGTTTCCATCGGAAAGGTCTTATTGAATTTAAATTTTTCCTGTGAAATATTAGACTGGTAACATTCAGATTTGTGAAAGGTAAACATTATAATGTGATGTGTGATGATTTTCTGCACACGGTTAAACTTTTTGGTATATATATATATATATATATATATATACCCTATAAATTCCTTCATATATATATATATATATATACACACACACACACACACACACACCAGACATATATATATATATATATATATATACATACACACATGTGTATATTTATATACAATGTGTATTTATATAATAATACACATGCACATACATGCATTGTTTATACTAATGGTTTATAGTAGTTACCAAATAAATTGGACAAGGAACAGGTGAAAAAATATGGGTTGCTGATATGTAGGAAAATTCATAGCATTATGTAAACCTCTAAGCTATTTTTTCAGCCTTTTTAAATTTAACGCATGATGTATTTCTTTCTAAGAAACTCAGACCCCTCACTCTTACTAAACCCTTTTGCTATTTTCATCTCCCAGGCCTCGTCCCCTTGTTTTTGGTCTACAGAATTTTTATGTCCTCTTCTTCTCCACCTACTTAAATCCTATCTCGCTTCAAGAGTTAACTCACATGCTGCCTTCTTTATGAATTTTTCCTGACATCTCTCCTAATCATTTCCAGTCTTGAATTCAGATTATTTTGTTGCATACTTTTTAATCCATGTAAGAAAAGGGAAAGAAGTAATAATGCTTGGACCTCACCCCAGATAAATGAAGACATAATGGAGTATGGACATCAGAATATTTTCTAAAGTTTCTGCGATGCTAATGATTTCTATAATTGAGAATTATTCCCCCAAGCTGAATTCTACCTCATATGTGCCAAGTATCAAAAATCTGATTCTCTTTTAGTGTTTCTATTTAAGCAAATGGAACTTTTCCATCCAGTTGTCCAAGCCAGAAATCTGGGATTTATCAGAACTCCCTTCCCTTAACCTCTATTTCTTTCATCAACAAGTCCTTTATTTTAAATTCCCAAATATCTCTCAAACATGACCACCTCGTTACAGATCTACATCATTATTACAGCTCAGGGTATACGCCTATCTCGCTGGGGAATGTGTGCACAGCCTAACAACCCTTTATTCTTAACCTCAGCAAACTGTTATCTTTCACTGCAACCAAAGGGATTTTATGAAAAGATCATCTGCTTAGGTCATACTTTTTCTCTCCCTTCCTTTGCTCCTCCATCTCCTGTTCTCTACATAAAACACTTTAGTACAATCCCACTGAAAACATTTTAACAACTATGTTCTTTAAGATATAGCCTCTTTTCCAAACCCTCTAGCTTATTTTACATGCTGTTCCACTTTACTGCGTTCTGCCCATACAGGCCTCTTAATTGCTTACATGCAACATACTCTCTTTTTATAGAAGGGTGTTTGTGCGATTTGCTATGCATGTATAGAATGTTCTATACTTTCTTTGCCTAGTTGAATCCTATGCATTTTATTGAATACATCTTGTTATCCACTGAATTGTATCTCCCACAAAGACAGATTGAACTGTTAACCCCCAGCTTATAAATATGACCTTTTTTGGGTATAGGGTCTTCTCTAAGGCAGTCGGTTAAAATAAAGTCATAGTGAATTAGGGTGCATCCCAATCCAATATAACTGACCTCTTTATAGGAAGAGAAGACACTGACACACAAGGGGAAAAGATGGCCAATGATAATGGAAGCAGAGATTTGGTGTGAGGCCTCTAAAAGCTAAGAATTGTTGGGGCGCCTGGGTGACTCAGTTGGTTGAGCATCTGACTTCGGCTCAGGTCATGATCTCATGGTTCATGAGTTTGAGCCCCTGTCAGGCTCTGTGCTGACAGCTCAGAGCCTGGAGCCTGGTTCAGATTCTGTGTCTCCCTCTCTCTCTCTGCCCCTTTGCCACCTGCTCTCTGCCTGTCTCTCTGTCTCTCTCTCCCTGAGATGAATCTACAAACAACTTTTTTTTTCCTCCATAATATTTTATTGTCAAATTGTTTCCATACAACAACCAGTGCTCTTCCCCGTAAGTGCCCTCCACCATCACCACCACCTCTTTTCCCCCCTCCCTCTTCCCCCTCAACCCTCAGTTCATTCTCAGCATTCAACAGTCTCTCAAGTTCTGCATCCCTCTCTCTCCCCAACTCTCTCTCCCTCCTCCATTCCCCCTGGTTCTCCATTAGGTCTCTCTTGTTTTCCTGCTAGACCTATGAGTGCAAACATATGGTTTCTGTCCTTCTCTGCCTGGCTTACTTCACTCAGCATGACACCCTCAAAGTCCATCCACTTTCCTACGAAGGGCCATATGTCATTCCCTCTCATTGCCATGTAGTCCGTTATAATTTCTTCAAGTAAGCCTTCTTTGACTAAAATATGATCAAATTATCCTTCATATAATCCCATAAAACATATCACAGTTATAATTTTGCTTTCATTGGTGTTATTATTTGATTGTCTTTTTCTCCTAATAGACTGTAGACTTTAACATGCTTTATCAGCCATTATTTTCTTTACCTGTCACATTTATGGTATAAGCCATAGGCTGGGTTTTATCTTTGTTCCCAACTTCTAGTGGGTATGTAATATTTTGAGGAGTTACATGATTTTCCTTAGGGTTCCACACTTTTTAAGTAAAAGGTCAAGAATTAAAGCCTTGACTTCTGACTAAATATTGTGTTTTAAAGTCACATGCAAAAATGCACAGAAAATAATTTTTACTTGGATGGTGTTACCTCTCTCCATAATCAAGTGGGAAGAATCCCTCCTTTTTATTTCATTGGATCACAAGTCTTGGTTCTGTATGTCATGGATCAAGTGATCAGGATGCGTTAAATGGGATATTCTTTTTTTTAATCCACTGTAGTCATTCCTGACTGCCACAAACCATAGACATATAGAACAGAACTTTATATAAAATTATACCCTGTTGTACATTTAGACCATGTATCTAAATGAGATGGTTGTAAAATATATTGATTTTAATTATTTGCACAAATCATGTCAATATGTGAAGCATTAAAAATGTTTACAACAAATGGGTAGAGACATAATTTATATTTACTTTTAAAAACATGTCTCCAGTTATTTGATTTTTAGGTAAAGGGATTCAAATAACTTTACTCCTTAGACTATCATAGTGACCTGAGTTCATGGCAATTTATTATATATTTTTAGCTAAAGGTTAAAAAAACTAGAGACTGTAAATTCAGTTTGTAAATCTAACTCAACCTACTTCAGGCTCATTATCTGAAAAGCAGATAAGCCACTGGCCCAGACATAGTATTAGCATTTAAAATTTAAGCGTATCCCATGTTTAATATAGTACATATAATCAATGCTCAATAATGGCAGCTATTATTTTCAGTATTTTTAAAATTTTTAATGTATTTTTGAGAGACAAAGAGAGACAGTATGAGCAGGGGAGGATCAGAGAGAGAGGGAGACACAGAATCTGAAGCAGGCTCAAAGCTCTGAGCTAGCGCTCAGCACAGAGCCCGATGCGGGGCTTGAACCCTGATCAGATCATGACCTGAGCAGAAGTCGGACGCTTAACCGACTGAGCCACCCAGGCACCCCTGTTCTCAGCATTTTTAACTGATTATTTTAAAATAGAATTTGGTAAATTCAATGGATATTTAATTATTAGTTTTAGATAACTGAAACTATTCAGCTAACTCAGGTGACATTCAGCTGGCTAGATACAAAAGGCAGCTTTGGACAAATAAACAACGTTTACCATTTTCACCGACACTTATGGGTAAAAGCTATGGAAATTATTAAAGAAACAATACGGATTGAGAGTCTTTGGAGAGGAGAACTGAGGTGGTGGTCACGTGAGGATCCCAGCACACAGAGCTTACGGAACTGAATGAGGAAGCTTCCATAAGGTTGCATGGACATTCTATGTTCCCTCAATCAATAGAGACATGGGAAGGCCTTTGTAAAGTGTGCACACGGGCATACACTGCGGAGATTAATTGAGAGACTTGGTTTATCTTCTCGCAAATGTTGGCTAAATTGCATTTTCTTTTCCTTCAGCACTATCAACAGTTTTCCTTTTTCAGATTGAATACATAAATCAAAGGAACATATTTCATGAACAGTGATTATGAACCCCCTATTCTTCATCTATTGATTCCAAAACCTTGATTTACCATGCGTTCTTCCTTTCATTGTATTAGATTAGAACTGCTCTTTTTCACATTACTGTGGCTAGAACCATCTTTGGCTCTTGAATTGTCAGTGTTTCAAGGAGCCTTCAAAAAGCATAGAAAAAGCATATAACCTCACTGCTAAAGCCATTTCTTGCCTCCATAGTTGCACAATTTCATCAATTTCAAATTATAAATTGTTTTACTGTATTTCAGCATAATTACTGAAGGATTTCTATACTGATGATTCTTTGATGCTATTTGTCCTTTAAAATATGTGGAACTGCTTAAGGGAAGACAGTATTTTCACAAGAAAGGCTGAGTTTTTTACTTTTAAATGACAGGCATCTAAATGTGAGCACACTTCCAAGTTGTCTTACCTACCAACCCATAACAAACTGTGGAAGTAAAATTCTTCATGTATTTCAAAACTTTTTTTTTCTTGAGAAAGAAAATCAAGAGATTTCTCTCAATAACTAGAAGCACATGCTGATTCAATATGAAAACTAAGCTTTAAAAAATCTGCTAATGTTATCAGTGTTCCCCATTTGATAATAAAAAGTCTGAATTGATTTTTTCCAGGTTTAGTACAAAAAATATGACATAACGGATTTCAGCTTGATGTAATTTGAAATAGCCAATATATTAAACCCCAAAGTGAACTTTAAATTGGCAATCGTGTCAGATTCAAGTCCCTGAATGAATATTAATTTAAAAACTAATCATTTTCCAACAGGTTGAAGCTTCAAAATGCTAGTTCTGGAATAAAAGCTGTGAGATCCATTACTATCACATCGGGCATCTTTTGTTTAAGAAACTAGACCTTCAATGTGCAGTATGTCTGCCTCTTCCTGGCATCATTTTTGCCCAGGGATTTAATTATTTAAAACTCATTTCTTTTTTTCTGAATTTGGAAAATTAAAATTTTGATTTTACTGATGGAAAGCTGATACTAAGTGAACTATCTGAGGTAAGGCGTAAGGTCAGATCTGTTCATTAATTTTATGTCACTAGCCCTTTGTAAGTTAAATTCTGGTTTCTGAGCCAGTTTTTGAGTAAGTGTTTTATCTTTACACACACATACACACACGTGCATATGCATGCACACCCCATATAAATTCATTGCTTTACGGCTATATTGGAGGGTGACTAAAAATACACATACACATTAATTAGACTTGCAGTCGGAAACGAGACTAAGCCAGATTATAGATTATGTGTTCTATTTTATGCCCTCGAATCCCCAAATAAAACAGAATTTGGATGCACTATATAATAATGCAACAGCAAGTTACATTTTATATTAAAATATGTTCTTTGCAGAATTAGAAGCTGCATTTGTCCATATACTGGCCAGAAAATCTACCAAAAAAATATTTCTCTATGAATGCTAGACAGCATGGGGAAGCAGAGAAAGAAAAGCACAAGGCGGATGGTCAGCTCACAGAGTGGGCTCTGTCACCACCTAGACAACCCCATGCAACTCAAGAGCTTTCTTTTCTCTTCCTTTCTTTCTTTTCCTAAGAGGGTGAGAGAGGGGGCATAAGTGAGCAGAGGGCAGAGAGAGAGGGAGAAAGAAGCGGGGCTCACCCGATGCAGGGCAGAGCTTACCTGAAGCAGGGCTCGAACTCACAAACCATGAGTTCATGACCTGAGCAGAAGTCAGATGCTTAACCAACTGAAGCCCACCAGGTGCCCTACTCAAGAGCTTTTTATACTTCAACTGTGCGTCACTTCACACTCCACTTACTTTTTTATGTGAATTCAGAAGGAATTCAGGGAAGCTTCCCTTTATCGCCTAGTCCAAAGCCTCATATCACATAAGTAAGGAAACTAAGTCAAAGGGTTTTGCTAAGGTGACTGAGAAGCATTACCTGAATAAATTACCCCTAACTCCAATCTCTTCTCTTCCCCACTACGCTATAACACCCTTTAAAGAATGAGCACCTTCCTTTTTAAACATCTATAATATGAATTATTATGAATTTCATAGTATCTTAAACGTATTCAAACTGGTATCCAATTTAAAGGAAGCCTATGCAGATCTCCAATTTAGAGTAAATAATCACTCTAATTTTCATTTGAATGAATCCAGATTCTCATAATGCTGGGTGTCTCCAAATCCACTAAGAAACGCCAAGTGAACCAATGACTGATTGATACAGTTTTTCTAACGTTTTATGACTGCTTCATAGTATTAATGTAAAATGTAGAATGGGAGAAATTTATGTAAAGATAAATAAAAGAAGTATACAAATTGGAGAGGACAAGTCTTCTCCAGATAGTCAAACAGATATGAAATAAAGCAGTCTCATTAAATCATGAGAACTTTAACCTTTTCTTGAAAGAAGGAAATGATTCAATGATTTATAAAGAAATTTTTGCCTAAACTAGGAAATGACTCATATTTGACATGTATTGAAATGATAAAGCTGATTTCAACGGGCACTTTAAGAGCATTTTACTCCCAGGAGAGTAATTCAGTCATGGTTACCTTTTCACATTTGGATTTTAAACTTTCTTTTGTACAGCTTTTCCTGTACTATTGTCTGCCAAAAGATGGCAGTTTCACAGATAAAATAAAGCGAATTAAAAAAAATTTTTATCATTGTTCATACAAAAATATGCAATCAACATTACCTATTTGACATCATCTTCAATGGTTTCTACTTTCCTATTTTTAACATTACAAACCAATTCTGTAGTACTGGTCAGTGGGGGGAATAGACAATTTCAAGATATAGAACAAATTAGTCCCCTGCCTGTAATTATCGAACAAATGAGAGGTAAATACCACCAGACTGCACCCATCATCTGTTATAGACAAGGCCTTATAACCAGACATGACTCGCCTTTCAAACCCTAGCGCTATAGAAATGTTGCTTCCTGCCAACTATATTTGATAAACCCATACCCTAAGGAAAAGGGGGGTAAATAAGGCACAACACACGGATTGGTCATTACTTTGTCAATACCTTCCTATAGAAGCCAATCACTGTTACTTCTTTGCATTTATATTTTAAATTTCCTCCCTAGGGTTTTTTTTTTTAATTTATTTTTGAGAGAGAGAGAGACTGGATGAACAGGGAAGCATCAGAGAGAGAGGGAGACACAGATTCCAAAACAGGCTCCAGGCTGAGCTGTTGGCACAGAGCACAATGCAGGGCTCGAACCCATGAACCATGAGATCATGACCTGAGCCGAAGCCAGACGCTTAACTGACTGAGCCACCCAGACACCCCTTCTTCCTAGGGCTTTTAATGAGCTACTATGCAAAGGCATGACAGAACTTCACAGCTATAATCAGGCAAAACAAAGATGTGTAACAAAGTGTATTTAAATCCTCAGGAATGGTATCTGTGCTGAAGTAAGCGTTAAAACCCAGATAACAATTCTCAAGGCCCTCTAAGGAAGTCTACCTGCTAACTGCTTCAGCCTGCAAGAGCAGTGTGAGAAATCAAAGACTATTTCAATAAAAATAATGGGGGTGTGTGACACCCGTGTGGCTCAGTGGGTTAAGCATCTGATTCCTAGTTTCCACTCAGGTGATGATTTAATGATTCAGGGTATCAAGCCCCATGTCAGGCTGCAAGATGACAGCACCAAGGCTCCTTGGGATTCCCTCTCTGTCTTTCTCTCTGCTCCCTCCCCTGCTCATGTTGTGCTCCCCTCTCTCAAAATAAATAAGTAAACGTTAAAAAAAGGAATAAGGGTACAATTATCCTCCAGTGTAAATGGGGTTTACATGAACCACTATTTAGCCACTCCTGTGAGCACACAGAATTGGGACTACAGACATCGGACCTCTGGTGTGAAAGGCAAGAGTGACCTTTGGCCACACTGGCCCATTCCAGTATCTGACCCATCCTGACCCGGGGAGAGGGGGGCAGGATACACTCTATCTGCATTCCCTGGAACTGTAAAATACCAGATAGCTCACAGTTCTCAGTTTTTAACACCTTCCAAGGCTAATACAAACTGTG
Organism: Suricata suricatta; assembly: GCF_006229205.1. Classification (NCBI taxonomy): domain Eukaryota; kingdom Metazoa; phylum Chordata; class Mammalia; order Carnivora; family Herpestidae; genus Suricata; species Suricata suricatta. The sequence continues at coordinate 160,724,376 of NC_043702.1, forward strand.
GCTGACAACTGAAGCAATAACAGAACACTTTCGGAGTGTCTGAAGTGTAAAGTTCATTACTTCTAAGGTCAGCATTTTAATGCAACAGCCAAATTTCACTCACATCATCAGATGCTATCTGTGAAGGACAGCGGTAGAAACCAGGCGGGGGAGGCTAATGTTGTCATGACCAGTAAAATTAGTGTGAGGCACTGAAAGAGCTTTCCATTTTTAGCAAAATATAGTAACCAAACACAACAAACATTTCCTGAGGTTGTTATCACGCCAAAGAGCATTGTCCTAAGCTTCTGTGGGAGTTTTCACAGCAATGGTTGGGGGGGGGGGAGAGAGGGAATATTGGACTATCAAGTGATACATCATTAGGTCATTTAAATGTTATTTTTCTCTAGTTGTCATTTACACATACGTGAAATCTAAAAATACTGCTTCCCATCTTGTGGGGAGATGCTGTGTAAGGAAAGAAAGGAAGACAGATTCTCGTGTTTAACCAAATGTTAAATATTTTTTATTTTACTCACCTGCACACTAAGATGAATCCATTTCTTCACAAGAATTCTCCCCAGTGTCATTACTTTTATTGGAGGCTGCAAACCATTTACTGTGCGATAATAAAACATGCTCTCCTTCTCAGATATTGTAAGTTTGAACACAATCTGCCCATCCACCATCTTTTCTATAACACACCTTGGGAAGCAACCAGAAAAGAGAAAAGGTCAGCATCCAATCAAAAGACATGCTAAGGCAATTGTGCAGTTACGGGGGCATGAAAACCCCACTCAGAAGGTGCACTATGAAAAAGTGCCTGAATGCCAGTCTATGCACAGCCAAGTTTTACTCCAATTAAGAAGCTCTTCGGTTTCAATTTAAAAAATGGAATTTTTACTTACAGTATATTCCCCAGAACCTCAACACCCTTTATTAGACATTAATGATGGAAACGACAGTGGTGGAGTCATCCTGCAAAACCAACATTTAGCCTATTGGCTCATTAGTCTTCTGCTATTTCTTTTATAAGAAATGGCATGCTCCGCTCCCTCCGGCTTGGGTACTGAGTTACCAGTGCATCTCTTTCTCTCTTTTTCTTAATGTAAAGAGAATTTCGTGTCCATAGAAGACTCTAAACTGCTAGCCCTGAAGTTGGAAGTGCTCTATTTAATTCCCATGATGAAATGGAGAATGGACAACTACAATCTCTTCTTACGTCATCACTGACTGGCCAGAAGCCAAAGCCAGCATCTGTAAAAGGACCGGCTAGCTCTCCATGGCCACACAGCCCACCTGAGACATGGAGGTAACATTGATGATCTTGGATGAAAGGTCATGCAATCTTCTAAAGAACACTGTGAAATTGTATTTTGATAAAATAGAAGAATTTTCAAGAATTTTCTGGGTTTTCTATCAGGCCAATTATCCAATTATTTTTCAAAAAGGACTTCTATCCTCATCACAGTGGCACACTTTCCCCATCCCTTTAAATAGAAAAATGGTGTTTTTATAAATATTTACTTTCTGTGTTAATTTATATTTAATATAAATTATTTTAAGTTAATATCATCATTGCATATAACCAGCTACTCTGTTCCCACTGAGCAGAAACAGAAATGAACTTAAGCTCATTCCTCTCTATCACAGTCAGTGTAGCCACTCAACTTTTTAGCAGAAGAGAATATTATAAATGCTTGCTTATAGCCTCCTGAGTGAATTATTCCCAAAGATCTGCTATTTAAAGACAAACATCCCTGACATTAGCCATTAACATCTCCCCAAATGACTGGCTCTTAAAGATGCTCATCAGCCTACATGTCACAGACAAGAATTCAACAAGGTGGCACATCCCAGGGAAGAGAATTTCATCAGGTACTGGAGGAGTCAGGCTCCCTTTCTTCACCTGGTTGCCTCCTACTCAACTCGGCATCTCCATGATTATGCCTGATCCTGGAACCCTTCTTCCTGGCTCAAGACTGCTTGAGGGGTCTTCCTTGGTATTCACTTAACACACTGTGCTGCCCTAGTAATGACACTGATCTGGGGCACCTGAGTGGCTCAGGCAAATAAGCATCCAGCTCTTGATGTCAGCTCAGATCATGATGAAACTATTCATGAGTTTGAGCCCCGCATTGGGCTCTGCACAGACAGTGGTAGAGCCTGCTTGGGATTCTCTCTCCCCCTCTCTCTCTGTCCCTCCTTCACTTGTGCACGTGCACCCATGCTCTCTCTCTATCTGAAAATAAACTTTTTTTTTAAGTAATGACACTGATCCATCTGTCTTCCCATTAGCTCATGAGTTTTCTGAGAACAGAAGCATAGCCTGGTTTACAGCAGACATGAAATGTGTCAACAACCAAATCAAGAAGAGGAAGCATCAAAGGAGCAAAGATCAGACGGGGAGAATCAAGAATTATTCCTAAAGATGTTTTAAAACTTTCCTTACAGGTCACATTTTCCACAAACTATTGCTTCTCACTTGCATTTATTCTTTTCTGGAGTTGAGAGGTAAGAATAAGATTGGAGAACACTTAGCAGTTACTATTTCACTGTCACTGGTCTTCCTAGATTTTGTATATGTATCTGGTGATAAAGTTATGAGAACACGTACATTTTTTTAACACAGCCAAATAAGATGGCATGAAGGTTTTATATAAAGTAGAGATATGGCTTGATAGAAATTCTACTGTGATTTTTTTAACCCTTTGGTGGGTGGATATTTTTTAATCACTGGGATGAGAAGGGTTGTCTCTTTACTCCCTGCCATAAGGTCTCTGAGGTCTCAGAACTGAGTTTGCCTGTATTCGTTTGACTTGAGTTTAAGCCAACAAGTTAAAATTTAACCATTACTCAAGAATGTATTTGCCAAATGCAGGCTTATTTTCCCAAGCTTACTGAAAATGCATTTCTTAATATGTTATTGATTATCTTCCTTGCTATTTTGTTTGCTTGTAAACATACTAGCTTTGGTAGATAATGAATGTGAAAGGAAGGCAGGTAGCAAAATATTTAGGAACTGGATTTATTCTGCTCCTGGATAAACAATAATTGGATAATCCATGTTTTGTTTGTTTTACTTATCTAGTGCAAACACCCCGAAATTCCCCCAATTCCCAGAGTTACTTTAGTTTTGAGAATGAAAACGACCTTGATGCATGGAACTCTCCAGACCGTAAACCATGTGCTACTGCCTCTATCAATACCTCTCTGTCTTATCTATACTAAATGATACCAATAGGAGAAGAACTTGGTAGAGACAGATCTCCGGGGGGGGGGGGGGGAGGCTTGGAAAAAAGAGTTTTTCCCAGCCATATTTGTGGACAATTTTTGGATATTCCTTACGTAAACTGAGTAGGTTGGATTTCCTGACATTTCAAACACTTAAAAAACAGGGTTTTCTTTTAGATATGATACAGAAATAGAGATAATGGTTTATGATCATTTTCACTCCAAATGAAAAAAAATGCAGACTTTCACTTGGCAAATTACAGCTAAACACCAAAGACATTTAAGTCATATTTGCTTATGAGATTATAAGACTTTGCTGGTTTGTTTCACAAGTTTTGAGATATTTGGCCAACACTCTCACACAAAGAAACTGTCACAAGGGGGAGAGCCAAAAGCTCTACAGGAAGACAAAAGATAAGCAAAAAACACTTCAACACTTATTCAAATCTCCAGACCGGCTCTAAATACTTAGGGAAAACACATTAGATGTCAGTTTAGAAAATACTACGGAATGAAAACCAAGTGATCATATAAACAAAAAATGATACCTAGGAAGCCCCACTACAAACCCACTGAAGGCATTTCTACTGGGATTCATGGCATAAAAGCTAGTGGGACCCTTTTATGCTTGTCTATATATTTTCTAACAGAAAACTCCACAAGGCAAAGGGCAAAAAGCTATATCTTTTCAGAGTTAGAGGATTATTCATTTATTCAACTCATCTTATTGGGCATCTTTCAGGAGGCAAACAAACATCTCTTCCTGGGAAAATAAGGATGAATAAAACACAGTCCTAAGCCCTTAGAGGGCCATCTGCCTGATGAAAATTTTATACTCTAGCAGGAGCAGGTTGTTTATAAAAACCTAGAGCAAGACTTAGGAAATATCAATTATTCGTACTACTAACCCGTGCACTTGTAAAGCCTAGCTGAGCCTCTCTAAGACCAAAAGTTTCACTAAAGGACCAGAGAACACATGAGGCACGAGTGAACATGTCTGTCTGCAAGGAAGCTATTTTAGCATAATCTTTTTTGAGGGCTTGCTTCATCCATGGAAAGAAGAAACAATTTTAAATCTGGGGGGAAATATCTGGAATGTAAACTTAAAAAGGAGGACGACCATAGCAGCTGATCTTCAACTGCATGAATTCCAGTGTTCACCTTCATTTCCAATTTAAGCATCCGTGTTGCAACCACCTTCACTACTATGGCTCAGGACCCTAGGAAAGCTTACACTCCCTCTACTACTTACATTACACCTTCCTTCTCAGGTTTCAGCCACACAGCTAGAGTAAATGATGCTGCCAGCCTTAGAGAAGGAGGAGAAGAAAAGCAATTCTTGTGATTTCCAAAAATAAAACTTGTGGAGTTGCTATGAGCATTGGGACACAGATCATGCTTGTCTACCGCAATGCAACTCCCAAGACCTGCCGAGAACAGGGCGGTGTGGCCCGGCGACGAAGATCTGTAGGGACAGTCCTGAATGCAAATCCGCTGGGCACAGAACTGAAGACTTGCGGCAGCGGTAGAGCTATGGCAAAACGTGCTTCGGTCTGGGAGTCCACATGTCGCTTGGGTTGGCACAATGGAAACATTCTTGAAGGCTCCCACGTTCTCCAGCTTTGGGAAAAGACCCTGTGAGTCAGCCAAAGAGGTGGCAGCGAAATACACAAAGATCAATGTTTCAATGAAGTGAGGCAAGACGCGGAAGCGCGGTGAAAGAGCCAGGCGACTCATGTTCACAAAAAAGCATTCTCCTCCTGATAAAGCATTCCTAAATAAATAATAAGGCCAATGCCGCCTGCCAGCAACACTTTAAAGCAGGGTGCGTTAAGTAACGTTGAGACACTCCATTCTTGAAAAGCTGCAGACACGTTTTCACACTGAGGTAATACCACAGACGTTCTTAGCAATGCTGAAGACATGAGTAGCAGCTGGTGTCTGGGAATCAAAAACAAAGTGTCAAGGAAAAGTTGCTACATCTTTAAAATTTAAGTTCATCCCAAGCCTGAGGACTTTGAGCCCCTGATAAGAAACATTACTGAACTCCTCAAAGAGAAAAAAACATTCTGAAGCACATTGTCTAGAGAAGAATACTTATTCTTTGGGTAACCGTTGTAGAGGGCAAATCAGACACTTTAAAAGTCCACAGGACAACAATTTCCTATATATATAGTTATATGCGGATACATATACAGTTTTGTGAATCTATTTCACCACACAGCAGTTTAAGAGTGCTACTCTGCCCCCAGAGAATTAGCACTATCTACTTAACAAGGTAAGGAATTGCATAGATTTTCTTTAGACATGCACCTTATGTTGTAGCACACAGCTATCGTACAGATGTCCGAAATAAAGCTGGCAAAGCGCTTTGGGCCTTTCCCCCAACCCAGCATGTGCAGCAACTTTAAGCTCAGAGTAAAGCTGATTAGAAACCTAACACCATCTGTCTGTCCTATGCCTTAGTATTTAGCAAACGTTTGTGTTCGTGTTTCCTCATATGACTACGTATTCGTAGGTTAAATATGGACCCCTAATACTGTGTAAGCAATTGTATTGATAAATAAGCTGAATTACCATCTCTTTATTGCATTTCAACCAGTCCCCTCAGTGTGACAAATGGCTCTTCACAGGACCGTGGTCCCTCGTTGCCTGGCAACGCTGTGGTAACCCCTGGGTTACTCTTAGCAAATAGGCCACAGCCGCAGGAATTCTGCAAGGAAGACGTGGGTGCCCAAGTAAAGTATTCTGCACGGCAAACACTTGGTTACCTGAAACTCAGAGCGTAGTCTGCTTGGTGGCCCGCCAGGAACTGAGCTCCCTAGGCTTTCAGCAGGTGCTTCAAGCAGTGGGAGGGACCTGGATGGGGCCAGGCATGCATAATTTTAAAGTAGCAGTACATCTTATCCCATAATCCCCTTTTAGCCCCTCCCCTCTACCGCTTACACACACCTCAATCCATTTAATCATGGGGTCAAAATGATCTGCCACTAATATAGTAACACAAGGAGTCATTTCTAGTGCTCTTTCTCTTTTCTGGGGAACAAAATGGAATTCTAAACCTTAACATATTGATGCCCTAACAGCTTGGTCCATGGTTGTAAGTTTCTGTTGACCATTTCATTGTTGCTTCCTTCTTTCACCCCTGTACACCCTCTTCTAAAAACATGTTTCTCTACATCATGAGGAGCAGCTGATGTTATCTCTAAATGTTGCATTTGAAAATGAGAGATTTTAATTAAACTACAGAGGCAACAGGATTATTGACTTTTTAGCTGCCTAATTGGATATGAATATGTATATATTCATGAGTACGTGTTTGATGTCAACTCTATGTAGTTTCTATTATATTCAAAACTCTCTCTTTTCTACTATCTGAGATATCTCGTCCCAGATGAGAAATATTCTAAAGCAACTGATACTTTTATTGCTTTATTCTTATCTTAAAAAAGGAAAACTTATTTGGGAAAAAACTAGTTGATTGTGGTTCTGTTTTCTATAAGTTATCCTGTGCAGAGAAATGTTTAGAAATGAGATAACTGTCTTTGGTGTTTCTTGTTAGTAAGGCAGCTGGAGACAAACTCAAAGTGTCATCTCTTCAATTTCCTTCTCTGTCTCCTTAATGAGAGGGTAGAAACCACAACCTTTTATATATCAGCCTTATCAGGAGTAGGTGCTTCTAGAGAAAACTTTCACCTTTTGTCAAAATATCCCGTTTTCCACTTGTTGGTTATTACAATCTCACAAGGGTAATTTCATTAAAAACAAATTTCAACCTAATGCCACCTAATATATAAGGCCTTGAGAGTTTGGGGAAATGCATTTGGAAATAGATATATAGGATGCCGTGAATGAGACAAATGCATTGTTCAGACCTGCTACAAAGCATGCAGTTGGCCTTTAAACAAGTTATTCAATCTCTGGCTTGGCCTTAGGCCTTGTGAATCCAAGGCCTAGCTTTTTCAATTGTGCATCTTCAGTGTATCTTTTGGGTCACCATTCTGGGGATAAGAATTTTCCTACCATATAACTGCTGCTTTGTAGTAGGAAGTCATGACTCAAAATAGACAAGCTAAGATTAGCGACTCTGCTCCACATTCAGAAACTCTGCCTGTAATTTGCAAAGGCAGACAACGGATTGACATACCCCTCAACTTTTGTCACTCGGTGCTATCAATCTTGAGGACACATCTGGTAAATGAATTAGGCACCAACAGTTCCACCACCCCTGTAAGTGCCTGAGAAAGAAGTATTGAAAAAATGAACATGTATGGGAGGAAAGTTTAGCTAACCATGGACGCTTTTTTCCCCTAGATATTTCTTTGCATTCACTGAGTAATTCTGGTTTGGATCAGCTTAGCTGCGTTTGGATGGTCTGATTTGGCCCTGCTCTCTCGTCTAGCAGTTGCCCTTGACAGTCATGGGAGGCTACCCCTGTCCCATTCTGATAGTAGCAGAAAGATTCTTAGCAACCTCAGATGGGAGGGTCCCATGTCCAAGTACTTGTCAGGCCTCTGCTGGCATCACATTTGCTAATGTCCCATTGATCAGAGCAGTCACATGACCAAGCCAAGCCTCAAGGGCTATAAAATAGACTATTCTTCCAGGAGGGAATGGCAAGGTCACACTGCATGGGGGCACTCACACAGAAGGGAAGGAATTTGTGACCATTTTTCAATCTACCAGAGAGTTGCTAGCAGTTACTTTTTCTAGTTGTAAAGCCATGTCATTTTGTATTGGAATTTGTTTTAAAAAAGTCAAGAAGATAGTGTTTTAGATAGACAACTCTTAAGTAAATTCTTACTCCTTATTCTGGAAAAGCTTACAGTAATCAGCTAAATTTTTCAAATGCCTGAGAATGAGTTTTGAAGGGAAAAAATCAAGAGGTATCCCCTATTCCTGGAATTTTAGCATCCATGCATTTACTATTAAAATTGTTGAACTTCTGGCATAACTGATCAAGAAAACATGATAGATGTATAATAATATTGGATATGAAAATGCAGGCATAAACTCTAGATGTAGCCTGATTACAAATATAAGAATATATTGTAGGCAATTTTATAAGAATTGAACTTGAATTATTAGACAAATTAGACAAATTCCTAAAAACATCCTAACCTAAGATGACTTGAGAAGACAGATAGAAACAATCCAAATTAAACTAACTCTGATTTTTACAAACATTCTTACAAATAGAATAAAAGAGTATTTCCCAATTTATTTTATGAGGCTAGTATAACTTTGATACACATATTAAAGAAAAAGAAAGATATGAGAAAGAAAAATTACAGGCCATTCTCACTAGGGTACATAAATAAAAAAATATTCTGAATAAAACATAAGCAAATTGAATCAAGAAATGTATAGAAAGACTAAATCTCCTGATCAATAAGCTGGGCTTATTCCAGAATTACAAAAAATTTATTCAAATTTAAAAATATATTAACGTCATTCACCATAAAAATATATTAGAGAAAAAAATTCATGTGATTTGTTTGGGATCAAAATCCTTATAAAAGGATTATTAACTTAGAACCAAAAGCTATTTATTTAGGACCAAAGCTCTTAAACTAAAAACGTAACTTGACATAGTAATTTGCATAAACCACCAACATCATAAATTATCATCATCATCTTCCTGATAATTAGCACTTTAGTAAAATCAGAACAAGAATACACATTATCATTGCCTCTATTAAATATTTTACTAACCAGAGCACTGAAATAAGGAAAATCAATACCGTGATAAGTACTGAAATGATGATCAGATGTGATCTCTCTCTCTAGATAACAGAATCTAGAGACAAATACTTGACCTAAGTTCTGGAGAGAGACACATATGATAAATGCTGTTCCTCAATGTGGGAGGGGGGCTCTCTTTTTTCCTAGGCATGTGCTACTTCACCCCTTGTAAGGTCAGAGGCAGCCATGTGACTTGCTTTAGCTAATGAAATATGAGCAGTGACATGGGCCATTACCAGGGTGAAGCGACAAGACTTGTGTGCAACTGACCATGCTCTCGCTCTTTCACTCTGCCCCATCCAGATCGTGTTCCATGTTGGCCTCTTTTCCTGGCCGGGAAGACCTAGATCAGAGTCCTCACCCCCACCCCCGCTGACCCTGTTGGACATGTAGCATGTGTGAGAGGCAAACTTTTCTTGTTTACTGACCTTTTTTGAGATTTTCATATTCTTGTTTATTGCAGAATAACTTATCCCAATCTGATAGAAAGATCAATAGGCAAAAATCAATTTTATTTCTCTATGCCAGTTAAGGGATGGAATAAACAAACTAGAAAATATAACAAACCAAAAGGTGTTATTTAGAGTATAAAAGTACTTAGTAGGAATGCACTCCTTCAATTTCTTCCTCTGGGGTTGGTGGCGGGGGGAGACCTGTTAAGATTTATTGATTAACATTTAAAAGAACTAAAGCAAAGGGAGAGATATATTATGTTCTTGGATTAAATGACTATCATAAGGATTAAGTTTTTGTATAGTAATCTATTAATCCAATGCAATTCCTATAAAAAGCAAAACAGAATTATTTATGCAACTCTACAATGTACTCCAGAGCATATAAAGAACAGCTAATGATATCCAAAGCACTGCGGAAGCAGAAGAACAAGGGGAAAAAAATCTGCCCTTGCTAACTGATTTCAAGACATATATTAAAGCCATTTAAATTAGGAGAATGTAACATTTGTACAGAGATGGAAAAAATTCTAATGAAGAAACAAAGAAGGGACGCCTGAGTGGCTCAGTTAGTTGAGCATCTGACTCTTGATTTGGGCTCAGGTCATGATCTCATGTTTCATGAGTTTGAGCCCCACATCAGGCTCCTCACTAACAAGAAGAAGCTTGCTTGGGGGCCTCTCTCTCTCCCCTTCTGTCTCTGCTCCTTATGTGCACTCTTTCACACTCTAAATAAATAAATAAATAAATAAACTTAAAAAGATTTTTAAAAGAACGACAAGAAAAAACCATATACCTATAAGGACATATATTCTTGCATATTTAGGAAAGAAATTAGTCAATAAGAGTTTCAAGGAAAATTAATTACTCTTACTGAAAAATAAAATGAAATTGTATCCCAATCTCTCACCAAGTATTAAAATTATCATATACAGATAGACTGATACAAAAACATAAGAGGTAAAATGTTAAAATCTTTGGAAATTAAAGAAGACATCTTAGTGATCTTGAGATAGGAAGACATCTCTTAAATTGGATACAAGGAGCACAAAACATGAGACAAATAAACATTACTTTAAAATTAAGAACTTCAGACCAAATGTCTTCATAAAGTGGAAACATAAGCCATGCAGGAGATATGTCACACATAACAGAGAAAAGATTACTATACAGATGGCTTCCACAATTCCTACAAATCAAAAGATGAATATTGGAATTTTTTTAAATTATGTAATATGAACAAGCATTCCACAGAAGATTAAACACATGCATCCAATAAACTTATAGGTAGTGTTCAACCTTTATCAGTAATCTGGGAAAGGCAAAATAAAACCAAAATGATATTTTATTTAGAGAGCACAAATTTTAAATCAGGAAAATGCCAATTGTCATGGAAGGTAGGTAGTAACAGGAACCCTAAATACTTCTGGTGGAAGAGTAAACTGATGTAAATGCTTCAGAGAAAAACCTGACATGTTTAGAAAAGTTGAGGCTGCATACACCCTAAGAAACAGCAAGTCTCCACTTAACGCACATTCATCAGATCACCTTAGCACCACTACCAGGAGGTTCAGGCTGCATGTTCACAGCAGCTGGTGTGGAGAATGCCAGAAAGCTGGGAACCACGCAATGCCGGTGACAAATAGCAGTAAGTCGTTCCCCTATTACAATGAATTCCTCTGCCTGTCTCTTCCCATATTTTTTTCCTTATTTATTCTGCTTTCCTGCTGTCTTTTGTGTTTTCCTGCGTTACAAGTTGGCTGTTGAGACATCTCTTCTGCCACAGTTTGAAAAACAAGAAAGCACAATTAAAGCACATCAAAAGAGGAAAGGAAAACCTGAGCTTCTTCCCTCTACTCCGTATAGGTTTCTTTTAAAATTATATAGGTACTGGGGTGCCTGTGGGGCTCAGACGGCTGAATACTCTCCTGATTTCGGCTCAAGTTGTGATCTCATGGGTTTGGGAGACCAAGCTCCGTATGGCTCTGAACAGACAGAAGTCTGCTTGGGAGTCTCTCTCCCTCTCTCTGCTCTGACCCTGCGCCCATGTGCGTATTCTCTCTCAAAATAAACACTCTAAAAAATAAAAATAAAAATTATGTAAGTATTCTATGAGCCCTTTAGAAAAGATTTTTAAAGCAATATGGGGAGAAAGAAAAGAAAGACTTCAGCCTCTTGCCACCATCTTGTATTCATTATGCCTCTGCAGAGAGAATTTTTACCTTTTTCTACAACTTGAAGTATGTTTTTTCTAGACAAGACAGATTCAACATTCTGAAAAAGTTTAGGAAAAGGCTTCCTCTTCCTGAAATTATCTTCCATTTTATTTTGCAATTATCTGCACTGATATAACACCCTGGAATGCTTAAAATGCAGAGAGTAAACTAAATCACTTTTTTCTTGGTGAACAGCAATAATCTGCCTATTATTTGGTTTCCAAATCCTTACTAAGGCTGCTAATACAAGGCACGTGAGAATAAATCTAAGACATGTGTCACTCACAAGACAAAGTTTAAAGAGCCAGTGCAGGAGGCACCTGGGTGGCTCAGTTGGTTGAACGTTCGACTTTGGCTCAGATCATGATTTCACAGTTCATGGTTTCAAGCTCTGCTTCAGGCTCTGTCCTTACAGCTCAGAGCCTAGAACCTGCTTCAGATTCTGGGTCTCTTTCTCTCTCTCTCTCCCTCTCACACACTATCCCTATCTCCCTCTCAAAAATATACAAACATTAAAAAGTAATTTAAGAAGATAAAGAGCCAGTGGTGGAGTGGCCCTCTCTCCTGATGCGCTAATAAGCTGAACCAAAATGGAACATGTATCAACATCTGGGTTTCCAAATGAAACCTAGAACACCTGCAATGTACCGGTAACATGAAGAACGTGTAGCAAGAACAAGAAATAAGCCCATATGATTTTAAGCCTTTGAGATTTCAGGATCATTTGTTATGACAGTGGGGACAACCCCATGTGGTACACAGGGCCTGCAGCCTTCCCTTGCACAGCTGCACACACACTGGGGAAATTCCTGACATTCCTTTCGAACATACTTGAGAACAAAGCCAGCACACTATGAGGACAGCTTATGACCCAACCTGCATTCATAGAAACACATCTCCTCCAGTCAGTAGGCAGGGCTGGCCCTACAGAGCGGGAGCACTTACTCGCAGTGCCTAGAAGGGAGTTACTGCACCTTTAATTCTCCAGTTCTATCTCAAAAATTAGAAGCTATTTGGCCCAGAAGAGCCTAGTACCCCATGAGTGATGTTGGATCCAGTCAATTGGCAAATGAATGAATATTAAAACAAACAGGAAACTGGCCACAATCTTCTCAGGTCTTAGGAAAGGAGATCATTGATTCTGGCAAGTAAAATTCTCCCAGAAAGGAAGCTCCCAAACAATGGCCAATGGGAAAAAGACGAAGAGCAGACGTATGGCTGGAACAGAAGAATAAGAAGGTATGTGAGGTGGAATCAAGTCAGAAAATATACCCAGAAGTGTGCACCAGGGATCATGTGGGAAACACTCCCAGTGCCAGTCACCTCCCCCAGCTAGCAGGCCAAACTTTATACCATGTTCGTTCCTTAAAGTGTCAGGCAGGGGCTACACTTTCATTCCAGGAAAACTCCACTCTGCCATGTAATGGAAGCCTCCTTTCTTAGAATGGGTTAGAGATGTACCCAGGGGCATCACGGAAGTTGACTTCTCGCCATTGTTTGCTCCTCAGAGAGCATTTGCCTCCTAGAGAAGATCAGAAACTTCAGAACATCCTACAGGCAAGGATAAATAAGCCAGAAAGAGATAAGCCACATGTCAGCACTCTCTGACCGGAAGCCAGAGACATGTCCTCAGAAATGTGACCCCTGGGCTTAGTCCACCACAGTAAAGGGATGTATCCCAATCTGAAGAGGCAGTCACTGAAAAGACAGGCAAAGTGCCATGCCTTGCTGCTGTGGCGTACGTAGCCCATCTCTCATAAGATGTAGACAAGTTGGGGAGGGAGGTATTATATTAGGAAACTCCTCATCTCCCCCAAAATAATAAAAGATTAAATGAATGAACCATATGCCCCCCATCACCCAGATTAGTATGATAGGTGGCTAGCCACTTACTGATTAAGAACGCAAGTTCCAGAGACAGCCTGGGTTACAAGCCTGGCTCCACTGACCATTGCCCGCGTGTTGTTGGCAGATTACTTAATCTCTGTTTTGCTTCAGCTTATTCATCTGGAAAGTGAAGATATGACCTATCTCCTAGGGTTGTTGGGGGGTTCAATGTAGAGAACAGAACAATGAGAACAGGGTTTTCACTGTTAGCACTTCTTGTATTTGTTTCCTGTTTATGCCTAATGAGATAGTTTGTAATTGTACATCTAAAGGCAGAGGAAGTACATTTTGAGGAAATGCTACCATAACATTTCTTTTTTTTTTAATGTTTTATTTATTTTTGATACAGAGAGAGACAGAGCATGAGAGGGGGAGGAGCAGAGAGAAGGAGACACTGAACCGGAAGCAGGCTCCAGGCTCTGAGCTAGCTGTCAGCACAGAGCCCGACGCGGGGCTCGAACCCACAAACGTGAGATCTGACCTGAGCGGAAGCTGGAGGCTTAACCGACTGAGCCACCCAGGTGCCCCTAACATTTCTTATCCATAGAGTTTACCTAACACTTTTATAGATTGGTTCATTTGATCTTATGGCAGCCCTACAAACTAGACAGAGAAAATATCACTCCAAAAATACACATGAAGAAAAGGAGAATTAGCGATTAAGTGGCTTGCTCTGAGTCACTTGGCTGGCAAGTGACAAAGCCTGGACAAAGCCCAGATTATCTGGATTGAGCCTAGCCCTTGTCATTTTATACTGAAGCTGAACAAAGCAGGTTTCGGAAGTGGTGGTGTATTGAATTGTGCCTGGAAAGTTGATGGGATTTATAGAGAACGATGAGCATTAGGTTGACAGAAACAATCTAAGGGAAGACACTGAGTTTAGAATAAAGACTGCCCTACATTTGAGGCACATCCTTTCCTACAGAAACATGGGGAGAAATACAATTCATCCCTGTAATGTAGAATTTATCAGATTTCCCGATTCTTCTGAAAATGTGTGAAGCATTAGTAAGAGAACTTTGAAGAACCTCAGGTTTCTTTATTCACTATCTAGGTCTCTCAGATCTCATTCTATTTATTGCCTTGATCAAAATTGTTGAACACATGTTCTTCTACTTCTTAAATTATGCAACCTCTCTGATGATCCAAGAATCGTATTTGTTTGAGGCATAAAAGCTTCGCATCGCTATTTCAAGTTACACCTGGACGGGAGGAGAACTTGAAACCATTGATAACATGTGGCAGGCCATCTAATTCCTGTCCATTCTTTCTTCTGAGCCTGGGTAAGGGCCCGGACTGAGGCTGGCAGGTGAATTCAAGAGCGGCTTCCCAGCTCTGTGCCTGGCCGTGAAGCAACAGCTGTGAAGCAGTGTGGGACAGGTTGCGGCAGGCAAGTTAATGGCTGGTGAGCAGGACAAATAGGTGGGTGTGGGTCTGAAAATGAAAATGACACAATGCGGAGAAGGACAGCAGGCAAGCAGAGCCCAGAGCTGAGCTCAAGCCAAACAGACGATCGGCAATGATTAAGGGTCAAGTTTCTACAAAGAGCTGTGCTCCGCACAATGACATGGCACCCCTCTCGAAAAGTGGGATTGTGTGCTTCATTTAGAGTGAAATGGAGGGCATAAAATCGTGATGGTGGAACAAAATGCTTCACTTAGGAGAAACAATAAATGCTAGGTGCTTGAAAGGTTGTTTGTTTGTTTTAATTGAGGGGATAAAATACAGAATGTGTCATACCCATAAACTCTTCTGTAGGGTCTTTGTAACTCTCCTTTATCATTTACTTAAGTGGTTTATTAATACGATTCTTAGGTTCAGAAGCTAAAGGCTTCAAGAAGAGAAGAGCAAGAAATAGAAAAATGATTAGGTTAGTAAAATTGGACCAAACAGATTTGCACAACAGCTTCGAAAACATATGTGAACACTATCATTATTGATATAACTAAAAGAGACAGTTTGAGAAATAAGAGGTCTTACTTAGAAGTTGCATACAAGAGAAGTGACATGATGCTCGGGCCTGATGGGACTAATTATTCTTCGTATTTGAATCAACCCAGGTCCCCTGATGACCAAGCCAACAGGATTTCTACCTCACTCCATACCTATGAGCATATTTGATTACTAAGTACAATCAAAATGTGCATGAAGAAAGGAATTAAGGAATATGAGTATGTGAGCAATTTTTTGAAACAATAACCGTACAAATAATAATGCTGAGCGCATACTACGTGTCTAGCACCATGTAGGAAATGATATCTCATCTAACCTCTATACCCAGTTAATACTGCCACTATTTTAGATATCAGGATACTGAGCCCTAGATATTAAATAAATTATTGAAGTCTGGCAGTTAATATTTAAGGAGGAAAAAGATATTCAAATCTAACTTCATCTAAATTTACAATGCCAGGTTGTTCTTAAAAGCAGCAATCTCTAAGAACATTCCAATATTAGTCATTTTCTTATATTCTAAAACATAATAATAATAATTTAAATAATAATAAGAATCTATAATCTACCAGGCAAAAGGACTAAACTAATTGATGAATGGATACAAATTTTAAGAACACTCTTGAAACTGAGGATTGGCCTTTTGCTTTAAGAAAAAAATATGTATTTTATTTCAGAGGAAAATAGAAATCCCTTGGCTTGATTGTAGTCCACAGAAATAGCTCCTTTAGGCTGTAGTATGTTTAGATGTCTCCAGTTCTGCTGTTCTAAAACAACATGAGCCTGGATGGCTGAGCCGGTTAAATGTCTGACTTCAGCTCAGGTCATGATCTCACAGTTTGTGGGTTCAAGCCCTGCATCAGGCTCTGTGTTGACAGCTTAGAGCCTGGAGCTTGTTTTGAATTCTGTGTCTGCCTCTCTCTCTTGATCTGTCTCTCTCAAAAATAAACAAACATTTAAAATTTTTTTAAATAAATAAATAAAACAACATTAATAGAGCACATTCAGAAGGATTAACTGAGAATAAGCCATGAAGTTGGAAAAAAATATGGAGTAAAGCACAGTTTTGAATGAGTACTTGATAAGATTGAAGTTATTGGCAGTAAGGGAATCACTTTATGTAGGGGCAAATGAATCGACTATAATTTTAACCTAAAGTACCACTATAGGAGTTGTAAAATTCTTTCTACTTGGATAAATACTCTCTATTTGAATTGCAGCTTGCATTGAGAATGCAATAAAGAATAACCTAACTTAACAAGACACTATGACCACAAAAGAAGGAATTCTTTGTTAGGCAGTTGAAAGACAGACCACCAGAATTAAAATAGAAATAGAATACAGTCTCATTTAAAGGAGAGAAGAGTTCAAAAGAAATAAGTAGTATGGACAAAGGCCTGATGAGACATACAATAGGTGAGAAAGTGGGCTACAGGAAAAAAATAACTTGAAGATTGATCATCGGAGAGACTATATTCTCAGCCCTCTATGAGAAAGGGCCACTGTGCATGTCTGCATCATGCCCTACTGAATAGCAACACACAGCTAGTAATTAATTATTTGTTGAACGAATGAAGTAGTGAATAAATGACCCAAATCTAGAATGCAGTTCATGGTTGGGGTGTCAACCTACATTCTGGACAGCCATTCTCCGTGCTCCAGCTTAAATTTCAGTGAACATATAAAACCCAGAACTGTAGCAAGACTCAATAGGTTTGAGAGCTCTTAAAAACACCAACAAAAGGTAAGGAGAGGTAAAGACTGGAAGACAGGGGAAAACAGAGAACCTAAAAGAGTCAGAGGGGGGAAATAAAAGAAAAAGAATTTGAAACAGACTCAGAATTCCAAATTGACTTCTTAAAAAGTAAACACTCTGTCTCTATGAAATTGGCTACACCATTTACCTCAAATAAGTAGAATCATACAATATTTTCCCTTTTGTGTTGGCTTATTTTATTTAGCATACTGTTCGCAAGGCCCATCCATATTGTAGCATAGGTCAGAATTTCCTTCCCTTTTAAGTCTGCATAATAGTCCATCGTATCACATTTTGCTTATTCCTTCATCTGTTGATGGTATCTGTTCATGGATACTAGAGTTGCATCCAAATTTTGGCTTTTGTAAATAATGATGCTAGGAATACTGATACACAAATATGTGTTCAAGTCTCTTTCAATTCTTCAGTTCTTTTCTTTGATTCTGTTGGGTATGTACCCAGAAATGGAATGGATGGATCACATGGTAATTCTATGTTTCATGTTTTAAGAGTACATCATAGTATTTTTCACAGTGGCAGCACCTTTTATATTCCTACCATCAATTAGCAAGAGTTCTAATTTCTCCATACTATAACCAACACTTATTATTACTTCTGGTTTTGTTTGTAGTAATAGGCATCTTATTGAGTATGAAGGGATTGCTCATCATGGTTTTGATTTGCATTTCCAAATGACTAGTTATGTCAAACACTTTTCATGTGCTCATTGGCTGTGTATGTGGGTTTTGACATAAATTTATATCTAGAGATATGGAAAACAATTATCTAAATTTCTTTTCTCTGACTATTGCTTTATACTTAAAACTATGTTAATTTGGCTGTGAACTACAAGAAACTCATCTAATATTTTCTACTCATTTTGTGGTATCATTTTTAATTCAAGTATTGTTTTTAAAGTTAACTATTGGGGTGCCTGGGTGGCTCAGTCGATTAAGCCTCCAACTTCAGCTCAGGTCAGATCTCACATTCGTGGGTTCGAGCCCTGCGTCAGGCTCTGTGCTGACAGCTAGCTCAGAGCCTGGAGCCTGTTTCCGGTTCTGTGTCTCCTTCTCTCTCTGCCCCTCCTTCTCTCATGCTCTGTCTCTCTCTATATCAAAAATAAATAAAACATTAAAAAAATAAATACATAAAGTTAACAATTAATAGAGCACCATTAAGGTTATCTCCATTTATACTATAAATATGATAGTAGCACATTTTTCATATAGAAATTCTTATACAGAAGATTTGTTTCTGAACGATCTTATCTGTCATAGGATTCTGTTGGATCTTATACCTTGATTCCATTAAATACTAAAGAATTACATTATTGTAAGTCAATATAAGTAACAGAACCAAATAAAATCTTATGACATATACCATGAATAATAAGGTAAATTCCTAAATCAAATACCATAACATCTAATCCACTTATATATCAAAAGAAAGCCAAGTTGGGTTTGCCTCCAAAAATATAGAGGTATCTAATATTTAATACCCTATCAATATGTTACATTGTTATATCAAAATGGAACAAGATAAATCTCTAGAGACTGAACCTAATAAAGTGGAGTTACATAATTCACCTGACATAGGATGTGAATTACCCAGCTCACAACTTCTCCCTGGAGAGAGAAGGAGTTGAACACAGTGTCCAATGATCCAACTATTCTAGGAGTGGCCAAAGGAATAGAATTCAGTTTCACTTATCACAGTTAATAGACAACACACTAGAAGCTAAGGATTGCAAAGGCAAACAAACAAAAAAGAAAGTGAGTTAGACTACCAATAGATAGGAGAGGCCAAAATCTCTAGCTCAGTTAGTGGGTAGGAAGCCTTCTACTATATAAGATCAATCTGGTAAGACTATGAGAGGTGGCCAGGTTGTCTAATGTTAAAAAAAAAAACAAAACAGTACAGAGTCAAAGAAAATGAACAACCAGGCAACGATTTTCCAAATAAAAAAAGAAGATAAATCTCTAGAAACTGAACCTAATAAAATGGGGTTACATAATTTACCTAACAAAATTCAAAATAGCAATTATAAGGATGCTTACTGAGTTCAATGTAGCAATGTACACAAAAAACAAGAATTTCAAAATAAAAAAAGAAAATTTTAAAAATAAATCACAGTGCTTAAGAACATAATAATTGAACTGAAAAAAATCACTAGAGGAATTCAACAGTACACTAGGTAACCAGAAGAAAACAAAATAGTGAACTCAAAGATAGGTCACTGAAATAATTCAATCAGAGGAATAAAAAGAAAAAGAAGAATGAAAAGGAATGAAGAAAATGCAGACTAATAGGACACTACAGAGCAGAGCACTATACACATTAAAGGGTCTCAGAAGAAGAAAGAAAAAGGAGCATAAAGCTTATTCATAGAATTAATGGCTGAAACCTTCCCAAAGTTGGCAAAAGAAACGGATATCAAGATTCAAGAATTCCAAGACAAAGGGGGGAAAAATGAATACAAATAATTCCATACTGAACCATATTACAATCAAATGTCAAAGTTACAGACAAAGAGATTTCTGAAAGCAGCAAGAGAAAAGGGACTTATCACATACAAGGGAATTCCTGTAAGGCTATCAGATTTTTCAACAGAAACCTTGCATTTTCAGAAGGGAGTGGAGGGACATTTTCAAAATACTGAATGAGAAAAAAAAAGCCAACCAAGAATACTAAAGTCAAAATTCTCCTTCACAAATTATTTTCCCAAAGAAAAACTGAGTTCATCACCACAAGACCTGCCTTACAAAAAAACTAAAAGCAATTCTCTCTGTTAAAATGAAAGGTTGTTTTGTAACAAGAGAATAACATAAGAAAGTATGAAACACTTTACGTCTGTCAGAATGCCTAATTATCAAAATACAAGATGGGACACCCGGGCGGCTCAGTCGGTTAAGTGTCCGACTTTGGCTCAGGTCATAATCTCAAGGTTCATGGGTTGGAGCCCTGTTTCAGGCTCTGTGCAGACAGCTCAGAGCCTGGAGCCTGCCTCAGATTCTGTGTCTCCCTCTCTGTCTTTCCCTCCCCAGCTCACATTCTGTCTCTCAAGAATAAACAAACATTAAACACACACACACACACACACACACACACACACACACAGAAACAAGTATTGGTGAGGATGTGGAGAAATAGAACTCTCTTGCATTTTTAGTAGGGACACAAACTGTTGTGGCCACAGTGAAAAACAGTATGGTACTTTCTCAAAAAATTAAAAATAGAACTATCCTATAATCCACTAATTGCACTGGTTGGTATTTATTCCAAGTATACAAAAACATGAATTCAAATGAATATGTGCACCCCTATGTTTTTTGCAGCATTATTTACAATAGCAAAACTATAAAAGCAGGCCAAGTGTCCACTGATAAAGATGATGTTGTCAGTATATAATATATATATACATATATATAATATATATACATACATACAATGGAATATTACTCAGCCATAAAAAGAATGAAATCTTGCCATTTGCAACAACATGATGGATCTAGAGACTATAATACTAAGTGAAATAAGTCTGAGAATAACAAATACCATATGATTTCACTCATATGTGGAATTTAAGAAACAAACAAAAAAAGGACAAGAAATAAACCAAACCAAAAAGTAGACTCTTAACTCTAGAAAACAGATGTTTACCAGAGGGAGGGAGGGAGGGAAATATAGGTAAAGGGGATTAAGAATACACTGATTATGATGAGCACTGAGTAATATATGGGATTGTTTTCACTATATTGTACACCTGAAATATAACTCTATGTATGGAATTAAGATTTTTAAAAAGAAAAAAAAGAAGAGAATTCTATATTCCTCTAATGGTGATGGGTAAATCACTTTTAAATCTTATATAAACATTAAAGGCTAATGTATTAAAAATAAGTATAACAAAAAATGAGACATACACAATTATATATAAATTGTAACAATTATAACAAAGTGTAGAAAGAGGAATTAAAGTGTAGAAGTTTCGTATGCAGTTGAACTAAACCTGTTATCAGCTTAACATAGACTATGTATTAAAACGGACTGGATATATATCAAGAGAGATTGGAGTTTAAAATAGTTATAACTAGGGGCACCCGTGTGGCTCAGTCGATTGAGCGTCCAACTTTGGCTCAGGTCATGATCTCACAGTTGATGGGTTTGAGCCACACATAGGGCTCTGTGCTGACCTCTAGCTCAGAGCCTGGAGTCTGCTTCAGATTCTGTGTTTCTTTCTCTCTCTGCCCCTCCCCTGTTCACACTCTATCTCTGTCTCTCAAAAATAAGAAAAAAAGTTAAAAAAAATTTTAATAAAATATAGATAATAAAATAAATTAAAATAGTTATAACTATCATATATTTTATGTAAACCTCAGGGAAACCACACACACACACACACACACACACACACACACACACACACACAAAATGGAAGTTGCACAAAAGAAAAAGGAATCAAAGCATATTAGTACAAACAAAACATAACAGAAGAAAAGACAGACAAAATGAATAAAAGTCTAACAGAAAACAAATGGCAGTAGTAAATCTTTATCAGTAACTTAAATGTAAATTGATTAAATTATCAAAAGGCAAAGTAGCTTAATGGATTAAAAAAAAAAAGATCCAACTATATACTGCCTACAAGAGATCCACTTCACTTGTTAAAACATATATAGACCGAAAGAGAAAGAAGGGACCATGCAAATGGTCCAAAAAGATCAGAACTGACTATACTAACATCAACAAAATGGACTAAGTAAAAAAACTGTTATGAGACAAAGAAGAACATTATATAATGACACAAAGGTCAATTTACCAAGAAAACATGAGAAATATATATGTACCCAACACCAGAGCACCAAAGTACATAAACTAAATATTGACAGAACTGAAGGAAGAAATACACAGCAATAATAGTAGACTTCAATATCCTACTTGCAATAATGCATACAACACTCAGACAGAAAGTCAATAAAGAAAACACAGGACTTGAACATTACAAACCAAATGGACCTAGCATATGTATACAGATATTACACCTAGTAGCAACAGAATATACATTGTTCTTATTCACATACGAAACTTTCTCCAGGATAGAGCCCAAGGTAGGCCTCAAAACAATTCTTAACGAATTTAAGAAGACTGAGATCATACCAATTCTCTTTTCTGAACACAATGGAATAAAACTAGAAATCAATAGAAACAAAGGTGGAAGTTTCGCAAATGTATGGAAATTAAATAGCACCGTTTCAACAGCCATCAGGTCAAAGAAAAAAATCCAGAAGTAAATTAGAAAATACTTTGAAACAAATGAAAATGCACACAATCTACCAAAACTCATGGGATGTAGCAAAAGCAGTACTAAAAGGAAAGTGTGTTGTAATAAAAGCTTACGTTAGAAAAGACGACAGACTGAAAACAACTCAGCTTTATACCTCAAGGGGCTAGAAAAGAACAAACTAAGCTCATAGTTTGCCAAGGGAAGGAAATAAATATTAGAGTGGGAAATAAACAAAATAGAGAATAAAACATTTAAAATATTGAGTTAACTAAGTTTTTTGAAAAGATAAAGAGTTGATGAACCTTTAGCCAGACTAAGCAAGAAGATTCAAATAAAACAAACCAAATGGAAAGAGGTGATGTTAAAAGGGACCATGGGCAGAAGCAGGTGGAGCTGGGCTGACCACGCGGCCGGGGCGCTTCAGAAGCGTTTTCTGTGTTGGCCACGTTCCTGCTCTGCCCTCAGGAGGGGCCAAGATGGCAGCTGAGCATGGCATTATTTGTGCATTTTGCATTGTTCAAATGCAGCCAGATCAACACAAAACCATCTTGCACACCAAAAACATGGATCTGAGGACTAACACAACAATCTGCGCAGCCTAAGCACAGAACTCGCAGGTACGCAGCATGGGCAGTGAACTGGGGGATGTTATGCCCAGATTTCTATATCGTCCCCCAAAACCAGAGGCCGCCAGGGAGACCGAGTCACACATGCAAAAGCAAAGGGCTTTATTATCATTACGGGCTTGAGCTCAGGCTCACAGACTTCACCAGCACACTGGACCTGTGCTGAGAGCCCCCAACAAGGGCTGAGCAGGGTTTTTACGGGGTTTGGGAAAGGGGAATTACAGGAAATTGTGACACAGCTACAGTGATCCAATCATTATCGGGTAACATCATTGGCAGCAACTTTAACATTGCATAGAGTGTTTGTTACTTTTGTCAGGACCCAATCACAACATTTAGAGTATTAACCAATTACAGGGTGGACCCAGGACCCTCACATAGGGTGTAACTAGCCTTAAGCAATAAGTGATTATCTATAGCTTCTATCTCTAGTCCTGCCCTTAGGAATGTTAAGCATTTTAGCTGGCCGCTTCTGATTGGGTGTTACTAGGGCGGTCCCTGGTTGAGCAATCTATGCCCTTTTATTGTCTAATGATTCTGAGAAACCTACACCTAGGCCTCCAAGGTCAGAGGGGAAACTTGAAGCCTGTCAGGGAGTCAGTTTGATTCAGACCTGTGTCCTTACAGGGATAGAAGCCGCAGATGGCAGGGAGCTGTTTTTGCTTGCGGAGGGAGCCTGGAGAGAAAGTGAAAAAGTGGAAAGAGCCGCAGGGACTGAACAAAACAAATGGAGACAGGAGAAGGGAGCGGATTTAAATTCTAGCAGGACTCTATCAGGGGCACCACAGAGTCCGAGGCTGGCAGCTCCTGCCTGGCTGAGCACTGGTGGGAGCGGCGGATCCCTGGGAGCAGAGAGCGAGGTCCAATGGGTCCTGGGGTCGCACGCAGAGTGGTGGTTCCTCTGTGGAGAGGACATCTGGAAGAGGTGGTGTGGCCACACCACAGGCAAAGGTCCCAGCGGACCAGAGGACAGCCACATTTACTGGTGCTGGAACAAGGACATTAAGGGGAAGTCTGGTGCCAGACACCAGTTGTGATTTTCCTACAAGATCCCACAGACTTTTTCTGGGGCGGGCTGGCACCCGGGCCCAGTCTCAGGGCACCTGCAGCAGCGTGGCCTCACGAACATTCCTGGAATGGGCTGGCACCTGGCCACTGCTCAGAGAGACCCTCCCCTAGTGGATCCTAGGGGGTCAAAGCCGCAGTTCCTCATAAGGGAGGGGTTGGAGGGAGGGGCCAAAATGGCAGAGAAGCAGGCGGATCTGAAGATCCCTCCTCTCAAACAATGCCTTCTTGAGGCCAAAGGGACTCTGAACCGCAAGGGTCAGGAGGAAAAGAAGCAGAGTTGCTTCCAGTGACACACTGGGACAACCTGACAGGACATAGGTGGGACACTTCAGGGAACAGTGTGCCCACAGAGGAGGCAGGGCCTGCCTACACCAAACCACACCCCTCCACGCCTGGAAACTGCTAATATACTGGAGCGGTCTTGATGCTGTGGAACGAGACGGCGCCTGCTCCAGACCAGCCCTATCGTATTGCCTGGTTTAATTCTTGGACAATTCTTATCATATAGATATGTTCTTCCTTCCTTTACTTCTTATCTCTTCCCTTCTCTAGTCTGGTTACTCTGGTTGTTGGTCTACTTAAGCAGACATATTCAATCCATTCTCTTGATACAGGTTCCTTTCTGATTTTCCATTTTCACTCTCTGGATTAAGCCCTATAGTTTCTCAAGCCGGGCAATTTTATTTTCTCCTCTTTCTTCCCACTCCCTTCTTTATTTCATGTCTCTCTGGATTAAGCCCTATAGTTTCTCTCTCGGGACAACTCTGTCTTCTTCTACTTTTTTTTTTCTTCCCCCCTGCCTCCTTCTTTATTTTCCTTTCTCTATGGATTAAACCCGTTTCTCTGCCTGGTCAATTTTTATTTTTTCTTTTTCCCCACACCTTTCATTTCTCTTTGTGTAGGGCATAAGGCCTCTCCCATCAGCACCGCCTCCACCCTGTTGTTTACTTGTAGCTGATGTTTCTGATTTTTTGATTTTGGGTTTTTGCGTGTGTGTGTTTGTTTTTGTGTTTGTGTGTTTTTGGTTTTTGTTTTTGTTTTTCCTTTCCAGGGCTACTTCAATGAACAAATTAAAGCACACCTGGTGGAGGGTCCAAACCATCACTACGAGTAGGGAGATAAAGTAACCAAAGTCACAAAAACAGAAAGCAAGTAACACTCTCCAGAAAACACCTCCTAAAGAGGCTGACCCTGGACAGTGTAGGACTCCACGTTAATATAGTAGTGCTCACAGGAGCAGGGCATATAACAAGCTTTTAAAACATATAAGGGACAGAAAACTAACCATAATGATAAAACAGAATTCTCCTGAAAAGTATTTCCAGGAAAACATGCCAGCTAAAGTATTGCTGAAGAAAGATATAAACAATATAAATGAACAAGAATTTAAAATAATAGTCTACAATTAAATTGAAAAAAGGACAGATGATAGCAGAGAATCTATTGCTGCAGAAATCAAGGAAATGAAAAATAGTCATGATGAATTTTAAAATGCTGTAAATGAGATGCAAAATAAACGAGGTGGTAACAGTGAGAACTGAAGAGGCAGAGAACACAATAGGTGAAATAGAAGATGAAATTATGGAAAAAATGAAGCTGAGAAAAAGATTTAAAAAATTCTGGATAATGAGGAGAGAGCTCAGTGATTCAATGAAATGGAACAATATCCATATCATAGGAGTTCCATAAGAAGAAGAGAGACAGAAAGGGACTGAAAGTGTACTTGAACAAATCATAGCTGAGAACTTCCCTATCTGGAGAAGAAAACAGACACTGCAATTCAGGAGGTAGAGAGAACTCCCTTTAGACGTAACTTGAATCAATCTTTTGCAAAATGTATTATAGTGAAACTGGCAAAATACAAAGATAAAGAGAGAATGCTAAATGCAGCTAGGCATAAATGGGACTTAGACTACAAGGGTAGACACATAAGGGTAGTAGCAGACCTATCTACTGAAACTAAGCAGGCCAGAAAAGAGTGGTAGGTAATTTTCAATGTGATGAACAGAAAAAATATGCAGCCAAGAATCCTTTATCCAGAAAACATGTCATTCAAAACAGAAGGAGAGATAAAGATTTTCCCAAACAAAAACTGAAGGAACTCATCACCACTAAACCAGCCCTACAAGAGATCCTAAGGGGACTCTGTGGGTGAAATGTTGCAAGGACCATAAAGGAACAGAGACATTACTACAAGTATGAAACCTACGAGTAACACAATGACTCTAAACCCATATCTTTCAATAACACAATGTAAATGTGTCAATGGACTAAATGCTCCAATCAAAAGACATAGGGTATCAGAATGGATTTTTAATAAAGACCCCTGTTTTTACTGTCTAGCAGAGACCCATTATAGGCCTGAGGACACCTACAGATTGAAAATGAGGGGATGGAGAACCATCTATCATCCTACCAGAAGTGAAAAGAAAGCTGGAGTAGCCATACTTAGACAAACTAGATTTTAAACTAAAGGCTGTCGGGGCGCCTGGGTGGTTCAGTCGGTTGAGCCTCCGACTTCGGCTCAGGTCAGATATCATGGGTTTGAGCCCCACATCAGGCTCTGTGCTGACAGCTTGGAGCCTGGAGCCTGCTTCAGATTCTGTGTCTCCCTCTCTCTCTGCCCCTCCCCCCTCATTCTCTGTCTCTCTCTGTATCAAAAATAAATTAAACATTAAAAAAAATAAACAATTTAAAAAATAAAATAAAATAAAGGCTGTAATAAGAGAGAAAGAAGGTCATTATATAATAATTACGGGGTCTATCAAGAAGAGCTAATAATTATAATGTCTATGCACCAAATTTGGTAGCACACATATATATAAAACAATCACAAACATAAGCAATCTTACTGCTAAATAAGTTGTAATTGCTGGGGACCTTAATACTCCACTTATAGCAGTAGACAGATCATCCAGACATAAAAATCAATAAAGAAACAATGGCCCTGAATAATACACAAGACCAGATGGACTTGACAGATATCAAGATATTTAGATATTTAGAACTTTTCATTCTAAAGCAGAATATACATTCTTCTCAAGTGCACATGGAACATTCTCCAGGATAGATCACATACTGGTTCACAAACAGCCCTCAATAAATAGAAAGAATTGATATCATACCATGCACACTTTCAGATCATAATGCTATGAAACTTGAAATCAACCACAGGAAAAAGTTTAGAAAATCTCCAATGCATGGAGGTTAAAGAAAATCTTACTAAAGAACAGATGTGTCAACCAGGCAATTAAAGAAGAAATTTAAAAATAAACGGAAACAAATGAAAATAAAAACACAACAGTCCAAACCCTTTGGGATGCAGCAAAGGCAGTCCTAAGAGGAAAATACATTGCAATCCAGGCCTCTCTAAAGAAACAAGAAAAATCCCAAAGACAAAATCTAACAGCACACCTAAAGGAACTAGAAGCAGAACAACAAAGAAACCCCAACTCCAGTAGAAAAAGAGAAATAATAAAGATCAGAAATAAACAATATAGAATATAGAAAAACAGTAGAACACATCAATGAAACAAAGAATTGGTTTTTTGAAAAAATAAACAAAACCCCTAGCAGGATTTGTCAAAAAGAGAAAGGACACAAATAGTGTCACAAATGAAAATAGATTTATCACAATCAATTCTTCAGAAATACAAGCAATTATCAGAGAATACTATGAAAAATTATATGCCAATAAATTGAACAACATGGAAGAAATGGACAAATTCCTAGACACCCACACACAACAAAACTCAAATGGGAAGAAATAGAAAATTTGAATAGATCCATACTTAGTGAAGAAATTGAATCAGTTACCAAAACTCTCCCAATAAATAAGAGTCCTGGACAGATGGCTTCCCTGGGGAATTCTACCAGACATTTAAAGCAGAGTTAATAACTATCCTTCTCAAGCTGTTCCAAAAAAATATAAATGGAAGGAAAACTTCCAGACTCTTTCTATGAAGCCAGCATTACTTTGATTCCCAAACCAGAGACCCCCACTAAAAAGGAGAATTACAGTCCAATATCCTTGATGAACATGGATGCAAAAATTCTCAACAAAATACGAGCAAATCAAATTCAACAGCATATACAGAGAATTATTCACCATGATCAAGTGGGATTCATTCCTGGGTTACAGAACTGGTTCAATATCTGCAAATCAATGTGATACATCACATTAATAGAAGAAAGGATAAGAACCATATGATCCTGTCGATAGATGCAGAAAAAGCATTCAACAAAATACAGCATCCTTTATTAATAAGAACTCTCAAAGTTGGGATAAAAGGAACATACTAAACATCATAAAAGTCATACATGAGAAGTCCACAGCTAATATCATCCTCAATGGGGAAAAACTGAGAGGTTTCCCTTGATATCAAGAGCATGACAGGGATGTCCACTCTCACCACTGCTATTTAACATAGTGTTGGAAGTCCTAGCATCAGCAATTAGACAACAAAAAGACACCAAAATTGGCAGGAAAATATCAAACTTTCACTTTTTGCAGACAACATGATACTCTACATGGAAAACCCAAAAGATTCCACCAACAGACTGCTAGAACCAAAACATGAATTCAGCAGTCTCAGGGTACAAAATCAGTGTACAGAAATTCGCATTTTTATGCATT
Organism: Suricata suricatta; assembly: GCF_006229205.1. NCBI lineage: Eukaryota > Metazoa > Chordata > Mammalia > Carnivora > Herpestidae > Suricata > Suricata suricatta. The sequence goes on from NC_043702.1 coordinate 160,753,212, forward strand.
AGTAATGAAGCAACATAAAGAATATTAAAGAAACTGATCCCATTTACAGTACACCAAGAAACAAAATACCTAGGATTAACTTAACCAAAGATGTAAAAGATCTGTGTGCTGAATATTATAGAAAGCTTATGAAGGAAATTGAAGACACAAAGAAATAGAAAAACACCCATGCTCATGGATTGGAAGAATCAATGTTGTTAAAATGTCAATACTACCCAAAGCAATCTACACACTCATTGCAATCCCAATCAAAATTGCACTGGCATTTTTCTCAAAGCTAGAACAAGCAATCCTAAAATTTGAATGTAACCACAAAAGTAATATTGAAGTACCAAAGTAATATTGAAGAAGAAAATCAAAGCAGGAGGCATCACAATCCCAGACTTTAGGCTCTACTACAAAGCTATAATCATCTAGACAGTATGGTCAGTATGGTATGGGCACAAAAACAGACACATAGACCAGTAGAATAGAATAGAGGGCCCAGAATTGAACTCACAAATGTATGGTCAACTAATCTTTGATAAAGCAGGAAAAAACATCCAGTGGAAAAAAGTCTCTTGAGCAAATGGTGCTGGGAGAACTAGATAGCAACATGCAGAAAAGTGAAATTAGACTGTTTTCTTACACTATACACAAAAATAAACTCAAAATGGATGAACGACCTAAATAGGAGATAGGAAACCATCAAAACCCTAGAGTAGAAAGCAAGCAACAACTTCTTTGACCTCAGCCACAGCAATTTCTTGCTCCACACAGCTACAAAGGTAAGGGAATTAAAAGCAAAAAAGAACTATTGGGACCCCATTAAGATTAAAGGCTTCTGCACTGCAAAGGAAACAATCAACAAAACTAAAAGGGAACCAAGGGAATGGGAAAAGATATTTGCAGTGATACATCAGTTAAAGGCTAGTATCCAGAATCTATAAAGAGTTTACCAAACTCGATACCTGGAAAACAAATAATGCAGTGAAGAAATGGGCAGATTCTCTACTTCCCTTTCTCTCTGCCCTTCCGCAACTTGTGCTCTCTTACTCAGAAACAAACATTTTAAAATAAAATTTGTATGGAACCATAAAAGACTAGGATTAGTCTAAGCAATCTAGAAAAATGGGAAAAAAGAACAAAGCTGTAGGACTCATATTTGAAGATTATTGCAAAGTTCCAGTAGTCAGAATAGGATTAGCATAAAGACATGTAGACCAGTGGAACAGAATACAAGTCCTGAAATAAACCCATACATATACATTCAATTGATCTGTGACAAAGGTGTGAATAATACACAGTGAGGAAAGGATCATCTCTTCAATAAATGATGTGGAGAAAATTGGATATCAACATGCAAGAAAGTAAAACGGAATCTTACTTTGTACCATACACAAAAATCAATTCAAAAATGGATTAAAGACAAACATAAGACATGCAAGTAAAAAGTTTATCATTGTCTAACCCAAGAAATATTTATTTATATTTGACTCTAAGAAATACAAAGATGCATATTGGCATCACTTGTGTGACTACTGAAAGAAAAGGGGTAAAAAATTAACTATGAACTAGTAATGAAGAAAATGAAATAATGGAAAATTTTTAAACAATTAATTCAGAGACATGAAGATAGGAAAACAAACATAAAACAGGTGGGACCATATAAAATTAATTGTAAGAATTACCCATAAAATAGATATTAATTAGATATTATTGGATTATATACTTGTTACTGTAACCAAATTATATGTGTCTTATAAAATGCATACTTCATAAAGATTAAAAGTGAAAGGATGGATAAAGATATATCAAGCAAACACTAACCAAAAAATCTAAGGTAGTTACACAAAATATTTTAGAAGACTTTAAGAAGTATTTTTAAAGATAATGAAGTATGTTATTTTTAATACTAAAGGGTCAATACACAAGAACATAAGATATTATAAAATTATATGTTTATATTTACAATTTCCTACTACATATATTTGACAGAATTAAAGGAGAAATAAATTCACAATAAGGGACTTTAATATTTTTAATGTTTATTTTTGAGAGAGAGAACACAAGCAGGGGAGATGCAGAAAGAGAAGGAGACACAGAGTCTGAAGTAGGCTCCAGGCTCTGAGCTATCAGCACAGAGCCCAACGTGGGGCTTGGACTCTCAAACTGCAAGATCATGACCTGACCCAAAGTCAGACTCTTAACCTACTGACCCACCCAGGTGCCCCTTAACACATACAGTCTAACAATGTATACAAAGAATAAAACATCAGAACCAACTTAAATTTATTTCTAAAATGCAAGTTTTGTTTACCTTCTTGAAAACCAAAATATTTTACCACATTAACTTAAAGAGGAAGCAGATGAGCATCCCAATAGATGCAAAAACAAAAAACAAAAAACAAAAAACATATGACAAAATTTTTCTGTCTATGCTTGATAAGTTGGTGGAAACATAAGTTACTATAGCCACTGCAGAAAAACAATACATATTTTCCTCAAAAATTTAAAAATATAATCCAATAATTCCATTAGGTATTTATCCAAAAAATGACAACACCAATTAGAAATGTTATATGTACTCATGTTTGTTGAAGTATTTACAATAGCCAAGATATGAAAGCAACCTCAGTGTCCATCGATAGATAAATGGATAAACATATATACAGTGGGATCACATGCAGCCATAAAAGGGACAAGACCTTGCCATTTGCAACAACATGGATGAGCCTAGAAGGTATTATCCTAAGTGAAATAAGTCAGACTAAGACAAATACCATGTGATCTCATTCATATGGGGAATCTAAAAAAACAAATGAATAAATAAAAATAGAATCAGATCTATAAATACAGAGAACCAAAAACAAAAAAGGACTCTAGCAGATATTATACTTAATGGTGAAGAGATGTCCAATGTCACCATTTCTATTCATCATTAAATTCAAATTCTGGGCCAGTGCAACAAAAGTGAAATAAATGGTATAAATATGGGAAAGAAAGAAATAAGCCTGTCAATGATCACAGATAAGAATGAGTATGTGTAAAATACAAAAGAATCCGGAAACTTCTAAGATTAAAAAATACGTTTAATAAAGTAGGTGGATAGAAGATCAAAACATAAAAATCAATTGCATTTTGGGGACACCTGGGTGGTTCAGTCGGTTAAGCCTTCAATTCTTGATTTTGACTTAGGTCATGGTCTCATGGTTCATGAGATGGAGCCACACATACAGAGCCTGCTTGGGATTCTGTCTGTCTGTCCATCTCTCTCTCTCTCTCTCTCAAAATAAATATTTTTTAAAAAATCAATTACATTTTTACATAACAATGTATAATTAAAACTTAACAGTTATCATTATAGTAGCTTAATAAAAGAAATAATGTACATGAAAGAGAAATATATAAAAATTTACTTTGATAAATCACATTGAGAGCTAGATCATGTCCATGAATTGAAAGATTCAATATTACAAAATACCAATTCTCCACAATCAAGCAACAGATTCAATGTAATGTCAATCAAAATCCTATTTAGTGGAATAATTAAAAGGCAATTTAATTATAAATTTTATTTGAGAGGTGCCTGGGTGGCTCAGTTGGTTGAGTTTTGAACCTCAGCTCAGGTCATGATCTCATAGCTTGTGAATTCAAGCCCTGAATCAGGCTCTGTGCTGACAGCTCAGAGCCTGGACCCTTCTTCTGATTTTGTGTCTCCATCTCTGTCCCTCCCTGCTCATTCTCATTCTATCCTATTGTCTCTCCCTCCCCCTCTCTCTCTCTCTCTCTCTCTCTCTCTCTCTCTCTCGCTAAAAGAAACATTGTTTTAATTTTTAAATAAAAATATCATATGAAACTAAGGACAAATAGTCATGACAATCATGAAGAAGAAAAAAGATAAAGTTAGCGAAATAAAAAGAAGCTGGAGAAGGCAATAATAAAGAACACTAATGGACACCAAGATGTAATAAAGGTACAATCAGATAGTAGGGGTGAAAATAGACAAATACACCAAGGCAAACAGAACAGAGAGCCCAGAAGCATACTCACACATATATAGACACTTTATGAAAATACTGTACTTCTCTGAAGTGGGAAAGATTTTTCTTGTGCTTTTTTACCCATAATACGAAAGAAAAGAAACTCATATACATTAAAATTGGAAATTTGATTATAAAAGACATCAGTAAGAGAATAAAACAGCAAATTGAATAGTGGGATAAAACATTTTCAGTATCTGATAAACAATTGTCCAGAATGTATACAGAACACCTACAAGTCAGTAAGAAACCATATAGAAAAATTAGCAAAATGCTTGAGCAAAGTTTTCACAAGACATCAATAAACATGGATACATTCTCAACTTCCTTCATGATCAGAGAGTTAAAAATAGCAGCAACAGTAAGCTAATCTGAACCAAAATAGGTATAATTCAATAGGTAAGAAATACCAACTTTGAGCTAAGATGCAGCGTAATTGGAAATCTTACAAGCAGCAATTCCACTCCTAGGCTTCAACTCAGCAGAAATGTGTACATGTTTACTACATGACATGTTTACATGTGTTGGAATGTTCATAGAAGTGCTATTCATAATGGCTAAAACTGAAAATTCAAATCCAAAAGCCCATCAACAATGGGATGGATAAATAACTGTTGAATATTCATACAATGAAACTCTACTGAGAATGAACTATATGCAATGTTTGAATCTCACAAACATGGTCTTGAGTGACAGCCATCCATGAAAGAATGCCTAATGTAAATTATATTTAAATAAAATTCAGAAGCAGATAAGACTAATCTATTATGACAGAAGTTGATATAGTGCTTTCCCTTAGAAGAGGTGATGTCTGAATGGAAGTGGGTTAAATAGGTAGGTGGGGGGTGGGGAGCACCTGGGTGGCTCAGTTGGTTAAGAGTCTGACTTCGGCTCAGGGCATGATCTCATGATTCATGAGTTCAAGCCCTGCATCTGGCTCTGTGCTGACAGCTCAGAGCCTGGAGCCTGCTTCAGATTCTGTGAACCCCCCTCTCTGTCCACCCCTGCTTGTGCTCTCTTTCAAAAGATAAATGAATAAGCATTAAAAATTTTTTTAATAAACAGGGAGGTGGTAAGGAGGGGATGTTTTTGAAGTCTATAAATGTTCCAGGTATTGATTCTGATATGGTTAAAATGTCATGGTGGTATGTTCAGCTTGTAAAAACACATTTAATTTGCATAAAATACACTATAGTTGGTGGACTTTACATATATATTTGAATTCCACATAACTTAGGAAAAAGAAGCCAATCAATGTCTGTATATTAATAGGTGAGCTTAGTTCATGGATTAAATGTTATTTCTGATATTTTAGGACTTATTAATTTATGCTATTATTTTTGTTTCTGCCTTTATATGGCTTGAACAGTTTGATCTTTTTTCTTGCTAATGAAAAATTATACATGTAATTAATATTATGATTATCATTGAATTTTTTACCTTCATAACATTTTCTTTAAAAAACAGTAGAGCCCATCAGAATCTCTTTTAACTAAAAGTCAAGAGTTTCAGCAATTTTTATGCATTTCAGCTCTAACACATATGTCATTTCAAATTTGATTTCCAAATTGTATTTTAAGCTAATGGTCAACTTTTACATGGACATATCTATGAGTTTTACTGAAGTTACTTAATGTTTCTTTTCAAGATTTCATTTACCCCCTTCATTTATCTTCTCTTGTGGGAACATTATTTTCTTTTTCACAGGATGTCTGTGAACAGTCAAGTATCTGAGTTCCCAACTGAAAAGGTCTTTATCTCATTGTCATATGTGAGTGATGCTTTTATTCAGTAGAGTTTCTAGGTTCAAGTTCTTTGTCCTGAGATCTTACCAGTTTCCAAGGCCTTCTTGCTATCCATTTTTACTGATAATAAAAAACCTAATATCAAACTAGTTATTGCGTCTTTGTAACTAATCAAGTTTCCCCCACTTCTACCTTTGGAGTCATACAATTTTTTCTTGCTGCAGTTTCCCAATGTTGAGGCTGGATGTGGAGTCATTTTTAGACTTTTCGCTGCTATGCACAGTTTCCCCTTTCACTTCAAAAACTCTTTTGCTGTCATCCTAGGAAATCATCATCTGCTGTGGTTTGGAAGGTTTCCCTATTCTATAGTCTCTACATTTTTCCTCTGAACATTGTATTAGACAAGTTATTAAAAGTAATATATTTATCCTACATATTTCATACTGATATCTCTTCATGTTTTGTACTATATTTAAGATAAATCTTTGATCATCTTCTAGCATATGCGTGGCATCTTTGGCTATGTCCACTAGACTAGTCCAGCCAGCTTTTTGCTTCAATAGTAAAATTAATTTAACTTCAATCTGTTTTTATAGTTCAGTTGTCCTGTGTTATGCTCTGTGGATATTAATTTTTCCATGGATATTTATGGTTTTTTTATAAAGTCATGTTTATAGTACAAACTGTTAAAAATGATCTGTATTTTGAATCTATCCTCTCTCAAGCGATGAGTTTTCTTCAAATGTTTGAGGAGTCCTGAATGCAGTTTTTTTTACTTTATTTTTTATTTTTTTTAGAATATAACACTATTTTTTAACATATGCAATTATTTTCCATCATTTACAATACAGTAGTTACAATGACACTCCAAATGGATAAGCAAAGTAAAAAATCAGAACCCCAACTTCTATTTCATGTAATTAGACTTATACAGAAATTAGAAGGTTAAGTAACAACTAGTTAAT
>NC_043702.1:160760043-160793658 GCF_006229205.1 Suricata suricatta
ACTGAATCAATTTTTCTTAAGCACTACTAACTGCTTGCTTTTCTTGAAGCTAGATCATTCTGAAAGTTTCCTGTTAGACCTATGAGTGCAAACATATTCCCTGTTCATGAATCGGAAGAATAAACATTGTGAAAATGTCATTACTACCCAAAGCAATCTACACATTCAATGCAATCCCCATCAAAATTGCACCAACATTCTTCTCAAAGCTAGAACAAACTATCCTCAAATTCATATTGAACCACAAAAGACCCCGAATAGCCAAAGTTATATTGAAGAAGAAAACCAAAACAGGAGGCATCACAATCCCAGACTTTAGCCTCTACTACAAAGCTGTCATCATCAGGACAGTATGGTATTGGCACAAAAACAGACACATAGACCAATGGAATAGAATAGAGAACCCAGAACTGGGCCCACAAATGTATGGCCAATTAATTTCTGATTGCAGTTTTTTATAGAAATTGTCAATTAGAAGGCCTGCAATTTCTGTGTGCGCAACCTGATTGAAAAGACATGAGACTTAAGGCTAGTTTGTATTTTCTGCGTATTTAGAGCGGGGGGGGGGGCGGGAAATCAAGGAGACGTTTTCGTTTCTGGTTTTGCAGCTGCCAGTGTCCTTCCTGTTCTCACTGGCCTTTCAGTCTGTCTCAAGCTCCCACACCTGACTTGGCTCTGTCATGTCCCCCTGGCCCAAGGTTAAGGAAAGGGGACGCTGCAAGGATCCACCAAGCTGTGCAGCTGGAACTCATCAGCCTAGGGATTGCCTCTCTGTCCCAGCTGCCCCCGATGCTACTCTATCTTTGTTGACATTAAGGCTCCGTTAGTTTTCAACTCGAATTTACTTCTTCTACCTCAAACAATCTCCGTCTATAATTTTCTCTCCTAGCTTTGGCACAGAGGATCCCCTTTGTGTGCCACGATGGTATTGGTGTTGGTTTTTGGTTGTTTCACCATTTTTTATGTAATCTCTACTTCCCAATGTGGGGCTCAAACTCACAACCCTGAGATCAAGAGTCACATGCTCCATAACTGAGCCAGCCTTGTCCCCCACCCAACATTTTTAATCTTAAAAGGCACTCCATGATCTCATTCACCTTGAACAATTCAAGTTTTATAACATTCTTTAAGGGGCGCCTGGGTGGCTCAGGTCATGTTCTCATAGTTTGTGGGTTCGAGCCCCATGTCGGGCTCTATGCTGGCAGCTCAGAGCCTGGAGCCTGCTTCAGATTCTGTGTCTCCCTCTCTCTCTGATCCTCCCTTGCTTGCACTGTCTCTCTGCGTCCCTCAAAAATAAATTAAAAAAAAATTAAAAACAAAAGCAAAACATTCTTTGACATTACTTTCTAATGGTCAGGTAGGAGTAAAAGAAAAGGTCGTTTGGCTTCACCATTAGTAGGTGGCGAATTACACCTTCACTTACCTCTTTTTTTTTTTTTTAACCTCTTCCTGATCTTAACGACTTACTTTTGAAAATATTTCAGATCATTGTTATTTCTGCTGTTTACCTTGCAAATCCTCTCAGATAACTTTTACTGTTTCACTCCCAAATTTAGACCAGTGTGACTTCCCTATTTAGATTTCAATATTCTTGTTCTGATTATTTACCCCAATTTTCTTATCCTTAATTTCCCGATGTGGCTTCTTCTCTCACAGAGCAGCAGTAAAGAACTGTGCCTTAAGAGTACCTTTTACCTAGAACACAATGTGAATAGTGCCCCCACGGTTTGGTGCAATGCAGCGGCCCTGGCAGGTGTGTTTTGCAAATTTTGCATGAAAACGCAGGAATTCTATTTTCTCTTCTGAGATTTGTTAATGTAGAAGAGAAGACTGGAGTCAATATTCAGTTCAGTTACATTCTGTATTATTAGTCTAACAAAATGTTTTGAACATTGGGAAGAATTTTAACAAGTTCGATCTTAAGCACTTTATGCTTGAATTTTAAAAAAGCATTCATGACAGTTGCATTCTCTGAGGCTTTTTAAAAGTAAGAAACATCTACTTTCAAGTAAAATGAGCAATGAGCCAATCTAGGAGATGAGCTTCTATATCATACGGATACCTTTGTGGGATTATACAATCTCTCCAAAAACATATTCACTAATCAACAAGCTGTAAAAGTTATGTAGGAACTCAGCAACATAGGCGGCTATGTAATCAGGCTAATTCCAGCAATGTTTTTCTCTCTCTCAACTTCTCTTTAGAGTCCCAGCCCCTCAATTACTGGAACTACAAAGTGGTCCACCAGCTTTATCTAGAATTTTCTGCAGTACTTATTTTTCAGGAGTGGCTTAAGAGATTTGAGAGTGCGTTGATTTCAGAAAGAGAATTTATAGGCCACATAGATGTATGTACATATGGAGGGGGCCCTTCCAAAATATTACTTACTTTTCTACAAAATATACTTTTCCTCCAAGCTGTTTGCTTGTTGTCTAAAGGAAGGGATAAGAGAGGGAAGAAATAGAAATAAAATACAAAATTAACTAGGAGAGAGAAATTGTCTGTTTCTTCAAATGAAAAAGTTGAGGATCCCGGAAATAGCCTGCCCAACATTATGCTGGTGGTAAATGACAGAGTTAGGATTCCAACCCAGAATGGTCTCTCTTCAGAAGCTCCAAACCCGGGCTACCCTCAGACCTTATCCAAACCGTCACTCCCATCTCACAACCCAGATCATCATGCAAGTTCATGAAGAACGCAGGCATCTGGTCTCTCTCCCACTCTCTCTTATTCCATTTACCATTCCTGTGCTACAGTCAACAACCCACAGTCTTTACCACACCAAGGCTGTTGTGGTCACCAACACCTTCCTGAAATCTTAAATCAAGAAATCCCACTCAACACTCACAACCTTTCTTCTTCCCACCTCTTTCTCACTCCATCACTTTTACTAAGGCTACCGCAGGACCTCATGAAGACCACTAGTCCATGATCATCCTTCTTTATTATCCAGACTAGCCTCTTCATCCCCCCATTCCTACCCACACCAGAATCATTATATGAATCACTTGAAAGCATTCCAACATCATCAGTTCTACCCTTGCCAGATTCAATCCAGGTGTAGACTTGTATATCCCATGTACGAACTGCCAAGGGATGTTGGAGAAACTCACTAGGTTACGTGCTTTGCTACCACTATAAATCTATGACTTCCTATCCCAGTGGGACCTTTAAACACTGTCCAGTAGTGTTTATCATGGTCACGAACTGTTTTCCTCCTGAATCCCCCATGCAAAGAGTTCACATTCCCTCAGCCCTCCAACATCCAATCCACTCTTTCAAGGCAGATAATAGAAAATATGCTCCCATCCCTGTTGGTCACCCCCCTTCTTTCATTCTTACCTCTTCATCTCCAGGACAGAACCATATCTTTCCTCATTACATCCAAAACTCTGAATTTCTTCTTTTTTTTTTTTTTTGAGGCTTTGCTCCCTGAAATATACTTTTAAAGATATATCTTCATCTTTTCCTCTGGTAATTTTTTTGCAGCCACAAATATTCTAAATGTTTTAACTCATTCATATAGAGACAGAAAAAAAGAGAAAGGGAGACAGAGTTCTCACTGTAAGCTGTGTTCCATTTCTATTCAAACTTCGTGAAAGCATAGTCTGTGTTCTTTGCCTCCATGCCCCCACAGCCTTCTCTAGTTTCTGTCTCTAGCCCACTCCATCAAAAGTCCCTCCCTAAATTTTACATCACTGATCTCCTATTGGTCAAATCCACTAGCCTATTTTCAGTTCTTTTTCTCTTCTGCCAACATCTATTAAATGTAGTAATGCTACCTATTTCTACTTTTTAAAAAACCTTTCCACAGTTAATGTCCAGATATCTTCATTTCTGCCTTTTATGAATCCTTTTTTGTGATCTTCAGATCATTTCTCCTTCCTTCTTGAATATTCTTTTTCTCTCCTTCTAGTTCCTGTCTGCAAAATAGAATCACTTGGGGTACTTTTTAAACAAGGTGAAGCTGTGGCCCCATCTCAGGCCCATTAAATTAGAATCTCTTTGAGGTGGAGCCTGGTTATCAGTATTTTTAGAAGTTCCTAAGATGATCCTATAAACAGCCAGAACTGGAGGCTTATGTGTTTTCCAGAAGCTAATCATTCCTATATGCATAAGCATCACCTAGGAAGAGTGCTTAAAATCCAACCCTTTAAGCCCTGCTTGCCAGGTATTTTGATTCAGTAGGATTTGAGTGGGATCTATGCATTTGCATTTTTAAAAAGAGAACCAGATGATTCTCATAAAGTGTTGTTCAAGGGGCGCCCTTTAAGTGACATGACTTTAAGAATGTTCATCCATCCCTTTTCATTTAGAATGCTTTCAAAACTGCCTTCTAAGTTCCCCTAACTGGATGTCACAGTCACCTAAAGCTTGCCATGTCTAAAATAAAATCTATTAGCCTGTTCCTTGCTACACATCTCCTGAACCCCGTAGCTTGTACTGCATTCCTGCTCTCTGATAATGGTGTCACTGTTTACTCTGCATCAAGGCAGAAATCTTTGTGCGGGCATCTTTCTTCCTTTCCTAATTATTCACATCACATTAGATACAACTCTTTGATTCTACTGAAGAACCCTCTCCAAAAACCTCTTCTTCCTTCTCACTGCATTGTTCAGGCTTTTGCTTACATGAATGCTTCACCCTTAAACTGTTTTCCCTGCCCCAGTATTTCCACATGGCTGTCAGAATGAACTTTCTATTGATAAAATGCATAGCAGATAATGACTAACCTTCGGTTAAATGCCTAGTATATGCCAAATATTGCTCTAAAAATTATGCCTATGTAATTCATTTACTCCTCACCCTAGCGCTTTGCCTAAGGAACTTTGTTGTCTCTTTTACAGATGATGATCAGATAATAAGAAACTTGCCTAAGTTTACATACCTAATAAGCAACCAAGCCAGGGTGGGGGTAGGGGGGTGGGGGAGGTATTTGGGTCCAGGCACATGTGTTTTTAATCACTCCACTGCCCTGGTGCCTAATCACATTATTTTCCATCTTGAAGGTCTTGGCTCATTCTACATTGCCTACAGAACAAAACAAAAGACTCCTCAGCACAGCACACAAGGCCATTCAGATTGTCTCCATCTCCCACCCTCTACAACTTTTTCCCACCCCACTTCTTCTTGGCTCTGGCCTCGGTGAGATTCACACTCTCCCTCCCTACCAGGTTCCCTCATGGCCCCACAACTCTGCCACATCTACTGTATCTTGCCTCTCTGATCCTCTCCCATCTGACCAGGAATGCCTGGCCATCCTTTTGAAAATAAGCTCAGTTATTACTAACTCTATAAAAATGTTGCAGGTGCTTTCAACAAATACATGTCAGTTTATTATGCAACATCACTTTTTCAACTTCTTTTCTTTAATTTTTTTAATGTTTATTTATTTTTGACAGAGAAAGAGACAGAGTACAAGCAGGGAAGGGGCAGAGAGAGAGGGAGACACAGAATCTGCAGCAGGTTTCGGGCTCTGAGCGGTCAGCACAAAGCTTGACATGGGGCTTGAACTCGTGAACACGAGATCATGGCCTGAACTGAAGTCAGATGCTCCACTGAGCCACCCAGGTGCCCCACTCCTTCAGTTTCTTTAAGAAAAGTTCTATATACTATTCGTTGTAGTAGCCAGCCTCCTAGAATTGTGTCCTTATCAGTTTCCTGGAGTAACTACACAAACCAACTCACACTTGGTGGCTTAAAAGAACAGAAATTTCTTCTCTCATTTTGGGAAGCCAAAAGTCGAAAATTAAGATATCAGCAGGGCCAGGGTATCTGGGTGGCCCAGTGGGTTGAGCATCCAAAACTCAGGTCATGATCTCATGATTTGTAAGTTAGAGCCCTCCATCCAGCTCCCTGCTGTCGGTGTGGAGCCCACTTCAGATCCTCTGTTACCCTCTCTCCCAGTCCCTTCCCTGCTCATGCTCTCTCTCCTTTAAAAATAAATAAACATTTAAAAAAATAAGATTTGAGTAAGGCTATGCACCTTCTGAAGGCTCTGGGAAGAATCCTTCCTGACTTCTTCCAGCTTCTTGGTTCCTGGTGTTTTTGGCTTCTGGTAACATAGCACTTTTGTCTTCACATGGTCTTCTCTGTTTTTTCCTGTGTCCTTGCCTTGTTTACCAGGACACTAGTCACTGAATTTAAGGCCCACCTTATATGGAAGTTGATTTCCTCTCGATATCCTTAATGAATTATATCTGCAAAGATCTTATTTCCAAATAATGTCACATTCTGATGTGCCAGGTGGACATGAGTTTGGGAAGAAACTATTAGATTTACCAAGGTGTCTAATAAGGAATAGTTAATAAATGTTAATTGATTATTTGGTAGGAGGTAGGCAGAAAAAAGCACATGACTAATGAATCAAAGGACTTATATCTAGAATCTATAAAGAAGTCTTTCAATTAATAAGATAGTCTGATATTTTTAACTATTTCTGTTCTTCCTTTACTTTTTAAAAAAGCTTTATTTTTTAAATTAAAAAATGTTTATTTTTATTTATTTTGAAAGACAAAGAGAGAAACTTGGAGAGGGGCAGAAAGATAGGGAGAGAGAATCCCAAGCAGACTTTGCACTGTCAGGGTGGAGCCTAATGCAGGGCTCGAACTCATGGACTGTGATCATGACCTTAACCCAAACCAAGAGTCAGAGCTTACTGACTGAGCCACCCAGGTACCACCAAAAGTTTATTTTTTTAAGTAGTTTTAGTTTTACATCAAAATTGAGAAGGAAGTGCACACATTTCCCATGTACTCTCTCCACCCACACATGCACAGCTTGCCCCCTGTCAGTATCACTTACCTGAATGGCACCTAAACATATACGGACACTTCATAATCAACTGAAGTTCATAGTTTACATTAAAGTTCACTCTTGGTGTTGTACATAATACGGCTTTGGGTAAATGTATCATGTATCCATCATTATAATATCGTCTAGGGTGTTTTCACTGCCCTGAAAATTCTCTGTATTCTGCCTATTCATCTCTCCTCCTCACCCCACAGAGAAGTCCTTTAAACTCTTACCATGTTCGGGGCACCTGGGTAGCTCAGTTGGTTAAGCATCCGACTTCAGTTCAGGTCATGATCTCGCAATTTGTGAGTTTGAGCCCCTTCTCAGGCTCTGTGATGGAGCCTGCTTTGGATTTTGTGTCTCCCTCTCTCTGCCCTTCCCTTGCGCTAATACACTCTCTCTCTCTCTCTCAAAAAATAAACATTAAAAAAAAGTTAGCCTTACCATGTTCACCATAGTGGAATTTTTACTGGCCACTCACTTCCCCTAAAATGCTACATCTTACCCCCTCTTGGCCACCCTCCTCCTCTCCTCTATTCTCAGCCTTTTCACACATGCTTTCTGCCCTCCAAACAGCTTACCAACAGGACTTCTAACTCTAATAAAGTAACATTTCTTCACTTCCTTACAAATATAAGTGACTAACACCCACTTGTGAGAGTCACTGGATCCCCACAAGTCCAGGTTAATGCTAACAGATAACGCATTTGTTTATTTGAGTGATAAAATAATTATCTATTTTTTGTTATAGTATCATTTTATCCCATTATTCTAAAATGATTTTGGGATACAATTGATTTTTTATTTTATTTATCTATTTATTTATTTACAGTAACACTTTGGATTGAGAGCATAATTCATTCCTAAAGCATGCTTAGAATCCAAAGCACATGTATATCAAAGAGAATTTCCCCATAAGAAATCATGGAAACTCAGATGATTTGTTCCACAAGCCCAATATATTCATATAAAAATGATTACATTACTGCACTACAATACAAAATAATAAAGAAAATTCAAAATACAAAGAAAAATAAACAAATTAACCTGGACTTGCTTTGAAAACCTTCATGACTGGTGCAAGGAAGACAAGAGAGGAGGGTTATGATGTAGGATACTTCCACTATCTCTAATGGAATCGATGCTATCTATTGGCTCAATGGAATCTTTTTCCTTTCCTGTAACTTTAACAGGCAACTGATCCAATGACCTAGAATGTAGCAAAGCATTCCTACACTTACTGTTGTATGGAAAAACAAAGGGCTGTCCATAGGTGCTTTGAAGTGACAAAAAAAACCCAAATCACTAGTGACAGTTGTGGGCAACTTGTAACATTCTGAAAATTCACTGATTTCTGCCAAACACCATGGCCTGAGACCGAGCATCTGAGCATTAGAGAGGATCACCCACAATCCTGCAGTGAGAGAGAGAGAAGATCCATTGGCTCAGTTGAGATCACATGACATTGGGTGTCATTCCTGGTATTACAAGACAGCGCTCATTTATCAAGTTAAAACTTATTAGAAATGTTTGCTCGTCTTGGGAACACTTGCAGAACAAGTTACTTACAATCTAAGGTTTTACTGTATTTATTTTAGAGAGTGAGAAAAAGAGAATGCATAAGTAGGAGAGGGGCAGAGGGAGAGAGAGAGCATATTAAGAATATTAAGCAGGCTCACACTCAGCCTGAGGTGGGGCTTGATCCCATGACTCTAGGATCATGGCCTGAGCTGAAATCTAGAGTCAGGATGCTCAATCAACTGAGCCAGCCCGACACCCCTGATTTTTCCATTTCACAATGAGAATGAGAATGAGTATATCTGCTGGTAATTCATGAAAATGGAGTAGAAAATCCCAATCTGGGAGTAAAACATCCTTTGGCTACTCCCAACATTGACTGTTTTCTCATTAGATTAAAGCACAATATTAAACTCTGGGTGGATTTCCTTCATACCAAAGAGAAGTCATACTGCTTTGCCAGCTCTCAAACACAACCATCCTACAGAACACAAATCCCTACTTAACTCATAATGTCAATTGGTACTGTTTTTATTCAATGATCCTAAAGTAAAATTCTCTTTTCTCCACAAAACAAATAAATAGTTAAATAAACCCCACCTTTTGCAGTCCATACTTGCATAACCTTAAGCAAAGTCACCAAGCCTTTGTTTCTTCACGTGTAAAACCAGAATGATAATGATAGCAGTATGCACCTCATGGGGTTGGCCGGGAAAACTGAGATGATCACATGAAAGTGCTTAATACTGTGAATAGCACATAGCAGGTGCTCATTATAATTAGCTATTATTATTATTTACACCAAAGTTAATAAATGAAGTATAAAACCATGGGGGAAAGAGATGGAAATAAAGAAGGTGTAAAAGAAACAATAAGAACCTCTACTCTGGGCTGCACTGATGATCAGGGTCCTAACAAAGTGGATGTTCCCCTTGCCCTCACTCTCTCCTTCCACGAGAAAGCAAAACTCTTCTCAGTGACACACTAACTAACTGTCGGAAAGTCATCTTCCACCAGCTCTGTGACATAAACATTGCTTCCTCTGAGGCTGTTTCTTGACCTTGGAGCCATCCTGACTGGCCATCTCATCTCTTCTAGCTGAAGCCCCTGCTGTTATTCAATTAAGCCTGGATACCAGACCAGAGGCTCCTGGACGGAGAGTCCCCAGCCCAGATCTCCTGTGGGTACAGCACAGAGCTCACACAGACAGAGCAGAGCGACTAACAGTTGGATTTAGAGCTTTCTGGTTCACCCTGCACCGCAGGCAAAAAGCAATGTTCCTCTGGGTTTGCACAGTATCTGGATGGAGTGAGTCATTTAATCCCATAAGGTAAATAACATCACATTTTAAATGGAACTCATTAAATACATTCATAAAAGCAATTAAGATATTTCAGTAACACCACAAAGCATTTATGCAACTCATAAAAAATACTGTTTTACTGATTACCAGCCTTCAGATACAGTTCTGAAATAGCAAATTTATCTTTAGCCTATTGATTAAAGAAATATGATCCATTACAACCAAATTTTGGCATGTTTCTAAATATTTTCTGAGCATTGTAGATTATTTTTAATAGGCAATTTGTGAGCCAATCTCAATAATCAACATTATATCTTCTAGAATCATTAAAAGATTTAGGGAGTAAAAAATGTTATATATGATAGTTGCACATCTAGAAGAAAACAACCAGAAGGGAACCAAGTGCTTATAAAAAACTGTTTTCTAAAAACAGACAAATTATTTAAAAGTACATATAAGCCAATGTTTCTATAAAGTTACTGCCTCAACTCACATACACAGCTGGAAATATTTTCTTCTCTATGTTTTGATGGGATTTTGAAAATACTTCTACGATAGGACCATATAGTGACCCTGAGCACAGTGTCCTCTATGGGTCTTCTCAGACAATAAGCATTAGAGGAGAAGGCAGGATAGCAGGTAAGCTGAGGGGCAGGCCAGGGGAGAGGACAGTCAGGCAGGTCACAAGAGGGTCAGACTCAGAATCCAACAACCTTGACTTCAGACCCCTTCCCTACCATTTACTCCCTGTGGATCTTGGAGCAAGTGCCTTCACCTTTCTTCCTGTTTTGAGGGGAGAATCAATTGAGAAATATAAATGCCCAATAAATGGTGACTCCAGATGGCATCATTGAAATAGTGCCTTATCTTTGGGCCATTTAACCTTGTAAATGACTCTGCTTTCCTCTTTGCTTTGAATTCTGGGAAGCTTAGAGAATAGTTCTTCTGAACATCTCTAGTAACTGGAACTGCACGAACCCAAATGGCACACTTTCTGTGTGCAGTTTCGTCCCTGGCTTTTTTGTTATTATTTTACTGCCCTTATGTTTCTTTTCCTTCAACAGCATCCATTATCTGCTTCTAGTTCTGTAAAAGTGTGTGTATTATATCAAATATTCTGTGGAATGGATGAGTAGGAGAATGGAAGAGAGTAAATAAATATATATATTTTTTAAATTCTGTCTGGTATACGAAAATAATTATGGTTACCTACTTACAGTGGCTTCGTGTCATCTCCATAGCAGACTGTGAACGCCACACTCCAGACTCTTCCAGTGATTTCTTTACCTCTGTTTTCACTGTTCTACCCAATGATTGTTAAAGAAAAGAGTCTATTTTGTACTGTGTTAGTTGTTCTTTTGCTTTGACCAGTAAGGAATCTGCTCAATGTTTTAGAAACATAGAAAAAAAAACCTTGTGAGTTTTATCTAAAAACTATGAATGCAGGTCATCTTTCCATTAAGGGTCACTCAGAGTTATGTAAGCCAGAATGCCTTGGTCAGCCAAGCTGGGATTACACCTCTATACCCCAACCACCCACTGATTTTTCCCCTCCATATTTCAATGTATTCACTCTACATTTATGAACAGGGTAATAGATATTCTAATTTATAGATACTAGTAAAGGGGCACCTGGATGGCTCAGCCGGTTAAGCATCTGGATCTTGATTTTGGCTCAGGTCATGATCTCACCGCCGAGAGACTGAGCTCCATGTCAGGCTCTGGGCTGAGCAGGGAGCCTGCTTGGGGTTCTTTCTCTCCCTCTCTCTCTGCCTCTTACCCCCACACAATCTTCTCTCTTTTTCTTGTTCTCACTAAAAAAAAAAAAAAAAAAAAAAAAAAAAAAAAAAGATAACAGTAAAGTCAGCTTTTAATCAGCAAATAAATTATGAAGGATGAACTTGAACACTCAGTTCTCATTTCATAAACAAGCTCAAAATTCAACTAATGCTTTTAATAGAATCTCCATAGTGATCATTTGTCTCAAAAAGAGATAATAAATTAGCAGTGTAAGCAGCAACCAGATTTATATATACATTAATGTCCTCATTTATGAAAACCAATTTGTGCGGTAAGGAGGAAAAAAGCTGCAATGCCTTTCTCAATTTGTTCCCGTGATCCCATTTACCTTATTAGTATATGTTTTTCTCTGTAAAATTAATTGATTTCTCTTTTGCTCCACACTTTTCTCTGATTTTCTAGAAGGGGCAATGGCAGCTTTCTCAGTCCTGAAAGGAACAAGGAGCCAGTAGTGACTGAAATGCTGACTAATGGCTTCGTGCCCGTAAGTGCTGTGATTTTGCCTCAAAGCTCTGTCAAATGAACTGCAGAACGGCTGAAAAGCAGGCCTGGCTGTTCTCAGCACAGACAGACAATTTGTGCTAAATTGTATCAAATTTGGGGATCCAGACAAATGCCCACTCGGGAGTAAGCTTAACTCACCTGCAACTCTGAGTAACAGATAAATCTCAGTAGAGGAAACAGTTTTCAAATAAAGAAAAGGAAACTTGAAATTTTCTAATCTCTCAGGGTGTGTGGATGCTCCCTTACCTCGACTCCTCCTTCTACTTCTTCTGGAAAAAGAATCTTATGTTCTAACCTATGTGTGTTCGCCGTTTCCCCCACATTTGTGCCTGATTTTAGCAGAATACATGTGCCAGTCTTACTTTGAAAGTTAGAATAGGGGCCAAAGGATTCCCTTGGTATAAATAAGCAAAAATAAAGATAATCTTTTTTTCCATAATATTTTATTGTCAAATTGTTTTCCATACAACACCCAGTGCTCTTCCCCTTAAGTGCCCTCCACCATCACCACCACCTCTTTCCCCCCTCCCCCCTTCCCCTTCAATCCTCAAATTAACATAAGATAATAATAAAGGATCTTTCTGGAAAATATCACAAAGGCCCATTATATTTTAAATATTCATTTAGCCAAGTTAAATGGCATAATCACATTAAATGAGCCACCAATAGTGAGTGTTTGTGCCTTAGGGTAAGTGAATATCCCAAAGTGACTGAAAAAAAATTACATTCAGTAACTCCAATACATGACATTGCTCAAAGTGTTTCAATAAACAAATAAGAGCCCAAACGTCCATCAACTGATGAATGGATAGAGAAGATGGGGTTTATCGATACAATGGAGTACTAGTTGGCAACAAGAAAGAATGAAATCCTGCCATTTGCAGCAACGTGGATGGAACTGGAGGGTATTATGCTGAGTGAAATAAGTCAGTCAGAGAAGGACAAATATCATATGTTTTCATTCATATGAGTGAGAAACTTTACAGAAGACCATGGGGAAAGGGAAGGGGAAAAATAAGAGTTTCAAACAGAGAGGGAGGCAAACCATAAGAGACTCTTAAATACAGTAAGCAAACTGAGGGTTGATAGAGGGGTAGGGGGGAGAAGGGTAAATGGGTGACAAGCATGGAGGAGGGCACTTGTTGGGATGCATATTGGGTTTTGTATGTAAGCGATGAATCACAGGAATCTACCCCCAAAACCAAGAGCACACTGTGTACACTCTATGTTAACTAACTTGGTAACAAATTATATTATTTAAAAAAAAAAAAGAAGAGGAAGAAGAAGAAGAACTAGGTAGTCTCCATTCTTCCTGGCCCTCTCTTTCCCTGGCTGTTTTGAGTCTCCTGTCTCACAGTGTGCTTTTTATCTTCTCTTCAGACTTTCAGATCCTCAAAATTCTACCCTTACATTTTTTGTGTTTTCAATTATTCTCTGTAGTCTAATGGCTCCCTCTGCTCCCCCTTTACCTTTTACAAATCCCTCAGCCTTCTACCCCCAACATCCAATAGGTCTGTACTTTTTACCTCCATGTTTTTCACACATCCTAGGCTCTCCGTTAAAATAAACTTCTCCTTTGTTTTCCTCTGAATTGTGAGTTCCTAATTATACTTGAAGACCAAAGTCAAGTGTCACCTCCTCTGAGAAATATTCCCAGGCTGTCCTAGATGAGATGAACTACTCATTTAGGACTATTGGTAGGGCTTTATTCCCAACATAGCCATCCTTCAATTAAATAAACTTTATTCAACATCTAAAACATAGCCAATAGCTAAGTGTTGTATGATTGAATGTTATTTTCTATTTTTTAATTCCCAACACCTCAAATAATGCCTTTCAAGCATTAAATATTTGTTGTGTAAATTTTTTTTCTAGTTCAACTTCATAAATGTAAAAACCAAACTAATTTAGTAAGAGAAATTATCTAATTCTAGTGGTAGAGGCAAGACAAATGATTTTAAAGTAAACCCTACTCCCATCTTTCCTGAATAAAATAAAAAAATGCCTTTTGACAATTTTAACTATTGTTATTATTTTCATGACCGAGTTTGAAGGTAAATGAATAACCGAAATGAAAAATCTGATATAGATGAATGTATTGATTGACTTCAGAACGTGAAGACAAGGTGTTTTTCTCACATGTGCAGCTTTGAGATGTTCTTGGAAAAGCATGTGTTTCCACATAATTTACTCTCAAAAGTTAAGGATTTTGTGAGCACCTCTCTAATTACACTTTAAGATGTAAATATGCAAAATGACCTCCTTTGACCATATCAGCAGTAGCTGTCTTATTCCCAACCTGCCACTTCTTGAAAGAACATTAGTTTTTACCAATGGCTACAATTCACAGAGTTTAAAATAAATGTCCCCATGGTCCCCTGGTGTAACTCAGGAAATTGACAAGGTATAGTATATTCTCCTACCCAATTTCTCCTTTGCTCCTTTGCTCCCCACACCCACCCCGTCCCTTTCCAAGACACCAATGAAAAAACTAACTGATAACGTTCTGTATTCTTCACCAGTAGCTGGTCTATTATGATCTAAAACTGGGCTTCTCCTTGCTGCCGGGTAGAAATCCCAGGAGCACCCATTGCTACATCATTCAAAGACCAGCAGCCAGGGATTGTGAAACAGAGGAGTGGAGGAGCAGGAAGAGGCTCTCCTGGGGCATTTGTTTCTTGCAGATCCATAAAGCCAAAGTCTTCCTGGCTGCTTTTTATACATGGGTTCATTCTTTGTTAAAAAGATATGGCATAAGGCTTAGTGAGTATACAAGAACTCAAGGCTGTTGGATTGTATAGAAAGGGGGGAAGGTATTTTGTCAGCTTTTGAGAGTTCTTTTTAAAATGTGACCAAACATTCATATACGCATACAGACTCTCATTTAAATCAGCAACATGCAAATTGCATATTCATCCGGCTATACATGGGGCAGGCACTGTTCATAGAGATAGGGCTATGCATTGCGGGCACAATTCTGGTGAAAGGAAATCTTTGTTTTAAAAAAAGTACTGGAGGTGAAAAGAAACAAGTGTTATAAAACCAAACACAATTTGCGATGGGGACTCCTGAGATGTGGTTCTTATTTCTGGTTGCCTGCCACAAAGCCAAATTTTCTCATAATTGTTTTTAAAAACGTCAATACAAACTCCAAGACGAGATACACTATTTGATTCCCAAATGTTTGTTTGCTGCATTGGTGCAGTTTTCCTAACAAAAACCTTTTAGCTGATTATGAGTGAGTCATATTTCCAAGCTGGCTTATTTTTAACAACGAATTCCAATGTAGTCAGGGCTATTTTTGTGGATGAATGTGCTGGATGCCATTCCAGACTCTTTGTGTCACACTCATCAGCATCATGCTCCACACCTATAATGTTTAATGTTGAAATAAAATAATAAAGTATCTTTATTTATATGCATTTTATATTTCTTATATAATAAACTATTTTCATCAGATGCTTTTATTTAGTCAGTGATTATCTCTTTAACATCCTGGGAAGCATCAAATTTATACTTAATTATAATACTCTAAAGTAATGGTGAATTTGCCTGCACATTCCCACCCCCATACCTACTTCTGAGTCACAGGGAAGAGTCGTGGAATGATTCAGCTTCAGCTTGATCCCAGGTACATAAGATGACTCTCTTTTCTTCTATTTTTATAACACATGGAAGTTTTGGAAAACTATGGCACAACTCTCATTCTATTTTCACTAGACTCTCAATCTTTTATAGTTAGTGCCTAATAATCCCCTTCTAAGGGAGGTTACAGACTCCATAAAAGTGAAGATTGTTAATCTGCTTTGTCTATTGCTACATGGACCGCCCCTCCCCCAGGGTCCATTGTCAGAAACGAGGATGGTACAAAGAATCACATGGACACATCTATGTTTGAATAATAAGCTAAAAAGAAACAATAAGTAAATTGCTTAGATATCTCAGTCTTCATTTATACATTTATATTTGCTAAATGTGAATAGCTAAGTTAATGTTGGAATTAAACACCCAATTGGCAACAAAGCAAATGTAAGTAATTTCACTTAAATTTAAGTAAAAGAACAGAATATAGTCTAGAGTTCACAGAGAGAGAGAAAGAGAGAGAGAGAGAGAGAGAGAGAGAGAGAGAAATTTAGTGGCCTGCAACATTTGGTCAAATGGTGGAAGGACCTCTCTGGAGCAGAAAAGTCAAACTGTGACCATTCCTTCTTCAGCAACAAAAACTTTCTCACATTCATCTTTAAAGGAATGGGGGGTAGATAAAGGGAAAGTGGACAATTGTCATGCTGTCAATTGCACTGACTTAGATTTGGGAAATACAAGTAAATATACATATTGACATGATACAAGCAGGATAGACACCTCCTATCCGGTCCCATATTCTGTCTACCTTGATCCTTTCTCATTTCAGGAGCTTGCAAAGTTATGGAAATACGTACACTGGGATCACTGGACAAATCCATCTTCATCTCGATTTTCACTTCCAAGTGCTAAGAATGTGCAATGCTATGGAATCAATTTTATATTGTTCTTCTCCTGTCTTCAACTCCCCTTTCTCACTCCAAGCTGGCCAAAGAGAGAGCAGAGTTAATGAGGGCAAAGAATGCCTGGTAAAATTTGGTTACATAAGTATGAAA
Organism: Suricata suricatta; assembly: GCF_006229205.1. NCBI lineage: Eukaryota > Metazoa > Chordata > Mammalia > Carnivora > Herpestidae > Suricata > Suricata suricatta. The sequence goes on from NC_043702.1 coordinate 160,776,601, forward strand.
AAGCCTCTCTAGAAGCCCAAGGAAATAAATGAGATCCTTTGCCAGAATGCAAAAGCAGCAATATCAATCAGGAGTGGCTACCAGGGGCAGGCTCAGTAGAGAAGACAGGGCACAATATTCCTTTCAATCCCCCTAGTTCTACCCCACAATTCTCCAGAAGCACAGAGAACACAAGACGATTTTCCCAGACTTCCCATGTCCCCCAGAGAATTGTGTAGATGCTGAGATTGGGTCAATGTAAAGACAGAAAGCTACTCCTCTTCAGTCAGGAGTGAAGACCTGACACGGTGCAGGACGGTGGCCATTTCAGCCAATGGCATCATGGCCAGACAGACACTTCTCCACACCACTATGATGCTCTGAGAGTCCTGGGAATTAAATGGTACTCATGCGGGTAGAATAAAGAAGGAAGAGCTTTAATTAACTGAGCTAAAATCTGGAATGACTGAGAAAATCCAGAACTGCCTAAACCATGTTCAGCCATCAGGTGGAAAGAGGACTCATAAAGTGACGTGCAGTGAGATGGACAAAGTTCCACAGCCCAGCTAGGAAGCATTCACATCGATTAGCATATATTGTAGCTCCATTTGGCAAGCTACATGCTGAGGATGACAAGCATAAGTGTAACTAAACAATCTTTAAAGTGTCATGAATACCTGAGAAGAGATAAATACAAGTTTAATGCATTTTATCTAAATTGAAGGCAGCTAAAATAAAGGAGGCGGCAAAATACACTGTAGACACAGATGTGGCCAATAATTTCCTTGAAAGTATAGTTTAAGATCATTATTAATATTTTATAGCAAATGAAAATATTATATTACTATTTAAATTTGACTGTTCCTAACAACACCGTCACCAGGAGGGAAAATGAGATGTTGACCTACTGCATTAGGACATGTATTTTAAATTCCTGCACACTGAGTCATTCCTTTACTTTATCAGAAATATTTACTCAGGACCTGGGTCAATGATTAGGGAGTACAGGATGATTAGAAAAAGTCTAACCTTCTGATCTATAAGAAAATCTATATTTATAAGATTTTGATATAATTATTATCATTAGTTTCATTATTTTGCTCTTATTTAGGAAGAAGCATTGTATATTATTATGAAACTGGATGCTGTGGTCACATTCCAGTTCATTCACTGCCTAACTATGAGACTCTGCAGTGAGTTGCTTAACCTGTCAATTTACCAATCTGTAAAATGGAGATATTCACTGTATCCCCCTCTCAGGAACGTTAAGAGAGTTGAAAGAGGTATGACATAATAAGGTACTTGGAACAGAGTCTAACACGTAATAGGTGCTATTAAAATGTTTTTATTTACATATATTGCTACTGGTAGTATGTTTGGTGACATCTAAGCAATATGATATTTTATAACCTGAAAACCATATCTATGCACACTTACCTATTTTAATCTTCATAAGAGCCTGAGAAGGAGGTGACATTGACCACATTGTTAAGAAAGAGTACTGAGGTTTGGAGAGATTAAGTAACATCTCTAGTGAATGAAAGAGAATGGGATTGGAACCCCAGGCTCCTGAATTCAGATTCAGATCTGTTGCCACAAGATTTGTATTCAAAGCTACACTTGCCATGATAAGGAAACATAAATCAAGGTAAGTAGAGCTACTACTACTTTATCCAGAGACATCGTCTATGTAGGGGCTGTAAATCAATGATGACATTGGCATCAGAATAGGGAAAGAATAGGGTGCGCAGGAAGAAGTGGGCATGGGTCATGATGGAAGACTCCAGCCTGGAGGAACTGAGACCCAGCCAAACTGGCAGAGCCACCTAAGGAGGCCTCACTGCACAAGAGGTACATGGTGCACAAAGCAACCCCCGTCTGTGGACTGAAGGGCTAAACAGAGAGATACCCTGGTAGTCTTGGCATGGAGGATCCGTCTAAGCATTGTAACCAAAGTTGGATAAAATTTACAATGATCTTATGTTTCGGCTATTAATAGGATCTTAACAAACACCTCAACAAAGAAGATATACAGGTGGTAAATAAGCATATAAAAAGGTGCTCCACATCATACATCATCAGGGAAATGCATCTTAAAACAACAATGAGAAGGGGTACCTGGGTATCTCAATCAGTTTGGCATCTGACTTCGGCTCAGGTCATGATCTCACAGTTCAGGAATTCGAGCCCTGCATCAGCTCTGTGCAGACAGCTCAGAGCTTGGAGGCTGCTTCAGATTCTCTCTCTCTCTCTCTCTCTCTCTCTCTCTCTCTCTCTCTCCCTCACTTGTGCTCTATTTCTCTCAAAATAATAAATAACTATTTTTTAAAAACACACAACAATAAGAGGGGTGCCTAGGTGGCTCAGTTAAGTGTCTGAATTCGGCTCAGGCCATGATCTCAGTGAGTTCGAGCCCTGCATCAGACTCTATGCTGAAGGCCCAGAGCCTGGAGCCTGCTTCTGATTTTGTGTCTCCCTCTGTCTCTGCACCTCCCCTACTGATGCTCTGTGTGTGTGTGTGTGTGTGTGTGTGTGTGTGTGTGTGTGTGAAAAATAAACATTAAAAAATGTATATGTATAAGAAAAAACCCAACAATGAGATACCACTACACACCTTTAGAATAGCCCAAATCCAGAACACTGACAACAAACACCAAGTGCTAGTGAGGATGTGCAACAAGAGGAACTCCCATCCCTTGCTGGTGAGAATGCAAAGTGGTTCGGCCACCTTGGAAGATGAATGGCTTCCTAAAAACAAAGCGATGCGTACCATATGACCCAGAAATTGTGCTCTTAGTTACTTACCCAAATGAACCAAAAACCTAACATCTGCACAAAACTTTACATACAGATGTTATTGCCACTCTATGCATAGATGCCAAACGTGGAAGCAACCAAGATTTCCTTCAGTAGGTGAATGGACAAATAAATTGTGATACACCCAAACAATGAGATATGATTCAGTGCTGAAAGGAAATGAGCTACTAAGCCATGAAAAGACATGGAAGAATCGTAAATGCATATTATTAAGTGAAGAAGCCAATCTGAAAGGCCACCACTGCAACTACGTGGTATTTTGGAAAAGATAAAACCATGGAGACAACAAAAAGATCAGGGGTTGCCAGTGTTGGTGGGGATTAGGGGAACCAACATGAATAAGCAGAGCAGAGAGGATTTTCAGGGCAGTGAAAATATTGTGTTCACTATTATAATGGTGGATACGTGTCATTATACATTTGTCCACACCCGTAAAACATACAACACCAAAAGTGAACCGTCATGTAAACATATGAAATTTGGCTCAATCTAATGTGTTAATGTAGGTACATCCTTGGTAAACAGACAAATAAAACAAACATCATTCTGGTAAATTATGTGGGTAATCGGGGAGGTTATGGATGCGTAGTATCAGAGAGCATATGGGAAATCCCTATATATGTTATTCCTCTCAGTTTTGAGGTAAACCAAAAACTACTCTAAAAAATCAAGTCTTGGGGAAAAAAAACTATATGAGTATGAGTTAGTACTTTGACTCATGTCGTGAGAAATTTCCAAGGTTAAAAATCTGTCAGGTCAAAGAAATATGGAGGCCAATATTTGCAAAGATTATGCTGAAAGGTAATGGAAATAATCCTCACAATTAGATAATACAGCCTTTCCATATTAACATAAATGATATTTTAAAATTGAAACATTAAGCCATAGTAAGCATAAGCTCCAATATTAATGGGGCACATAAACAGAAAAAAATGGTTTTGTGCTATTTAATCTCAAAAATGGTTTAATGACCCTTATCTGATTATGAAAACAGCACAAGCAACTGTATTAGATAAATAGGACATTAAAAATACTGCTAACTGTTAAGCAGCTTGAAAATATCCAAATGAATGTATTTTTAAATCAAATTTAATAGTCACTGAAGGAATATTAAATAGATGTCCTGGATATGGCTATGACATTGGCAAACATGAACACATACAAAGAAAGTTAAAGAAAAGCACAGAATCACAGCTAGGAAAATGAATCACGGAGTGAAAGTTAAGAATTTGGTTAATTTAGTTAAGTCTTGGGTTTCTGCTGCTTCAGATACATCAATCCTCAGACCAATAAACATGTTGAATAGTGCAGTATGCTTTTAAAGCATAATTACAACATCCTAATACTACACACATGGTCAAATACCTTTCTCTAGAGTTGTTAGTATTACATTAGGAGTCGGCACTTCCATGGGACTGGAGAAAGCTTAAGAAATCTTCTGTAACACACCGTACTTGAAGCTACGGCCCTTCTTTCCTACCACTCAAAATTTCCACAAGTGTCATGCTCATTAATGAATGAGCATCGTGTGTCCTTCAATATTTGAGTGTTGGTGGGTATGGTTTGGCACGATCCTGGCTACCCCTCTTATGTGCTCATTCATCTGCCCTTCTCTCTTCTTAAAGAGTTAGTATAATGGAAAAGCATTTCACCCTGGAAGCAGATTACTAGGTATGGGATTTTGCTAAGCCTCAACACCCCAACTTGTAAACTGGAGATAATAATGCCTCATGGGTGGTTGCATAAAAGAGGTAATTGTGTGCCTGGTTGAACCAAGAAGCTTAATAAATGTTACTTGTTGTTCAACACCCAACACTACACTTTTAGTTCCTAAAGCTTGCTAACTGGCTCCAATCCCATGGTTCAACTCCCTGCTGAGGTATCTCTGTGAACCTCCCAATGTGCGCCATGGTTCTTTAACTTGTTCTGGAACTATAACAGTGCATCTGAAATATGTCAGTTAGATTAATTGCAGCTAGAAATATGAGAGAAAAATATGTCACAGATAGTTCCAAGCAGTCATGTAATCACCCCAAAATATTTGTTTCCATCCCAAGTGTAAAATTGGAATTACCAGACAATCTCAGTGCCATAACACGGATCCCCAGGAGCCATAAGGGAAGTCTGACTGATGTTAGTTGGTGGGAGCCTGCACTGGCTGGATTGGTCACTGTAATTTTAGGTTTTACACATTTGGTTTGGCTCCGAAGATGGGTATCACTGGAATGTGATTGCTGGAGCTTAAAAGGGATCTAGAATCAGAAAGGGCAAAACTTTCTACCTGTCATTCAATGACATGATACTTAGATATATTTTCCCCTCACCACTTACCTCACAAAAACTCAACAGTCTTCTCTCTCCTCATTTATCATGGTCTAACCTTTTGAACTGTAATTTGGAGGAACAGACCAAAAATAACCTCAGTTAATAAAACCTTGTTGGCTTGTTTTGTTTTGTTTTCTCCAGGGAGCTGAAGGCTTTCATGTGTGTTCCCAAAGGAGATAGCTGTCTTTATGAATTCATTTTCCAATCGGAAAATAGAAATGGAATCTGGAAGATTGAGAAAGGCAGTGAGATCATCCGACACGTAATCCGATTGTTAACACAGGTTTGCCATCACTTCTCTGAACTCTGGAAACTTCTCCAGTCTTTCCTGTAGGAACACTAGTGGCACTGTCAGCTACATCCAGAAAAGCTAGCAATGGTTTATGTGATTTCTCTTCCTTTTCATTAGGAGCTCCTTCATACCTAGTCATCCTCACAACTGTTCTCAGATACAATGTGATTGAGTGTTTACTATTTTGCAGGTGGAATCCTGGGACACAAAGAGGCTGGGACCAAATGGAGAGTGCTGTGGGAGGCAAGTCAATGACATCTACCATCTCCATATTTCTACAACTACCCCATGAAATTATATACAATAAATGCAGCAACCTTTGCTTTCCAACTTTGACTTTTGTGAACTCAGTTTTTATCTTTTTAATCTGTCTCTGGAACTACTTCATAATCGATTTATATGTGTTTCTTCCATTCTTATTCACATTCTTTTTGGACCCAGCAGTTTACATAGAAAAAAAAATTCATTTTGCAATCAACATTATTCCATACAATACCTTTAGCAAAAGGGGAAAGTTATCAGATTGTTAAGCAAATGATAGTTGGGGGTGATGTTCAAAATGTTAGGAATGACAGTTCTCATATTCAGACAGGGCAGTTAGAAGCTTTCTTTCTGAATCGGTAATTATAGATACAGAGCATCAAGTGGGCATGTGATAAATATCAGTGCCCGCCTGACCTACCAAATATATTTGTTTGGAAAAATATAAATGACAAATTGACCTTCAGATTAATAGCTACTGTATTGGTAAAGTACAAATCACTTTTAACAGCCACATTACTTTAGTAAAGAGAAGCTTGCTAACTGCTCTTTAATTAAGTACACTAATGACCTTAAAGGGATTAGTAGTCTTGTCTGATAATCAATAAGCATGGCAAGATTGCTGCCTCATAAACTGGGATGGGAGAAGCAAATTAATCTGCTAAGATTAGTCCCCCCTAGTTTTTTCCTTATAGTTTCTTTCCAACCCTTAGGAAACTCATAATCCCGGCCAAAAAGAACATACCAATAATCTATTTGTTCTGAAGATGTCTATTTATTTTAGCAAACATGGTTTAAAAACAGTGCCAAAAATCCAAGTGACAAATTGGAGGCCTTTCCTTCAAATCGTTGCTTGAATAATGCTCAAATAAAATTCTCTGCTGCCCTATTTAATAAGCGACTGACTAATGGATTATAACTGTGCCACAATGGGGTTCAGTTTCTTCATTTGTGAAATGAAGGAGGAGGCCTCCAAGGTCCTTCCCAGTTTCTACGTTATATTTTGAGCAGATCATAATGGATTTATTTTGTGAGTTACCCATTTTTTTAGTAGCCAGTCGGGCAGTAGACTCTGACCTTCTGGGCTGCCTCTCATCTTCTTGCGCTACTACACACTCAGCAAAAGCAAGCACAATGGCCCAAGAAAGAACACATGTACTGCATTATCAAGGTAAAACGAAACAAATAAATTAAAAGTTTGTGCAGTGTTTGATGCGTTGTGGCACAGAGGAGACAGGAGGTGATGGGAGATAAGGTGGAATCTGGGAATAAGAGCTTGGGAACCACAGCTGCTCTGTTCAATCTACCTTTAAGATGCGTGACCTTAGACAAACTGGTCTTCTCTTCGCAACCTCAGCATGTGTCTGAGAGTTTTAGAATGCCAATCATCAGATTTATGGTGAGTAAATGTCCTACCTATGCATCATGCTATTTTCCAGAGCAGAGGCTTAGTAAGTAACAGTTGCCTGTCCCATCCCATTCTCAGATGTTTCTGGATATCTGATAGATATTACAAGCAAGTCTACATATATGTGTAAAATTGCAAGTCGTCTATACGCAATACAAGTATATATGATATATAAATTCTACGCTTGTATGTGAGAACCCATCAAATCATTGAAAATAGGACTTTGCCTTTTTATCCATTGTTTTCAGCTCTCAGTTTAGTATCTGGTACACAGGCATATCAATCAAACTATTAAGTACATTTTATAGGAGTTTATTGGGAGCATTTTATTTATTTATTTTAAACCTTCAATGCTGTGTGGAGGCTACCTGGACAATCAGCCTGCTCGCTAAAACGAGTATGCAGGATATGATTTTTCTTCAAATATGTCAGTATTCCCAGTTTTGTGCTCATTAGTTTACTTATACAATAATTAAGCCTATGTCCCAGGGATTGTGTGAAGTAGTGTTAAATATGAATGATTGTAAAAATATTGCACAGCTATTTAACATGTGTATCCATATTAGATAGGCTTTTTCTTAAGGTCTTTTAACAGCCACACTTAAGTCATCTATTGTTGTAAACGTATGTCTATGTCAATTATTATGCAAGACGTACTTTAAGACTCCGTGACTTGGTGGCTGAAAGGTCAGTAAAAACCACCTTGTCTGCAGCAGATAAGCCCCTATATACTAGGAATATTAAAATAATGTAATAAGAGCCATATTTGCAGCATTATCTCAGAAGTTTCAAAAGCCAAAAAACAAAAGTGAAATCAAATCACTGAACTTCTAGTGACATTGCTGATATTTCAGAAACCCTTTATTAGGAATTGATTATGTAACTTCTTAAGTAACCCATCTGTAAGAGGAAAATGAAAACAGTTCTTTAGAACAAATTCTCTGAGCAAGGGAAAGAATCAATCCTCCTTCTCTGGGTATAAAAACTGTTCACATTCCTCATGTTCTAAGAGTGAAAACTCCATGTAGTTCATGGTAATGAAGCCCATTCTGAAATTATGTGAGATGCCTGATTTCTCCCAAACATTGTCATCCATATTTTTAGATGCTGTTGCAATCCATATTTTTTCCATTTGCACAAAAGCAGGGATAAAGGTCAGCTTGCCTCTAGCACTGGTATAGCCTATAAATGCTTAAATACTGTTGTATTTCTCTCCCAAGAGCTTGGCTCTGGGCAAATGTTTCTGAAGCTGTCTTCCTGCTTGCTCATCTGTAGGGATGGTTAGGACTCGTGCCTTCTTTCCCTAAGGGCACTCTCTGTAGCACCTGCTCTGATCAGCGACCAGACACTGTACTATGTACCCATTCCTGCTGCTTGTGGACTGACTGGGTGTTGCTCTTGGCAATCTGACCTGCCAAATGATCTTTAAAATATGTGCGCTTTCACGCTCACTCAAGAGGCCCTGTTGTTAGAACCATGAGCCTGCATTGTCCTTCAAGTCATCAATTGAATCAAGAGTGTCATTATAAACTGCAAAATACTTTGTTCAACTGTTTCTGCATGGATGTGCTAACCTCACTATCATTCCACAGCAGTAGGTCATGAGATTTTCTTAATCCCTTTCTTCCAGATCGGCTCTTGCCATTAAAACATACAAATGTCAACTGTTCACACTCACAATGTTTCCTCAAAGTCCCTGGCAATGGGATACAGTAATAACAAATGTAAAATTATCCTAAGTTTCCACTGTGCCTTTCAGTGAAGCCCTACATTTTCAAAATGTTCAGGATCCAGTGTTGCTACTCCAAGGAACAGGTAAGGAAAATAAGCACTCCTGGAACTAAGACCTTATTCTTGATTAGCTGAAATAATACTACACAGTTGTTATACAACTAGAAAGAGGGAATGATAAGGTATTATTACTATTACATAATTACTATTTATTCTATTTGATGTTTTTAGGCAGCCAGGGAATGAAAAAGAAAGATAGAACATTCCAGAGTGGATTCAGTGGAGGATTAACGGATCTGCTAAGCACCCCTCCACCTTTCTCACTCGTACACGTGGGCCTGTTTGAAGCCCTTGGAGCCAATAATTTTAGCGTCATCTCCAGTGGCATGACTAAGACATCATGGGGAGGAGACACAACATAGTGAGGAAAGCACAGGCTTTGCTACCCCCTTCTCCCACGTGATCTCCATGGGACTTGGGCAAATCCCTTCACTTCGCCAGGCCTCTCATTCCTCTTCCATAAATATCGATCTCACAGGGTTCTGGAAGGTTCACAGCTTATTTACATGAAGTACCTAGCACCAAGATTAGGTTCAGAATAGTGATCTTTTTTAATGTTTTTATATATTTTTGAGAGAGTGAGACACAGAGCATGAGCAGGGGAGGGGCAGAGAGAGAGGGAGACACAGAATCTTAAGCAGGCTCCAGGCTCTGTCAGCACAGAGGCCAAAGCAGGGCTCAAACCCACAAACCGTGAGATCATGACCTGAACTGAAGACGCTCAACGAACTGAGCCACTTAGGCACCTCAGAATAGTAGTATTTAAACTGGCAAAAATTAAAATTGAAAAGGCAATACTTCAGCGGTACCCATACCCATTCATCCAGATTAATTCATTAGTAGTAAGTAAGGCCCAATGAGACCTGAATGGAAAGCAGAGAAGGTTCAGAGAACAAACCTTGTCCCCTGAGGGCCCTTGGCACTGGGACCTTACAGAGATCCAGAGAATGGGAGCCTACAGAAGGGTAAGCAATGAGGATACTCCACAGGAGTTTTCTGAGGTATCAAACAGTTTCCATTGCCCTGGACTAGCCCTGAGTCTGGATGGGGATCTTTAATCAAAGAGCAATGAAGTGTTATTAACATCAAATGATACATTTTATTTTGGAATAGTTGTCTTCATTTGTTTCTTTCTTGTGGGAAACATTTTCCTCAGCGTTCTCTCAAATCGGCATGTTTGCTTGTTTTCTGACAATGGTGTTGAAGTTTTCCATGATGGAAGATTTGACTGGAGGCACAAAGTACTTCGGAGGTGTGGCCTTGGGTCCTATGTTTCTGCTGGATATGCTGATAAACCACTCTAGAATTAGGGTGCAGATGCCTTCTGCCACAGATTATGAACTGGGGACCAGGCTTGCAAAACTCTCTGCAAAGAGCATTCTTTTTACGTTTTTATTGCCTACAAAATGCCAGGAGAGTTTCCAAGTAAGAGCAATCACTGTTAAAGAAAATAGGACATAAAATAAACTGTTATTACCTGCAAAACAGCTGTATTTCCTTTTCTTCCCACAGACGCACATAAAGCCTTCGTATACTCTGACATGAAGAAATGTAATAGAACTTTTATTTCTGTAAACACTAGATATTTGTTCTTTGATAGGTAACATCTGAAAAAAAAAAGTTGTACTTAAAATTTTAGCGGCTGTTCAATGATCACAAAATTAAATAAGGGACCTGGCAAGCTGATATGGTCCATTCTTGGCCTAAGACAGTGGGTTGTCAAGGTTAAGAGCAAGTGCTTTGCAGTAGGACAGACTGATACCCAATCCCAGCTCTGCCGCTTAGGACGTATGTGACCTAAGGAAAGATATTTCCGCTCTGCAAACTTCAATCTCATTGTCAAAGTGTGAGCAATCATGGCACCTACCTCACAGGTCTTAGGTATTAAATGAAATATGATATCTGAAGTGCTAAATATAGCACTTTGATCCACTGGAAACCCCAAAGGAATTATAACTATTATACCAAAATGGTTCCTAGTAAATGGTTGTCTGTCAACATTTCATAGTCTCTAAGGGAACCTAACGTAGAAGTTAAGGAAATGAGAATATTTGTAATCTCATGCTTTCTTTTTCCCTTTATTTAAACCCATTGCTTGTCCTGATTGTCTTCTTTGAATGCCTTGAATGGTTTCCCAGCTCCTGTCTTATAGACATGTTCTTCACATATCTAGAATTTCAGCTGAGAGAGACCTCATATATAATTTAGTGCAACTCCCTTGTTTTCTGGATGATGGAACTAAGCGTTAAAAGATGAAAGGACTTGTGTGATGTAGCAGGTGTAATCATCAAGACTCCAGATAATTCTGAGCCTCTGTCACTGTTCCTTTCAGGTACTGCTCTTTCTTTTTTTTCTTTATCAGATACTTATGCTCTTTTTGTACAAATAGCCCAGGAGACCCTGTGCAGACAGAAGCCCAAGGGTCACTCCAGTCCTTCTGTCCCCATGTCAGCAGACAGAAGTCTCTATGCTAGACTTTTGGGGAACCTGGACACCTCTGGAGGCTGGAGCCACAGCTGCCACCTGAGTCCTGCTTTGAACCTTGGCCTTAGGCAGGCAGAGCCCGAGAGCCTTGGTGATAGGAGCAGAGCCATATTTTTTGAGCTTGGGATAGGCAATGTAGGCGAGGTGCCTGAGCTTGCATCTGGTACCCTTTGGACCATGGGCTTGATCTCATTGGGCTTTACATGGGCCTCACTAGCCATAGCACATGCACTCATGGCCTTGGCATTGTTGGTCTGCATCTTCTTCTGATGCTTCTTATTGTGCTTCCTGGCAAATCATATGTTCTTTAGGAACTTGGGACCAATTCATTCAAGAGAATCTTTGTTATCAAGGCTACTTGATGTTATTTTTGTGCCATTCTGGAGACTGTTTGTCATAGTATGGTTCTTGGACTTGGCCATGTCTGCTTCAAAGCCATGACTCCCAAAACACCTAGGACCACCAGGTAAAACTCACTGAACTTGAAGCTAACTCATCCTCTCCTGTCTCTGTCCCCTGAAATGAGTTCTTCTACTTATTCATTTTGGTTATACTATCCTTTTTATGACACATAATTAGCATTTTCCAGGTTCTCTGATCTTTTTTCAAATTTGAAGACTCCAAACTGGATGTTTTCCCTTATTGGTGTCTATTTACAGACAAGGGTTACTGAAGGCTCCTCCTTGCTCCCTGATTTTCTGTACCGCCACGCCAACTCAAAGGACCTTCTCTGACAATGTTTCTGAGCAGCCCTGGAAAAGGTTATTTCTTTTGACCTCTTATAGTTCCAAGTATGTGCTATTTAATCCTCCTTCCTGGGTTCTAAGTCCCTCAACAGAGGGATTCTAGCTCCCGGCAGAGTCACACACTCACCATCCCCCAACCCATCTCCAGTAACAGGACAGTCCCTCTTTGTTTGTAGAAGAGCACCTCCCAGCGTGGCATTAAGGTGAACCAGGGACTGCTTCTGATTTCTGAAAAGTAAAGCAAAAGACAGGAGATTTTGGATTTTGGTTCTTCCTCCCTTTTCACCGCTAACTGCTTATAATTCAACATATGACAATATCCTGTTGTTTTTCTTTTTCATCACTGTCAACTTTTCTCAGTAGAACTGTCTTCAGAGCCCATAGTATAAATATTCAGACACATTATTTGGTTTAAATAAGATTCCATTGGCATCCAGATTTAATTTTTAAGTAAATTTAAAGAATTTGTAATACCCAGAAATGTTATGCTCAGAAATCAAACACTGATTCCCAAATCAAGCAAGCACAGAACAAGCTACATCATGACCTGCAATTGTTGAATCCAAGCTTTATATGAAAGAAAGAAACAATTTTACCCTATTGTTTCTTATTTCTGTTATTCTCATCTTGCCTTTTTCACACATTTGTTCTTGGAGGCTGCTTGGCAGGATGGATAAAACATAGAATTTAGAGTCATATACACTTGGAAACAAGCCTTATTCTCCTTCTTGTTTTCTCGTGATTTTTCTTTCCTTCTCCACTCTCTAACCTAAAAAATGGAGATACTAACATAGATACCCCAGGGTCCTAGAAATATAGACTGACATAACAATTACTCCCTTTGTCTCTTTAAAAAAACTTTCTTTTTTATAGGCTTCATTCTTGTGATTCAACTTTTACCCTACCTTCTTTTGAGGAAGAGTATGGATTTGGTCTGTAAAGTTTTATAGATCACGTGTATCAGTTTGAAAACAAAGATGTTAAAATTTGAAAACTGCTTTTTATATAACTTTATTAAAACCGGTCTGAAGTAGTAACTTAACTGCTCACCAGCTTCACTGGGGGTAAGGCGAGGCAGTTTGTGGGGTCTATACAGAAAGCTAAATGATAACAGAAATATAGAGGCATTATTTTCGAGAAAACTACCTCTACTTTTAAACCTGAGTGGGATGAATAGAAACCTTCCACTGATGGGAGGGGAGTGGGTAAAAAGGGATGAGAACATATTCCTCATCCACAAAAGCACCAGGAAAACAGTATCGAGTCTCGATGGTACCCAGCTTGGACACAAGCCAAGGGAAGGTTCTATGGACAGAAATGCCATATAGATTGCATGTGAGGAAACACAAAATACGGTCTTAAAAAAATCACAAAAGGAAATGTTTGTGGCTGGGTAGAGGAAGAGAACTAGAATTTAGTCAATATTCTTCTTTCCTAATGTATTGATCTACTTTGAGAGATAGACACAGCACAAGTTGTGGAGGGGCAGAGAGAGAGGGGGAGAGAGAGAATCCCAAGTGGGCTCCACGCTGTCAGGACGGAGCCCAATGGAGGGCTTGAACTCACAAAACTGTGAGATCATGACCTGAGCTGAAAGCAAGAGTCAGACACTTAACTAACTGAGCTACACAGGTGCCCCAGAACTTAGTCAATATTCTGATAATGATTATTTTATAAGACCTACAACTTATTAATTGATGTCTATGCTTTCCTTTGAAATGTAATATAAGGGATATGGGAGTCTTAATTTGAGAAATCATGTTGGGTGTATGACAGTGTTGCTGGGGGTTGAAAGAACCAACCAGAAAGGCAAAGACCCAGGCACCCAAATATTGATTTGCATGACATCAAATGTGGTGTAAGGTCAACTGGGAGGTCAACCACTGGCCCCTGAGTACTATCATCCAGCATGCATTTGGTGCATAGCTTTAAGATCCTCTGAACCACTCTTAACTGTAGAGAACAAACTGAGGGTTGATGGGTGATAGGTACTAAGGAGGTACTTACTGTAATGAGTACTGGGTATTCTATCACTGACTTCTACTCCTGAATCCAATGTTTTACACTGTATGTATGTTAACTAGCTAGAATTTAAATAAAATTTGAAAGGGAAGAGAAAAAGATCCCCTGAATCAATGTATTCCCCCTCCCTTCCACTCTCTCCTCAGGGGAGCTAACAGCTAGTTATTTTCCATCAAATATTTCTTATTCCAAAAGGAGTTCATCAACCCAGAGAGACTGGATTAGAGTTTTCACTTCACACTCCTTAGAAGCCAGTATTTCCTTCTTGTATGGACTCCCTACGGTTTCAATTATTCATTCAAAGTCTTTTCTCTCTCTCTCACCCCAAACTGTAGGAAAGCAGGGAGTAGGTCTTGTTTCTCACATCCTTCTCCAGATAGCACAGCGGCCAGTGCATGATGGGCTCTCGGCCTGGGTAATGGATATTGTTCTAGGCACATGTCACGTGGTTGTGAACAAAACGGACACAAGTCCTGCTTTATGGAGCTTGCCTCCTATGAGGGGAGATGGGCAATAAGCAGATAAGCAAGGTATTCTTGAGAGAAACGTTTGAAGGTGACAATGGCTTTGGAGAAAAAGCAGGGAAAGGGAATAGTGAGGCTGGGGAGGGGGTTTTCAGTTGTAAGTAAGAGACGATGTCACTGAGACTTTGAACAATGATCTAAAGAAGGTAAGGGAGCAAGTTTGTCTGTCAGAACAGTGTTTACTGGTTGAAAACACCAGTAAAGGAGAGGAAGGGAGAAAGAACACGGTGGCTGGTCTTGGGACTTCGTCACTGGGCTGGTTCCAAACTCCGTGCCCAGTAGCACTATGGTAGGTTAGAAATGGTACACATACAAATCTGAGAAAGGAGCTCTGGGTTGGAGTTTCTTGCTTTTGAGTTTGAAATACATAATCTAAAAGAAAAACTAGATCATGTGACACAGATGAACAAGAAGCCAAGGAAAGTAAGGGCGAGCTCCAGCTGGGGCTAAGTTCCTGGAGAAGAGAAGGTGGGAGACGGGAACCAGTGTAAGCCAAGGTAGGAAAGGAGAAAGGGACAGGACATGGCGGAGGATTCCACTTCTGGGACTTTCGGGTAAGGCTGGCTTGTCAGGGTAGGTGAGAGATAGAGAGGGCTTAGTGCCAGAAGAAAAAGACTTTGTGCCTGATGTGACAGACAATTGTATTCACTAGCAGATTTTATGATGATTAATCTGAGACCCAAGATAGATGGAAAAGGAGGAGAGAAGAAAAGGGAGTCAATTAGTGTATGTCAGCGACATTTGAAGGATGGAATGATGAGGGCATGGCACCAAGTAGGGGAGAGATGGGGAAGCCAGTAGCTCACTGCAGGCTGCTGGGCAGGACCCAAACCCTCTCAAGTCTGCTCCTTCATCTGCCCCAGAAACGAAGGGCCCGATAGCCCAACAGTCTGTTCAGCTGTAATATGCTACGACTCTGTTTCTACTATCAAAGGCTAGTATAAAGAGAGCTATCCGTATTTTATATTAATTGGGCTCCAACATTGCCTCTTCCCATGATCCTATTGTTAGCTACTGCGGGTATACTTAGACCAGTGTGCTGAAATATTCATTGGAAGCTTCACTTAGAAAGTCTCCAAGAGTCTTCTGAAATTCACATTCAAATCACTTTGAAAAATATAAAAATTCACGTATGTGAAACTATGTGAGCTGTCAGAAATAGTTTGGTGTATTCTATGGCCATGATGAGAAAATAACCAAAGCAGATAGAGAAAAGAAGAAGGTTATGACCATGGGCAAATCTACAAGTCCCACACTTCCAGTGTATTAAACCACAAAGTGAGGCAAATACTAATTGAAAGAGCCATAGATCATTTGGAAAAAAGCAACATACAGGCAATACCATCCTTTGGAGTCAAGAATTTTCTATTTTCCTTTCTCCCAGCTACATTGCCTTAGCTTAATTCAGGTTTGGCAAGACTTTGGCCTGGTAATGGACCAACTTACCTACAGCATGAAGAATGTCAGGCAAAAGTTCTCTATAGGTAAGTAAAGTAAAAATTCATTAAGATTCTAATGTGGGGGATCTACTTTTAACTCAGTTGGAATATTCATAGATGGTTATTTTGGATTCATATGCTAGATTAATGGTTTCATTCTATTTTGGTCTTCTCACATTGTAGAGTAAAATAACTCTGCCTAAGAAATCTTAAAATTAATTTTGTCCAAACATATTTAAACTAAGCATGCTTCAGTACATCTGGTTTCCCACCAAGTATTGCCTGTCTGTGGGTGTATTCACAATTACTTTAGCATCAAATTGTTTCAGGATCATGAGAAAGGTATAGAGTATATTTAATATATAATACTGTCCACTGTACACCTATCATAATGGCTAAAATTAACAACTCAGGAAATAAGATGTCGGAAGGAGTGCAGAGAAAAGGAAAACCCTTTTGCCTTGGTGGGGAGAATGCAGACTGGTGCAGCCACTCTGGAGAACAGTATGTAACTTCCGCAAAACAATAAAAACAGAGCTACCCTATGATCCAGCAATTGCACCACTCAGTATTTATCCAAAGAATACAAAAATGCTGATTTGAAGGGTCACCCCCCCCAATGTTTATAGCAGCACTATCAATAATAGCCAAATTATAGAAAGGACCCAAATGTCCATTGGCTGATGAATGTATAAAGAAAATGTGGCGTGTGTGTGTATGTCTGTATGTGTATGTAATATTACTTGGCGATCAGAAATAATGGAATCTTGCCATTTGCAACAATGTAGATGGAACTAGAATGTATTATGCTAAGCAAAATAAGCCAGTCAGAGAAAGATAAACATCGTATGATTTCACTCATATGTGGAACTTAAGAAACAAAACAGATGAACATAGAGGAAGGGAAGGAAAAATAAGATAAAAAGAGAGAGGGAGGCAAACCGTAAGAGACTCTTAAATACAGAGAACA